>NC_090270.1:232683074-233286645 GCF_040414725.1 Anabrus simplex
TCCCTTGGTAAGTTATTCCAATCCCTAACTCCCCTTCCTATAAATGAATATTTGCCCCAGTTTGTCCTCTTGAATTCTAACTTTATCTTCATATTGTGATCTTTCCTACTTTTATAAACGCCATTCAAACGTATTCGTCTACTAATGTCATTCCACGCCAACTCTCCGCTGACAGCTCGGAACATACCACTTAGTCGAGCAGCTCTTCTTCTTTCTCTCAATTTTTCCCAACCCAAACATTGCAACATTTTTGTAACGCTACTCTTTTGTCGGAAATCACCCAGAACAAATCGAGCTGCTTTTCTTTGGATTTTTTCCAGTTCTTGAATCAGGTAATCCTGGTGAGGGTCCCATACACTGGAACCATACTCTAGTTGGGGTCTTACCAGAGACTTATATGCACTCTCCTTTACATCCTTACTACAACCCCTAAACACCCTCATAACCATGTACAGAGATCTGTACCCTTTATTTACAATCTCGTTTATGTGATTACCCCAATGAAGATCTTTCCTTATATCAACACCTAGATACTTAAAATGATCCCCAAAAGGAACTTTCACCCCATCAACGCAGTAATTAAAACTGAGAGGACTTTTCCTATTTGTGAAACTCACAACCTGACTTTTAATTCCGTTTATCATCATACCATTGCCTGCTGTCCATCTCACAACATTTTCGAGGTCACGCTGCAGTTGCTCACAATCTTGTAACGTATTTATCACTCTATAGAGAATAACATCATCCGCAAAAAGCCTTATCTCCGATTCCACTCCTTTACTCATATCATTTATATATATAAGAAAACATAAAGGTCCGATAATACTGCCTTGAGGAAATCCCCTCTTAATTATTACAGGGTCAGATAAAGCTTCACCTACCCTAATTCTCTGAGATCTATTTTCTAGAAATATAGCAACCCATTCAGTCACTCTTTCGTCTAGTCCAATTGCACTCATTTTTGCCAGTAGTCTCCCATGATCCACCCTATCAAAACAGTAAATTTGGTACTTCGGTGATCGCGAGAAACGCAGGGCATGTACCAATCTGTTGAAGTGCATACAGAGGGAGAGGGTTTGTTTAGAGAAAATCTTTCAATTTTTTTTCTGAGTTTATTAATAAGTTCAAAATCATGTCACCTCTGTACAGAAGATACAGTAGAAAGTGTTCTTCCCCCTAGGGTTGGCGATGTCCTTGGATTCCGACAGCTCCTCTCCTTTCCATACCAGTGGACCACCATTCCTCCCTCGATGGAAGTTCTAGAAGATCCATTCGACGTCTAGAAGATCCATACGGTGCTGATGAAGGGCGTTGAGATAGACCACGTGAATGAACACCGTTAAGCCTTGGGGCAAGTTAATGCAAAAGCTGCTTTCGAATGAGCATATAAGTTTAACACTCATAAAATGAAAATCCACTCGAAACTTATCGTCGAATTTCAAAATAGTCACTTAAAATTTGTGGCACTTGGCATAATGTGAAGTTATGCCACACGACTTAGTTCTTAGTTTGAAGCACCATTCAATGTAATCAATAGGATTGGAAAAAATAAGGATGTTTCACTCGTGAATGCAGACTTGTTCACGCATTGGTAATGACATGAAATAATTTTCTTTTTGCTATGGGCTTTACGTCGCACCGACACAGATAGGTCTTATGGCGACGATGGGATAGAAAAGGCCTAGGAGTTGGAAGGAAGCGCCCGTGGCCTTAATTAAGGTACAGCCCCAGCATTTGCCTGGTGTGAAAATGAGAAACCACGGAAAACCATTTTCAGGGCTGCCGATAGTGGGATTCGAACCTACCATCTCCCGGATGCAAGCTCACAGCCGCGCGCCTCTACGCGCACGACCAACTCGCCCGGTGAAATAAAAATAAAACAAAATTAATCATGTATTAACAGTCCTCGGTTCGACTTTTCATGGAATCGAAACGCACAGCTGATTGTTCGTAGAATTGAAATGTACAGTTCTTAGTAGAATTGAAATGCACAGTTCACATACACACCTACAGTTCATTACCTACAAATATTTACACAGTTCATGAAATGGTAAATTAGCGACGTCATGCTTGCAATTTGAGTAATTCTGAATTAAAGCACAGTCTCGTTAACTTGAAGTATTCAGTACTTTGTAAGGAGAAAACTGTTCTAAATCCTGTCTACAACATTAAACTTCAAATTACGAGCACTTGAAAAATATTCACAAGTCTTAGACACTCGTGTAGAATAAACAGTCACTTGCTGATGTTCAGATAAAGCACAATTTATATCACGCCCCGTTGAAGCAGAAGTTTATCACTCACAGTTTAAAGAAACTCGTACAAGTTCATACTCGTCGCGATTGAGTTAAAGTCCACGGACTCGAAGTATGACGGCCGCTTCACGCTATATCGCGGTCCTCGCGATCCGACCGCACGAACTCCACTGCCATGATCTGCTAAGCGAAGCAGTACTGTATTTATATCCGATCCGTGCCTTCACCTATCATTCCATAACTTCGTCGTCTCATGTCGCATCTATGTGAAACTTTGCAGGAACGTAGATATAGGATTGGGCTACACGATGATGTGGTTAATTTTATTTAATTATTATTGTGGGGAAGGTTATTATCCATAGAAACTCGAGGAACATTCCACACTAGTCTAGGCTCTGTGTGTTGCGGTGAGGCAGGCTGTGATGTCACCCGTTCTACGTCACACGCACACAGCTGTTGCTCGCTGTACAATCAGTCTTTCGCTGCCGGTCTGGAGCGTAACGCGTAAGTTTTTAAATTTCCATTACGGGGACTTAGTTTTGTACCGCCTTTACCGGTACAATACGAAGTATATGCATGTTTACAATATTGCAAACCTGCATTTACAGATTAACTGCTGCTAAACGATACATCATATCGAGAAACGGATTGTACCATAATAGGCCTCATTTAGCGGTCTAAATGCCTGGTCTTAAGATACTTTCTCCTGTCTCATCTATTTATGCGTAAAAGTGAGATAGAAACGTTGAAGTAGGTGAAATTTGGGTAACGTTTTTTCACAGTGCATTACTTTTGGGTATTAATGTGACAGCTACAAACATAGAATTCGGCTCACGTATGGATACTGGGTGGGTCAATGTTCGTGTAGAATTAGATAATTCTACCTTTGGTAAAAGTGATTCGAAGTACGAATTATACGTGTACAGAGAGCAAAATGTAGGTATAATCGAGAAATAGAGACAAATCTAACATATAAGAAACAAAAATATGACGGAACGTCCTAGGAACAAAGTTGTAGAACACTCCAAATTTAACTGAGATTGTTCCATCCGTTTCGTGATAAGACTTACCGTTTAGCCGCGAAATAGGGTCTGCCTCGAGACGAAGGTCTGCACGGACATTAAAATTGCCTCAATATTCCGAAATTTTCCGGGGGTACAAAATGAAATGTTTAAGGATCTTGGAAGCTTTACGTCGATTACAGGCTATGGCATATAATTTTGCCAAAATTCAATTTTCTAGCTCGTCTGGTAGACTATGCCTCAATTTTGCTTTGAGGGAGGGGTTAAAAATGAGCACATTCAGGAAACCAAAGCTAACAATTATGCAGATGGTCATTACTAAACTTGAAACGAGTAACTGTACGTAAATATCGCCAAAATAGTCAATGTACAGACAAACAGACTTTACGATTTTATTTATATAGATGACAGATGAGCATGAGCACGCCTAAAATTGCATAACTCCACTTCGAGATTCACTACTCCTAAATGTTACATCATATTAACAACCGCTTTGCGCCATCAGACGCCGCATTTTTGCTCCTACATGTTTGGTTAGTAAACATATTCTCTTAGCTCCCATATTCATGGGTTAAATTGAGTTCGAAATTTGAATAGGGTAAAATTTTTGTACATTTTTAAACTTTGCACTATTTTTGGAATACTTATGTATAAGATACAATCATAAAATTTGGTCCACATATGGCCTTTGTTTGTTTCAATGTGCGCACCAAACTTGATTACTCTACCTTTCCTATGAGTGTGTCAAACAATGAGATATGCGTGTAAACATCACCAAATTTACAAACAATCCAGAAATACAGCCAAATCTAACGTATAAGGGAGAGAGATACGACTAAAATTCATAGGACCAAAGTTGTAGATCACTTCAAATTGAACGGAGATTGTGCCATCCTTTTTGTGATACGGCTTACTGTTTAGCCGCGAAATACCTCGAAACAAAGGTCTGCACGGACAGGTTGTTGATATGATGTAACATTTAGGAGTAGTGAATCTCGAAGTGGAGTTATGCAATTTTAAGCGCAATATTCCGAAAGTTTTTTCGGGTAAAAAAATGAAATATTTATTGATCTGGGAACCTTTCAGTCGATTGGAGGATAAGACATATAATTTTGCCAAATTTCAATTTTCTAGCTCGTCTGGCAGAGACTGTGCCTCAATTTTGCTTTAGGGTAGGGGTTAAAAATGAGGACTTTCACGAAACTAAAGCTAATAAATATTCAGATGGTCGTTATTACACTTGAAACGGGTAACTGTAAGAAAATTTCGCCAAAATAGTCCACTGTATATAGCCTGCAAAACCAACCGTTCATGATATCTCCATTATTAATCCTCCTATCGAACAAGTGCACATGAGAAAAAGTTTTAGAAATGGATATCCATCAAGGCTGGTCGATTTCCACTCAGGTTAGTCTTGTATGTATTGTGGGAGAGTAAAATCACTATTTGCACTGACATATCTCCAGTAGTTTTCAAGTTATAAGAAATAGGCTTTCCCTGCATTCGTTCTTTAGTAAGTTCAGTGAGACTTGTACCGAAAAACGGCCCGTTAATGATATCTCCCTTATCAATCCTCGTATTGAACGGATGCGTGTGAGAGAAAAATGTTAGAAATTGATTTCCATTAAGGCAGGTAGATTTCCAATAAGTTTGGTTGTGCATATTTTGTGGCAGTGCAAAATCACGATTTCGGTTTCGTATAAACCCCCAATGAATTCAGTGATTTAGGAACAATATTGGCCCTAAAACCTACCTAAGGACAGGTGGATTCTAAATATGAATTGGTAGAAATATATCCAGTACTCTTCAAGTTATAGACAAATAGACAAACTGACACCAAAGCTAAAAAATATGCATGTGGTCATTATTGCTGCTATTTCACTAAAATAATCAATGTACAGACCCACGTTCGTTACAATTTTATTTATTTATTTATTTATTTATTTATTTATTTATTTATTTATTTATTTATTTATTTATTTATTTATTTATTTATTTATTAGCTCCTTTCAAGTGGAGAAGTTAGTAAAAGGACCTGCCCCACTCTTACACTTAACAACATCAATGCATCTCATTTTACTACTACCTCGGAATTACCTAGAGCAGGGCCTCTCACGGTGCATTGAGGATGGTTGTCTAGTTGTACTTCCTCGTAAAACAATAGTCACCACCACAACCACCTCTCAGAGTGCATGCACTCTGCACGGTGTAGAAGACGACTTCGCTTGGTTGACAAGAGTGCAGACCCCACTCCTCGATTTGGAGCAATAGCGCTGTCTCTCTCTTTCCCCAGCCTGTCTCGCTCGTTCCACCTGTCTCCCTTTTCCTCACTTGCTCCATAGCGCTCCAAATCCGAGCCGAGTTGAGCCGAGTTGAGCCGAGCTTAGCCGAGTAGCCCAGAGACGAAGCGCTGGTCCGAGCAGAGCCGAATGGGATCGATGCACTGTGCACAGGAACTCTGCGCCTCAATTTGCACGCGTGAGATTTTGGGCGTTTGAGAGGCCCTGATCTAGAGAGATATGTTTACGGACATTCTAACAGAATTGTATTACAGTGTTCATTCATTGACTCGCGCTCACACTTTCAAATTCATAGGAGAGTATAAACAGTTTACATGAACCAATAAGAATATACTGTACACTGCTTGATAAAAGAAATGAACACTCAGAAGGGAAGGAGGAGACGAAATGGAACTTCACGTGTTAAAAGGGTATGTCATGTTATTTCAGTGATTAGAAAATCGAGTGAAATTTACAAAGAACTTGGCTGTATGAGCCCAGTTTGACGTTGCGCCCCCTCTGGGCTGGATATATACACTGATACGGTTGGGAAGCATATCATAAAGCCGTTGTAACCTCTCCTGAGCAAGCTGGACCACAATTGTAACTGGTCTTTGATATGCTGGAAAACGACACTGGGACGGAGTTGACGGGGATAGATCTGGGGATCTTGTTCTCCACAGGAATACCTCAACATCACGCAAACAGTTCATAGACACACATGCTGTGTGTGGACGAGCATTCTTCTGTTGAAAAGTAGCACCGCAAGATTATCGCATGAGAGGCAACACCTGAGGACGCAGGATGTCCGTGACGTATCGTTGTGTCGTTCGAGTTCCCTCAATCTCTACCATCAGTGAGCTCGCTCCCCTCACTATAATTCCAGGACTAAGACCGCTGTGCCTCCACAAAACAGAGGAAGAATGCGACCTCTCACCAGGTCGCCACCACACTCGCAGACGATGGTCATCCGGGATACTGCAGCACAACGATTAATAGCTGAACACAATGCGATTTCATTCATCAGCAGTCCATGCTTCCCGGTAATGGGACCACTGCAGACGCAGCCGTCTGTGTTGCGATCTTAACGTCAGTCTACGCTTGGAACAGTAATTCTCTAGTCCGGCTGCTACTACTTTCCGACCAATGGTGCGGGATGACACCCAATGATGTAGGGAGTCCATTACTTGTTCTCGGATGGCAGGCTCAAATGTGAAGGGATTACGGTGTGCTTGGTGCACAATATGTCGATCCTCCCTTGTGGTGATCAGACGTGGTCTACTGGAAACTTGACGACGAGTATGCCCACCCTCACGTTTCCGTGCAGTCCAACACCGGGTCACTCTCACATCCGAATGCCCCACAAATCTGGATATTGCACGAATCGATCAGCCAGCCAAATGGAAACCCACAATGAGACCCCTTTCAAACTCTGCCAGGTACTGATAGCGCTGCCTCACACCGGTACGTGTCCTTCATAGTGATCACTCGACATCTGACGCAGTTCACGCCCCCTTGTGTACCCTGACAGACCTAGTAACACTACTAAACACGAACGACACTGATGCACTCTGGTGACCGTCAATGATGTGTACGTGTACGAAGTTATATTGACATCCGACCCTTTTTTCTGGGCTCTTCAATTCTTCTGACAGGCAGTGTGTGTAATCCGGCAATCTTGCTTACATTCGCACGCGCACACTTCATAACTATACGTAACACAGAACTGTCAGGTAGGTGTACATGTATAAAAATAGGACTCGCAAATCGCTATCATTCACTCGCTCATCTGAACAGCGCACACGTTAGTCGGTAGCTTCCAACATGTAGTATAGACAAGATCTTTTGAATTTAGCTACTGGGTCAATGTCCCTGACCCCGGCCAGCAAGGAGTTCCATAATTTGGAACCAGCCACAATACAAGATCACAATGGTGCAGATCCTAACTTAAATTGGATGAGATAGGTAAAAAACATATAGCTTCATATTTTATTAATATGCCTTTCAGCGTTCAGTCTGCAAACCCCTTTGAATGCATTAACTACCTCCACAATCCTCTAAATGCTATCAGCAGTATTGTATCATGTACTTCAACTCCTCTTACCATTATATCACCAAAAACTAAGCCTGCCGTTACCTTGATCTTCCTCAGCTTCTGCTACCCTCCTGGGTCGAGTTCATTATTCTTTCGAGCAAACTACTCTTCTCCTTTCGCCTCACATGACCCCACTACCAAAGATGCTTCACCCGCACAGTTTCATCCATTCTACTATTTTCTAACTTAGTCTCTGTATCATTCTTGTAATTACTCTTGTGGTGTCACAGGTATTATTGTGAACCTGTTTCAGGACGAATGGCCCTCCTGACGCCAAACATACGTGCTGGAATGTACTCAATATTGCATTCACATGTGGTTGTTGGTAGTGTGATGGGTATATTAAGAGGAGAGTATTCGGATAAACATAAATACTCAGTCCCCGAGACAGGGGAATTAACCAGTCATAGTGAAAATCCCTGACCCAGCTGGGAATCGAACCGGGATCCTCGTTTATGAAGTCCTCTACGCTTACCATACAGGCAAGGAGCTAGATGAGAACCCTGCTGTCATATTTTCCACCAGTTCGCATCAGGGACTTCTTGCTACTTTCCTGATATTTACATGAAGATTATTATTATTATTATTATTATTATTATTATTATTATTATTATTATTATTATTATTATTATTATTATTCCTGAACAGCGAAGTTGGTATGAAAACAGAACTCACTTATTTCTTACAGAACATTCCAGTTCTGTAACTCTACTACCATACCGGGAGAAAGCACGTCCTAAATACACGAAATGTTCCAACTGTTCCACTTACATACCGTATATCCGACCTCACATTCAACGTAATTAAATTCCCCCCGACCAACACACGTTTAATCTTGGAAATTTTAGTATGCATATCATATTCACTGCATTCCCGTTCAGACTTCAGGCTATTAGACTGCAAGCTTCCATCTCTGTCCATTATAAAGACCAAATCGTCGGCATTGGCCAAACTAGTTACTACATTCCCACCCAGCTGACTCCCTCTTCCTCATCCTCTCTCTCTCTCTCTCTCTCTCTCTCTCTCTTTCTGTCATCTTTCAATAAAGGATCGATGTAAATTATGAGCAATAAGGTAAGAGATTACTGTCCTTTCTTTCAACCCCTGACTACTTCGAACAAAGAACTCATTCTACCATCAGTTCTCAGTGTGACCTGATTGTGAACATAAAGAATTAAGTGTGAATAAAAAAATGTGTAATTATGTTGTGCCTCTACCGTCACAGAATACGAATGTGTATTTTCTTTCTATTTTCTGCGCGTTAACTGGAAATACAGAAGGTTTGCTAAAGGACAATATTCAACAAGCTTCATTATGATCGGGGTGAGTCGCCGTGTCCCTGCCCAAAGTAAATACGAAGAGTTAAAAAGATAATAAAATAAAAACCTGGTTTTAAAAGATCTACTTTCTAACAAAAATACAATGCAGAAACTAAAATCCCAAAAAAGTTCCAATAACAGTGATAGTGTTGGTCTAAAAAGAAAGTTACCATGACTTATGTCCCAATCCTCCAATTATTATTATTATTATTATTATTATTATTATTATTATTATTATTATTATTATTATTATTATTATTATTATTATTATTATTATTATTATCACCATCATTCACTGAAAATAAATGAACGAATTTTAATAGGAGAAAAGGAGTGATTTTGTAGGGTACTAAATTAGAAGATCTATAATACATGGGCGAGGGAAAATGGACGAGTTGTCCTCCTCCGCACGAACTCGTATGGACAAAATATAATGTCTGTGAGAGTAGGACCCTTTATAGTATGAAATGTAATATTGAAAATAAGGCGGATATCCACCCCATATCCAGAGGAATTAACCAATCAATGTAGAAATACCAGACCTGGCCTGGAATCATAACACGGGACCAAACACAAAAATTATACACTTGCCTAATATAAATTTATCTATGGCTTTATTTTAAGGCTTTGTTACATTTGACGTATGTTACAATGAGTGGGAAAATTCTCTTTTTAATATTAACCTATTAATTTCCTCATCTGATATTCACGGCGATTTTGGCCCATGCTATAGTAGTCCATTAGTTTCGTTTTATATATTTTGAATATTACATCGTTTATCCATTAAAATTCACGAACATAGGGGTTCTAATAACATAGAAAATGAAAGCGATATTCCTACAGATCATGAAGACTCACGGAGTAACGAAATATAAAGATCTTGTGTATGCTTAACCTCGGCGCTGAGTGCAAGAGTGTGATTAGTTCATAATATATAAAATTGAAGTAATATCAGCTAAAGTGTAAGAAGAAAATTGCTAACCAGACATGAGTTCCGGCATGAGCGATTTCTGTAGGGAGAGGAAGGTAAATTGTTCAACCTGCATCTGCTTAGCTATCCTTACCTCCTAGAATTAACCGGAACTCATTTCTGATGAAGGCCACGTGCCTCTCAAGAAAAGGAGATGTTATTTCTTAATATCTCGACGTCTTCATGGGGAATGGAAGTAGTGCTTCCGCAGGCAAACCCAGCACGCCTCTACCACCTCAGGTGTGCAGCCTACTAAGTTCAGTTTAGCTTGGTTTGAGTCATATATGCGTTCCGATAGGTTTGTCGGGAAAATTACTACTTTGAAGTCAATGTGTTACAAAAACTGCCAGAAATGTGTAAATATGTGCCTAAATAACAAAAATAGCCAATACCATGATCACATTGTGACAAACATGTTCAGGTTCAGATCATCAGATCAGAGCCTTAAATTTGGTCATGTGATTATCGAACAATTAATATCTTATTTCTTGTTAATGGTAGAGAAATTGTGAGAAAAATCACTTTGGAGAGAGTGGAGTGGCATGGAATAGTTGAAACGGAACATGAAAATCATCATAGATAACAAAAGATTGACTGGAACTGATGAAGGAAATGGGGAGGAATCAAAATGTATTTGCATGATGATGTGTAAGTTTCCGAAATGATGCATACGAGAAAGTAAGAAACAAATGAAAAGGAAAAGTCTAAGCTATTGCTCATGAAACGTTTTGAATATTTTACTAGTATAAAACGAATGGGACAAAGGGTTTAACACAGGACGTGTCTGCACAAGTGTATGCCTTCATGCTTCAAACATAAAATTATATCCTTTTTTTAAGTTTACAGATTCATTTACTATGTTATAAAATTCTTATTCTTCTTATTCTTCTTCTTCTCTTTTCTTTACCGTGTATGTACCCATAAAACGGGCACTCCCGAGCTCACTCAGGGCCGGCTCGTCTGATTCGGTGAGAGTATGTCCGACGTTCTTGTTCCAGATCTAATGGCACTTCACTTTTCCTTAAAGCGGCCTCAGCAGTTTGTTTCCATGTTGCCTTATGACGCCCTCTTCCTCTCTTCGGCTCTTCGATGGCAAGAGCTTTCTGTACTAAATGGTGTTCATTTCTTCTTCTGACCTGACCATACCAACGGAGCTGTTTCTCCTCCAACTTGTCGCTGATGAGCACAACTTTGAAAGATCCTCGCACATGTTCATTGCGCACTTTGTCACGCAGAGTGATTCCCGCTGACCATCCCAACATCCGCATCTCCGTGACATGGATTCGCTGGTCATGCTTTTTCTGCCTTGCCCAACATTCGGAGCCGTACATAAGGGCAGGCCGGACAGTGGTTTTGTACACTTTACCCTTTAATTTGACTGGTGTCCGCTTATCACTCAGAACACAAGTAACAAACGAGCCAGAACTGATGGGGTGCTTGACATCTGCATCGATATTACCATCAATTGTGATGACTGATCCACGATATTTGAACTTGTCGGTCATCGTCAGTGGTTTTCCAGCAAGAAAGGAAGTGTTGTGTGGGCCGGCTTGCCTTGGCTGCACGAAGTTTAAGAACATGTAGGCCACTCCGTCTTCTTGAGACTTATTCTTAATCCATTTGTCTCTAGCATTACTGCCTCAATCTCCTGACATGACTCATCAACCAAAACTATATTGTCTGCATTAAGTATGGTCCCGGGCAGGTCTGTCATCAGCTGCTCCGTCAGGTAGTTGATGAAATGAAATGGCGTATGGCTTTTAGTGCCGGGAGTGTCCGAGGCTCACCAGGTGCAGGTCTTTCGATTTGACACCCGTAGGTGACCTGCGCGTCGTGATGAGAATGAAATGATGATGAAGACGACACATACACCCAGCCCCTGTGCCAGCGAAATTAACCAATGATGGTTAAAATTCACGACCGTCCCGGGAATCGAACCCGGGACCTCTGTGACCAAAGGCCAGCACGCAAACCATTTAGCCATGGAACCAGACAGGTAGTTGATGACACTGCTCAACAGTAGCCGGCTCAGTGCCGACCGCTGATGTACAAAAACACCAACAGAAACACCTGCAGTGGTTTTCACCATACTAGATGCACGTAGGTACCCAGGGGCTCTGAACTTTGGAGCGTGGGATGGTGACCACGGGGCCCTTATCTGGGCCCTGGTATTGCTTCCACTTACTTGTGCCAGGCTCATCACTTTCATCTATCCTATCCGACGTCCCTTGGTCAACTGTTGTTTCTTTCCGACCCCAACGCTATTAGGTTTCTGAGGGCTAGGGAGTCTTTCATTTTCACGCCCTTCGTGGCCCTTGTCTTTCTTTGGCCGATATCTTCATTCTTCGATGTGTCGGATCCCTTCCCTGTTTTCTCTCTGATTAGTGTTATATAGAGGATGGTTGCCTAGTTGTACTTCTTCTTAAAACAGTAATTTACCGAGCTCGATAGCTGCAGTCGCTTAAGTTTGGCCAGTATCCAGTACTCGGGAGATAGTAGGTTCGAACCCCACTGTCGACAGCCCCGAAAATGGTTTTCCGTGGTTTATCATTTTCACACCAGGCAAATGCTGGGGCTGTAGCTTAATTAAGGCCACGGCCGCTTCCTTCCCACTCCTAGCCCTTCCCTCTCCCATCGTTGCCATAAGACCTATCTGTGTCGGTGCGACGTAAAGCAACTAGCCATAACAAAACAGTAATCACCACCACCACCACGTAGGTACATATCTTGGATCATCTTCACATACACCTGAGGAACTCTTTGATGCTGTAGTGTTGCCCAGGAAATATCTCTAGGAACGCGATTAAAGGCTTTCTCCATATCGATGAATACATATGGAGGTCTTTAGGTACTGTAGCTCACAATGTTTCTTAGTCAAGATCGCAGAGTCTGAATTGCGTCACTTGTGATATACCACATGTGAAACCACATTGGTTCCGGTGGATGTTAATCAAACCCTTAATACAGTCTCCTATGATGCGCTCCCACATTTTAAGTGTGTGTGAAGTGAGTTTTATGTCTCTGTAATTCTCACATTCTCAAACATCACCATTTGCTTGTAGATGGGCACAAGGAAGTTTTGACGGAACTGTTCTGGCATTGGAAATACAGCGAGAATTTTGTTGAACAATTTCGTCAACCACGCATTTCCTTCAGCACCTAGGACATTCCATAGTTCAGCTGGAATATCATCAGGGCCAATCGCTTTGTCGTTCTTCATCTTTGACACTGCTAGTGCAATATTAGTAGGAGTGACTTCAGGCACAGGCCCGTCAACTGGGCACTGAGAAACTGCTCTTTCTCGTAGAAACTCCTCATTTAGTAACCCTTCGAAATACTTTTTCCGACTAATGATAACGCTATTAACAATCACTGTGTTATAAAATTCATTTTAAAAGTTGCTTTAATTCGCACCGACACAGATAAGTCTTCTGGCAACGATGGGATAAGAAAGGGCTAGGAGTGGGAAGGAAGCGGCTGCAGCTGTGGCCTTAATTAAGGTAGAGCCCAAGCATTAGACTGGTGTGAAAATGGGCAAACACGGAAAATCACTTTCAGGGTTGCCCACAGTGGGGTTTCGAAGCCCTTGTCTTCCAAATGCAAGCTCACAGCTGCGAGCCCCTAACGACACGGCTTACTCGCTTGGTACTACTGCTAACTGTTCAATATGGTTCAGGTTATATTTCTCCAAGAAAGCAACCATAAAACGTCGCGTGAAGAGTCTAGGGGAAGGTATAGATTTGTTACAAAAACGATCGACTTCACGTCAGTGCTTACAAAACCGGTCGGATAAGAGTTTTCTTTCACAATAATAAAATATCCTTAACAATTTGGGCAAATTTAAGTTTGAATTAATTAAAACATCTGTATCTATGATATACTTCCTTTTTTCTTCTTTCTTTTTTCTTTCAGTCTTTCTTTCTTTCTTTCTCTTTCTTTCTTTCTTTATTTATTTATGTCTTAATACTTGTACACTCCAGGGTTGGTTTTTCCCTCGGACTCAGCGAGGATCCCATCTCTACCACCTCAAGGGCAGTGTCCTGGAGCTTCAGACTTTGTGTCAGTGATGAAACGGGGGAGGACGATCAGTACCTCGCCCAGGCGGCCTCACCTGCTATGCTGAACAGGGGCCTAGTGAGGGATTGGGAAGATTGGAAGGGATAGACAAGGAAGAGGGAAATAAGCGGCCGTGGCCTTAAGTTAGGTACCATCCCGGCATTTGCCTAGTGGAGAAGTGGGAAAACAACTAACTTCCAAGATGGCTGAGGAGGGAGTCGAACCCCCTCTACTCAGTTGACCTCCCGAGAATGAGTGGACCCCATTCCAGCTCTCGTACCACTTTTCAAATTGCGTGGCAGAGTCTAAAACAGAACCCGCGCCTCCGGGGGTTGGCGGCAGCTAGTCACACTAACCACTACAGCACAGAGACGGATAAAGTAAAAATATCACATCATTAATTCCTTGATAGGACACATATCTTTTGCTAAGTCCTAAAAATGAAAAATCAGAAGAAAATGGTCATGTTTGTAACAAGGTTACGCACGTATTTTGATATGATAATTGAGCTGCCCAAGGAATATATGTACCTTTTATGCTGGTGTATGTACTGGACCGTACATTACTCTTATTACGGTTAACATTTCATCTGGGCAAGACTTTCTCGTTACTCTAGAAGCAGAGTGTTTCATTAAAACTAAATGTAATGCTTTTACCGTAATTACGACCTGTCTATAGGAGCGTCTGTTCTGTGGAGATGGTGAGTTTGAGGTCTGCCTGTGGAGGGTGGTTGAATTGAGGTAGAATTAAGGTATGGGAATGAACTAAGCCTGTGACCAACCCATCAAATTGCAGAGTGACCGTTGAGAATCGAAACAGACCACATCACACACTACAAAATAGGACACTACCTGCTGTTGTGTGTTTACGACAATTTACAGGCTGGTGGTACGAGGTTGCGGTAGACGGATGTCTAGATGAATATACAGTTGATGCTTTTTATCTGGGAAATTTAGGATCACTAATCTCTGTCTTACACTTAATCAGTTAAATATGCAAGTAACATAGAACATGAATCTAATTCCAAATTTTGGAAGCAGTTCAATTTATACATTCCAGAACTGCAAACTATGTCTTTATTAGCTTTACGACGTTGAATTTCATTGCTCAGAAATCATTGCTACATGATATAACTCTTGTAATTTATGGATATTAGATCCTAAGAATAATGTAATCAACAAAATTATCATTGTAAGCCGAAATTATACATTTCATTGTTTCGTCATGCTCTGTCCATTGTGGCAACCTTCAACTGAGAGAAGTTTTGTAAATAAAATATTAAACCACACCTATCTAATATACATAAAAATCTATTTTACTAGAATCAGAGGCACAGTACCGATCCACAAACCCCAGATCTCGGGTTAAAAACCGGCAGGGATAGTTAGTTAGTAGTAGGAAATTGCGGATCCTAGACCACTTATATTCGTGTTTCAAAATTTCACAATTTTGCGTATTTTTCTAAGAATTTCATATTTTTTTAGATCTCATCCGGCAAAAACCTGAAAAAACTAAAATCACTATTTTTTCGACAATTTATATAAAAGTTAAAAATCGCAATATTTCGTTCTGCTGCACAAAATCGTGCACTTTTTTCTACTAAAGAATTAAAAACAATTTATAAATGAAATAATAATCGAACAAAATTACGATAAAATTATTAAAAATGTAAAAGTGAAAAATAAAATAAAATCGAAGAAAATTAACTAAAATTAAGAAAAAAATCATAAAATAATTTAGAAAGAATCGGTTTTTATATTGATAAATTTGTTTATCTAATACTGGATGCAGTTTTCGTTCCTAATAAATGAAGACTTGTATAAGTTGTAACGAAACTAAGGAATTCAATCATTTTACTGTATGCAGAACATCTATACTAAAAGAATGTAGAAATAAAAAGCAACGAGATAAATATAACCGCGAAGATTTCGAATATAAATAATTTGAAACATATGTTTTAACTGAAGCCTAATTATAATTTTTAAGTAAATATCCTAACATTCCAAAAACAAAAACAAAAATATTTCTCAAATATGGTGGAGAGTTGCGAGTGACGGTTTAAAATATGATTATTTTAAATACACTGACTGACAGAGCAAATGCAACACCAAGAAGGAGTGGTCAGAACTTTATGCCAATTACAGGGTAGACTGACGTCACTGAGGTATGCTCATTATGTGAAATGCGCCGCTGTGCTGCGCACGTAGCGAACGATAAATTGGACACGGCGTTGGCGAATGGCCCACTTCGTACCGTGATTTCTCAGCCGACAGTCATTGTAGAACGTGTTGTCGTGTGCCACAGGACACGTGTATAGCTAAGAATGCCAGGCCGCCGTCAACGGAGGCATTTCCAGCAGACAGACGACTTTACGAGGGGTATGATGATCGGGCTGAGAAGGGCAGGTTGGTCGCTTCGTCAAATCGCAGCCGATACCCATAGGGATGTGTCCACGGTGCAGCGCCTGTGGCGAAGATGGTTGGCGCAGGGACATGTGGCATGTGCGAGGGGTCCAGGCGCAGCCCGAGTGACGTCAGCACGCGAGGATCGGCGCATCCGCCGCCAAGCGGTGGCAGCCCCGCACGCCACGTCAACCGCCATTCTTCAGCATGTGGAAGACACCCTGGCTGTTCCAATATCGACCAGAACAATTTCCCGTCGATTGGTTGAAGGAGGCCTGCACTCCCGGCGTCCGCTCAGAAGACTACCATTGACTCCACAGCATAGACGTGCACGCCTGGCATGGTGCCGGGCTAGAGCGACTTGGATGAGGGAATGGCGGAACGTCGTGTTCTCCGATGAGTCACGCTTCTGTTCTGTCAGTGATAGTCACCGCAGACGAGTGTGGCGTCGGCGTGGAGAAAGGTCAAATCCGGCAGTAACTGTGGAGCGCCCTACCGCTAGACAACGCGGCATCATGGTTTGGGGCGCTATTGCGTATGATTCCACGTCACCTCTAGTGCGTATTCAAGGCACGTTAAATGCCCACCGCTACGTGCAGCATGTGCTGCGGCCGGTGGCACTCCCGTACCTTCAGGGGCTGCCCAATGCTCTGTTTCAGCAGGCTAATGCCCGCCCACACACTGCTCGCATCTCCCAACAGGCTCTACGAGGTGTACAGATGCTTCCGTGGCCAGCGTACTCTCCGGATCTCTCACCAATCGAACACGTGTGGGATCTCATTGGACGCCGTTTGCAAACTCTGCCCCAGCCTCGTACGGACGACCAACTGTGGCAAATGGTTGACAGATAATGGAGAACCATCCCTCAGGACACCATCCGCACTCTTATTGACTCTGTACCTCGACGTGTTTCTGCGTGCATCGCCGCTCGCTGTGGTCCTACATCCTACTGAGTCGATGCCGTGCGCATTGTGTAACCTGCATATCGGTTTGAAATAAACATCAATTATTCGTCCGTGCCGTCTCTGTTTTTTCCCCAACTTTCATCCTTTTCGAACCACTCCTCCTTGGTGTTGCATTGTCACTGTCAGTCAGTGTATATTAATACAGATATAAATGATTTATGCATAGAACGTTTGCCATTTGTGGAGACAGAGAGGAAACTACAACTAACTCCCGAGAATAAAAATAAATGTATAAGAGTTCCAGTTTTTGATACTGAACTAGTTTTAAAAAATATAGTTAGTGGCATGAAATATATTGTTGAAACTAAGGACAGATCTATTTTAAAATAATACAAATTATGTAATTAAGATTAAAAATTGAAGATTATTTATTTATTAAAGTAATTAAAAATTGAAAAATAAAGTAAAAATGGATGAAAATTAATTATAAACTTATTTGTTAACTAATACTGAACACAGTCTTTATCCGTAATAAATCGTGACAAAGATTTGTAAATCTTGTAGAATAAGAAAACTTATAACCAAATTTACTCCAAATAGTAGATCTACAAAAACAAGTTTTTAAATATGTAGAAGTACTAAGAATTTTAATTTCCTCACATTTGGAACATATATTTTAACAGAAGTTACTGTGCGAATTCCCAAATATACCAGACGAGAAACTGGAAAAAATGTGTTATTTATGGTGGCGAATATTAGTTGATATGCAATGTAATTTTCCTAAAATAGAATATGAATCGCCATTACAAGATCCCCTGCTAAATTTGTTTAGAGAGAGATTTCCATTTGACAAGTCGTTGATTAAGAATATTGTTGATATGAATTGAGAATTGATACCTGGAAAAAGAATAGAAACGAAAAGATCTGAACTGGAAATAGAGTTTGGAACATGCATATCTTGTTTTAAATATATAGTTGAAAATAAAGGACCTTGTTTTAAAATCGACGAAGACTATTTAAAATAGTTTAAATGTTATTTCTGGCGAAATATTGCGATTTTTTTACTTTTGTGAAAATTGTCGAAAAACTAGTGATTTTAGGTTTTTTCGTGCTTTTTTGTGGGATAAGATCTAATACATATGAAATTCTGAGAACAAATACGCAAAATTGTGAAATTTTGAAACACGGATATAAGTGGTCCAGGATCCGCAGTTTCCTACTACTATAGTTGGAATTTTGATCAAGGAAATAAAATTCTTTGTACACTCCATGTCGTACAATTTCGGCCTGTAAAAGATCACTGGTGATAAATTTGGTGTTTACCCAACAACATGTATTAAAAATGGATGATAGTTCGCCCAACAGAGATCTAGCTTCCTCTACTATCTGGTACAGTAAAACGGAGCGTGGAAATAGAATCAGCAGGCAACCTGGATGCTATAAAACAAACATTATTGTTATTGTGACATCGTCTATGGCCTCCCCTGTAATTAGTATACCCTTCTTACGTCTGTACTGCGCGCCATATAGATCTGTATGTGGAATTTGTGTGGCCGTGAACAATTTTATTTTCGGGGTTGGTACGCCTTCCTGGATTGTGAACGTGGCACTACATGAGCCCACTCAGCAGCCAGGCATCTGTCTATAAACAGGCGTCTCATTTTTTATTCTATTTTTTATTTGTTATTTATTTATTGTGCATGTCTTTCCTGCATGTGGAATTGAAGTTATAAACGTTGAGTGTGCTGGCTGAAGAAAATTGGGGACCTTGTGCGGAAATGTTTGATCTGTTTGGTTGAGGTTACAGGAATTAGTACAATCCTCAACATGTAAAGACTACCTTCAGATCTTTGCGACTCCTCTTTTGACGGAGGGAGATACTTTATAGATTTCAGAGAATGTATGAAGGGCTCATGTAACTGCTCGGGAAAGATCTTAGAGTTTTCAATCAAGATATGTAAGCATTTCTCCTGTATTTTCTGAATTATTGGGCAAGTGTAGGTTCGCCGTATGCGATTCCGCTATGTTAATGAAACGCCGGAATATAATATTTCATTGGGGCTAACGTAAGCCTGTCATGTAAATTGTAATGTTTTCCAGCATGAGCATGTGATTTACCCTCCGTATCTTATTCTATACACTCATTCTTCTTTCGATTTGTCTAAAATTTTCATCTATTCACTGGATGGAGTAAAATGATCAATTTTCTGGGCGAGTTGGCCGTGCGGTTAGGAGCGCGCATCTGTAAGCTTGCATCCGCGAGATAGTGGGTTCGAACCCAACTGTCGACAGTCCTGAAGATGGCCTTCCGTGGTTTCCCAGTTTCACATCAGGCAAATGCTGGGGCTGTATCTTAAATAAGGTCACAGCAGCTTCCTTCCCAGTCGTAGCCCTTTCCTCTCCCATGGTCGCCATAAGACCTATCTGTGTCGGTGCGACATAAAGCAACTAGAAAAAGATTAATTTATCTGTAGGCCTACTCACTACGTGTAGCAAGAGGCCTCCAAGAGGGGAACAGGAAAAGAATCTGTTCTCATTATCGCGTCTTCTAATTCTAACGGAGCAGATCCATGATTCTATATTTTCGTTATTGTGATTAGGTGTTTTCAACTTCTAAACCCTACTTCATCATTTAGGATTCTTCCTTTTTTCTTGGTCGCGGCGTAATTTGGGTTTACCCCTGATTAAATTTGGCAATCTTGCCCCAATAAGTTGTTGCGTGTTGTATTTCTTTTATGGATTTTTTACGATTTTCGGAATCCCTAGCCTTTTGATAGGTTTGGCCTTTTTTTAAGTATTGCTTCTTCTTTGGGTGTTAATTTCCCTTTGGTCACGTATGTAGTGTGAGATTAGCTCTTCTATGTATCTGAAGAAGGTATTCCCAATTATAGATTTTTTTATCTGGTATTAGTTTCGTAGCACCCTATTACGAGTCACTGAGAGTTTAATACTCGAATTTTGTTTTGTTGTACGTGAATGTATAAAGCTAGGATATTCTATTGTGTAAAATTGGACTTCACATTGTCGGATCTCCCTTTGTGCTGTGGGCATTATCTTTATATTGCTATTTAATTAATTGTCGGGTTGATTTCCTAACATTTATAAATTCTTATTAGTAGGATTGTTTAATGTATAAAGAATTTATGGTAATTTGGATTTAAGTTTGTTGAGAAATGTAAGTTTGTTTAATGTTGTGTTTTACTTGGTTTTAATTTTGGCTGTTTTAGTAAAGATCCCGATGTTTCTTGTTCATTTATGATTACCAATATATTATTGTTAAGTGTTGAGCTCACATTTCTCTTTTGTTATCTGTTTTATTTGAGAAGAAATAGAGAAGGGTGAACAGATTGGTAAATACTTGTGAAAATTAAGGAGCATTGTTTTGGTCGCAGCTAACTCGTTCAGTTCTGAGGTCCTGCCATGTCCTTAAACTGATCGTCCGCTGTTACAACTATTGTTATCTATTATACTTCGTAATTTACAAAGTAATACTAAAATATTATCCAAGTGGAAATTATTGTTAATAATAATAGTCTAGATTATCGTACTATTAATTAATATTATGAATTTTAAATTATCGCATAAAAATGGTCCCATTATACTTCATGATATTCTAGTTCAAAAATATTACATAATTACTAATTAAGACTCGAAATAAGGATCATTTAATCGGAGAAGCACAGATGAGTATTACTGCTACTATAACGATAAGGAGATAAACGCTATACGTGAGGGACAATAAAAGGTGCTTTTCTGCTAGTATACTAACTAAATCGTAGAGTGTAATATGTATCTTCTAGGAATAAGTTGCACGAAACATGACTAGTAGCAAGAACGCTTGTTGAGTCCATTGTATACCGCACCCAACTAACTTCATCATTGTCCACTCACCTTTCACTTACACTTAGTGGTTTTTCGTTACAATAACAGTCGTGCAGGGTATATTTTCCCTAATGAAAACTTTCCAATTCTCACCTGAGAACAAACTTTTCTATTCTAAACTTTAAGGCTTCAGTTCATGTATGTATCTAAACTCCCGCGATCATAGTAGAAATTTCCTGGTTAATCTGGGCACAGTAAATCATCGAGTGAGGAGGAGAAAAGTTCCAACTAACAGTGGGACCGTTAGGCGAGCGTTTCAAATATCGATCGTAGAGTTACCGTTAAAACATTACTGCCTCATACTATTTTAAGACGAATGGAATGTCCTGCCTGTTTCCCTGATATGTACCGCATTGAACATACCGAGACAAATTTGAAACAATCTGAGTTTATGAATTCTTCATTGACCAAATAATCTGTAGGACTTTCGAGGTGGAATCGACAGGCATAGCTGGAACAAATTGTACCTAAGGGCTTGATAATCTTATTTACAGTAAGCTAAAATAGCTGCAAGTATTACCCGAGCAATGACTTGTTATCTATTATTATTATTTAAGAGGTCACGATCAGAGTGAAAAAGTTCAACCGATGAAAAATTCTTACCTTGCGCGGAGATGTTTGCATGTTTCGGTCAGTTTACAGGAATGAGTACAAAATACATTTGCAAGAATCAGGTCCATTTTTGTATTACGTATTATTAACTATGCACTTTCTACGTAGATTATGCGGGTCGTGTATACGTGTAAATGGAAAGAATCAGAGAATTCTAGAAAAGGAGGAAATATTTTAACAGAATGCAGGAATCCAGGTAATAGATATATACAGTTTAAATCATATGTTGAAAGAAGGAAACTGAAATCCTGTACAGAAAAATAATCAGACCACTTGCAAGATACGCAGAATATGCATATCTATCCAAACAAAGAAAATTTTGTTACTGGCAATATCATTAGCAAGAACGTGTGTTACTAACTTAAGCAAGCCGCATTTAAAACTGAAGAACATGATGAAAATCAGAAACACAACAAAAACCCAAGTTGATAATCTTTATAGGCAAGGAAATTAGCGTCGTGGAGCTGTCTTTAAGGGGGAACGTTTATGAAAAAACGCACTATTTAAAAGATGCACCAAACCCACTGTTTTGAAGGTACAGCAATGAAATTTTGTACCATGCTTAACATGAAATTAACACGTTCTCTATTAAGTCCCTGGATTATATATATCTATTAATTTTTTAAATTTTAACTTTTTAAAGGTAATATGTACCTTTTTCTAAAAGACTGGGCTAGAGATTTCTACAAACTTTTCTCTGTATAGTCTTTTTGCATATATTAAGTTATCTCATGAGGTTTTCTGAATATATCGAATAAGAGAATTTTAATAATTTTTATTTATAATTTTGTAAGTATGATATAAAATTAATGTAAATTTCCAAGCACTTTGCCCCATATCTCAGCTTACACTCAGAATTTCAAAATTTGCTCTTGAGACAACCTTTTTTAGGTTTATAGAAATAAATGTACAAAATGTCATAATTCTACCCTCCATAGAATCTTAGATAAAGGTACATAAACGTTTAAAAACGTAATTTTCAGGAAATGCAATTTAAAGTTGAACCTACAGTTGTTTCCTATTTCACCTCTTCAGAAGGCCTTTGATTTGTACTCAGGGTCCTCATCCCTTTCAAGTCTTCTCTTCTGCTTTCTTGTTTTCTGCCTTGATTGCTTTACCAGGTCTTCAACTGACTTTTCAGCTGCAGAGAGGCACTGTAAATCTATTTTTCACCGGGCGAGTTGGCCGTGCGCTTAGAGGCGCGCGGCTGTGAGCTTGCATTCGGGAGATCGTGGGTTCGAATCCCACTGTCGGCAGACCTGAAGATGGTTTTCCGTGGTTTCCCATTTTCGCACCAGGCAAATGCTGGGGATGTACCTTAATTAAGGCCACGGCCGCTTCCCTCCAACTCCTAGGCCTTTCCTATTCCATCGTCGCCATATGATCTATCTGTGTCGGTGCTATGTAAAGCCCGTAGCAAAAGAAAATCTATTTTTCGCAAGATGTCTTGAGTGAAAATTTCTTCCTTAAAGCCCATAATCTCTAATATCTTTATCCTCCCTACGTTCCCTTCATTAAATATAAGAACTGCATCGTAAGTTGCAATTCTGACAACTGTAGCAGATGAAAATGTGGTTGTAGGGCATCGTTTCCATATCAGTGAATTTAGAGATTCATTTGGATTCTGAGCTTTTCCAAGAACACACTTTTTGAGAAGTTTAGGATCGGCCAGAAACCTGTAAATGGGCTTGACAACCCCTAGGATATATTTTGGAAGCCCCTGCTAGTGGATGTAGGGGTTATTATCCCTCTGAGCCTGTAGATATTTACACTAGCTATGTGGCACATATTACGAATGGGTTGTTCATCTGTTGGCACCATATGAAAATATGTAGCCCATACTATTCTTACTTCGGACCTAACCTCATTGCTGGTTTGTTTCTCAAGTCTTGCGTTCACTAACTTGTGCAAGCGCAGTTTATCCAGTCTTCTAGACACTCTTTGTGACCATTGCATTATTGAATGATGAATGACTCGAACACTTGCCGTCAGCAGCACAAGGCAAAACAAGAACTCATTGCTTCTTAATAGCAAAGCAGCTGCTTTGGTATTGTTTCTAAGATACGGAACACAGTCATATATGATCTATAAAACCAAAGAGCATGTATCACAGCCTTCTAGATGTATCCTGTGCAAGTTTGCTTGAAAGAAATCCACGGAATCGTTCTTCACCGAGCTAGTATTGAAGTGATGCTTCAAAAGTGGGCGTGGCAGGAAGATCACGTCACAATTTCATTATTATTTATCAGGCACTTCGGATGCGATTTCATTCTTGAAACTTTAGAAACTTACTATCATTGAGTTCTACTATTAAATAAAAATAAATTGAAAATTAGCATTTTGTTCCCATTTCATGAACGTCCCCCCTTTTCTCGTTCTGGCGTTGACCATCAGTTCAGGGTTGTTAACGCAAATGTCTCGGATTCAAATCCTGAGTATGGTTAATTTTTAGCTCAATCTCTTCTAAAATACATACTCATGTAAATTTTTTTTAAAGTGTCTACCCGCGGAGTCTACGTGTACAGGAATTCAAGAAATATTCTTCCATACGTCCGTATTTCGTAGTAGCTTCTCTCATGAAAGATATCATTGCACAAAACATTTTAACAATAATTTAATTATATCTAATTATCTGTTGGTTGCCAATGTGACAAAACACACCATACAAAACTATCTCCACCATCAGCTGTCTTAAATGGCCTAGGCGCCACTGAAGAGGAATTCTAGTGAAATGAGAAATGATTCGTTTCCCGTTGCTTTCATTACCGAGCCAGAAAGCAATATTACGTATCAGCCTGCCAAACTTACTGACGTTCATGCACCAAACGACACTATTAGTGGCATTTTCACACCTTTCATAACAGGGACTGGCTGCATAAGGAATAGCATTACTAGTACCACTCATACCACAGTCACTTTTACATTTATCGGGCAAGTTGGCCGTGTGGTTAGAAACGCGCAGCTGTGAGCTCGCATCTGTGAGATAGTGGGTTCCAGCCCCACAGTCGTCAGCCCTGAAGATGGTTTTCCGAGTTTTCCCATTTTCACACCAGACAAATGCTGGTGCTGTACCTTAATTAATTAATTAACACTAGATTTTTGTCCAGCAAAAGCACTACTTAAGTTTAAAAAAGGAAACATTTACAGTATCATTTTCATAGTCTATTAATACGAAGTGAACAAACGATTTCACAAAATTTGAAGGCAGCCCATCAGTGCCAATAGAACTGTGTCCTGTACTGTTTATTAAACTAAATCGAGGCAGACTGATAATTCAAAGGAAATCTGAGAAATTTCTCTGTGTAGGCCTTAAAAAAATTTGTAACGCTAATGACTTTATTGCCATAGGGTATGTGTTTGTGAAGTTATTCACCACTGGCTCATAAATATTTAAACAGTATGGTTTTGTAATCGTTTATATCACACTCCATGAGTGTTTTCCAAGCAGTAGAAGATTAGACATTATTCTTGATGTCTTCTAGAGAATTTAACTCCTAGTGAAACCTGTAATTATTTATTGTTATCATGTTCTGTGAACTGGAATGAATGATGGCTGATTTATTTTATTTTTCTTTCCCATAGGTGAGTTCCATGGACGAGAATACAACACCAGTCTGTAGTAAGTACTGACTTCCAGTATTTTTGCTTCTTACCCGAAAATGCTACCTGGGTTAACGCTGTCACTAACTTTTTATAATATCCTTCTGTAATTATGAACAATGTGTCATTTGAAGGTCTTCATTCCCCTTAAAAGAAAGTTGTAACGTCAAATTCCTGTTCTTTTGCATGTTTAGTATTTCATGACACAAGAGAGTTTTGAGTCTCCTTACTTTTACAAAGCCTCTCTCTCTCGGTGGCTTCGTTTGTCTTCCCCAGAGGATGCCCAGTCCATTTCCATTTCCATTTCCATTACTTCTTCTGTACGGACATCTGATTCTCTTCTTTCTCTGCAGTTCTTTTTTTTTTTTTTTTTTTGCTAGTTGTTTTACGTCGCACCGACACAGTTAGGTCTTATGGCGACGATGGGATAGGAAAGGCCTAGGAGTTGGAAGGAAGCGGCCGTGGCCTTAATTAAGGTACAGCCTGGTGTGAAAATGGGAAACCACGGAAAACCATCTTCAGGGCTGCCGATAGTGGGATTCGAACCTACTATCTCCCGGATGCAGTTCATTTTTGAGAATCACTGCTGGTCAGTAGATTTTCAATATCTTCAGCGACAGTGTAAATGTTTTGACAGCTAAAATGAAATCGCGTATGACTTTTAGTGCCGGGAGTGCCCGAGGATATGTTCGGCTCAACAGGTGCAAGTATTTTGATTCGACGCGCGCAGCCGATCCGCGCGTCTTGATGATAATGAAGTGATGATAAAGACAACATATACACCCAGCCGTCGTTCCAGTGGAATTAACCAATGATGGTTAAAATTCCCTGTCGGGAATCGAACCCGATGCCCCTGTGACCAAGGGCCAGCACGCTAACCATTTAGCCATGGAGCTGGACATTTTGACATTATTATTGTGTCTAAATTATTACTTTTTTGAAATGTTATGTTTCAGAGAAAGGGCCATGTTCTAAATGTTCTAAATGCAAGGCTGTGTTTACTTACTTTTTTTCTGAATTGGTTTGTTTATAATTGAACTAGGTGCTATTTTTATTTTCATTTATTTTCTCGAATGTGCCTGTTGGACCTCAACTTAACTTCATGTAATACAAGCATTTTGTTTTTAATTTTAAATTTAACACGTGAAATGGCACATCATGGAATCGCTCTGAGCTGCTGAATGTCTGAAAGCTCATTGCCTCATTGCCCATTAGTTCGTAGCATACATCACAATAGGCGATACTTCCCTGCCATTTGGAGAGAAGCTGATAAGCTGCATAGTCATGCTCGCTATTAGAGGATACTACAAAGCCTTTCCCCTGAGATCTGTCAAAACTCCCTGAGCTAGCCTGGATGTTCTCTAATCACGGAGATGGGATGTCTAGGGGACAGAAGAACTAAGACAGCAAATCCTTGGGGAGACCAGGGGGCTAGAGCTCTTGTTAGCTCGGGATGATCACATATTAAGCGTCATGTCCCTGTCCTATCCTTTAAGAGTTCTCCGGGTGTTTTAACGGCGCAATCTACCGCCGATGGTGCGAGTAGAATACGTTACTCATTGTATGTACGTCTGTACCATACGAAATGTGATGATGGAACTTTGAACGTCTTTTCTCCTTAAAACTACAGTCACAACGATAACTGATAACTTTATTTCCATACGACGTCTCTCCACGAGGTGATGATCAAAACCATTTAGATCAGTGAAAATGCAGTCCGACTCGTTGACTGAATGGTCAGCGTACTGGCCTTTGGTTCAGAGGGCCTCGGGTTCGATTCCCGGCTGGATCGGGGATTTTAACCTTCATTGGCTAATTCCAATGGCCCGGGGGCTGGGTGTTTGTGCCGTCCCCAACATTCCTGCAACTCACACACCACACATAACACTATCCTCCACCACAATAACACGCAGTAACCTACGCATGGCACATGCCGCCCACCCTCATCGGAGGGTCTGCCATACAAGGGCTGCACTCGGCTAGAAATAGCCATACGAAATTATTATGGTAAAAATGCACAGATCACAACGGCCGGGCTGCGTGGTTCAGATTGTGGAACGCTGGCCTTCTCTGCCCAAGATTGTGAGTTCCACTCCGGATCAGTCATGTGTCATTTGAAAGTGCTCAAATACGCCAGTACTGTGTAGCTAAGTAAAATAACTCTCGCTGGTCAAAATTCCAGCACCATGGTGCTTACAAAGTCTGTTAAAGTAGGTAAAGAAACAGTAAGCCAATAATATTTTTGTTATGTTACATATTTTCTTTTGCTATTCATTTTACTTCGCGAAGACCCATACTAGCCTTATTATGACGATGCTATAGGGCTGAGAAGGAATGGATCATCGTCTTAATTAAAGCACATCCCCCGCATTTTCCTGGTAAGAAAATAATAAAGCAGGGCTGCCAACAGCGTGGTTCGAACCCACCGCCTCAGGAATGCAAACTCTTAATTACGTGATCAGTACCCCGCAAACAACTCAGCCTGTAAGTTATAGATTTATTTATTTGTCTACATTTTGCAATCGTATTCTTTTTTCCTTCCTTCTTTCTTTCTTTTTTCTCTCTTTCTTTCAATTCATTCATTTGCTAATCCATTCTATGTCATTTGTCTGTTTCCCTTTTTTGTATTTTTTCATTTACCTTTCTGTTTTATTTTCTTATGTAGTTATTATATTTTCTATCCGAATTTCCCAGAATTGCCTCATGAACAAGACATTTCATCCCAGAGTGACTTGAAATCCACGACTATGAAGAAATGAGATGCACAAACAGCGTGCGAAATCTTGCAGTTTGACACACTTGAGCATTCATCGAGAGAAAGCAATACACACACACACACACACACACACACACACACACACACACACACACACACACACACACACTCAGTCGAGGGAGATCATAAATATCCTCTTGCGAATAGCTCATCAGGTATAGCGTATTTGCGATAGGATGTTCGTTTCAAATGTGAGTGTTCCAAAGGATGGTGAGTCACACAATCCAGAGTAGAGTTGCTACGCAGCCTCTGATTTGGAAGAATTCACCCTCGCTTCCCCAATATAGCTTAGCTTGCGTCTATCAATTTGTGTGCGATGAGAAAGAAAATGCATGAAAGGTGGAATAAAGGCTATTTTTCTCTTTCTCTATTGTCTAATTCAATAATCTGATCCGCCTCACATTTTACCTTGCTCCCCCGTCCGCATCAATCAATATTGCCAATGCTGTTACCCATGCTTTCTTTTGTCATCCATCACGGTCTTTCATTGAACATCCGCAAACAGAATCCCTTGTCCCTCACCTGCTGTTGTAACTCATCCTAGCAGAACACAACCCTCTCTTCATTGCACGGTTGATGGCGGAAATACAGCGCGTTACTAAATGGAGTGGTCATGTGAAATATTGACTGACGTTCGAACAACCATTCATCACACTACACCTGGTACGACATTGAAAACCTTGTATTAATTATGCATCATGGCTACATGTACGACGTACCACATGCACAACACGTGTGCATATTCACGTGTCTTTCGACATGGTTCGAAGATTACTAACACATTAACTGATGTTACTGTGCACTGTTTTGATCCCCACCTCTGCCTGTCTTTCCACCATTCTTGGTAGTTTCCCCCCCTCTTCCTTAGGTCTTATTCAACTAGTTCTCTCCCTAGATTCGTGGGTAAACCTCTAGGTATATTTCGTCTAACCTCCATTTCAAGCATCGCTTTCGTAATCCTCGTTCCTCCCATTATTTGTACGTGACCGTAACACCACATTTCCTCCCACTCCAAATACACCAAGAGTTTCTCGTATTGCCGTGTTTCTTACTTCTTAAGAATTTCATCTCATTTTGCTTTCTTCTGCTTTGGTCGTTACCCATGTTTAAGGTCCATACGTCAAGAATGGTAGAGTGTAGTTTCTCGTTTAACAGTCATGGACCATTGCAGATAACAATAATCGTCAGTATCATCATAATTAGGGGCTGCCTGGCCGAGGCGGTAAAGGCGTGCTCGATTCGCCCGGAAGGGCGTGGGTTCGAAGCCCCGTCAGGAAGTCGTAAAATTTAAGAAACGAGATTTCCACTTCCGGGGGTGCATATGGCCCTGAGGTTCACTCAGCCTACACCACAAATGAGTACTAGGTTAATTCCTGGGGCCAAAGGCGGCCGGACGTAGAGCTAACCACTCTACATCATCACGTGCCGTGGTTAACAATGGTAGAAGCCTTTACTTTCTACTCCTCCAAGGGCCTTCATGGCCTGTACGAAGGTGTCTTTGTATTATAGGTTTGTATCATAGGTTTCCAGTCCTTAGATTTATCAATTGCCATAAAAGGTGTCCTGTTATTTGTGGCTTCCTCCATAATAGTTGTGCCTGGATTAAGGATTTGTTTATGAAAGGTATTTCTAGGTCTTGCCCAAGGATTATTTTCGACCACAGTTTTCACTAATTTGCAGTGGTGCACTGTGTGACGCCTCCATGCGGGATGCCGGTTCTGGGTTGTGGGAACGATTGATCTCTGTTGATTCACAGTGACTAGATCCCGTACGTTTGTCACCTTTTCTCTCCTCGTTTTAATCACCTTATTGTTCCACCTTGTGTTACAGATGACTTCCCGTATTTGAATATCTGAGGTATTGTTCAGTTTTAACAGCATACAGGACGCCTTTTGTCCCGTATTTAAACAACTTACTTCTTCCGTGATTGCGATTATCTTTATTATTCTTTATTTAGCGATTCTCCACTATGATCGAAATTCGTAGTAGGTGAGTGAACCGCCGGAGCCGAGCCCAAGCTCGGAACTCGCGGAAACGAGACACAGAGTCATCTGGTTTGAAACCCTGCATTTTTATTTTCAAATGTTTTCAGCAGAATTGTTAAATCTGGCAGTTTGTTTCGTGCTGAGGTGGAGTAAAAGTAAGAGAGTTAACGCTAGTGTTGTTATAATGTGCGATTAAGGGAGTTTAGCATTGTTGACAAAGGCTGAAAGTGAAGAAAAATCTTGGTTTTAAATGTTTTATGTAGAAAAATGAAATAACAAAATATTGTAATAATATCTGTGCCTACGATGTTATTATGGTACAGTAACTTACATATCAGTGTTTTCTAGAAAAAATGTCGTTATGCCGTGTCGACATGACGTGTCCCTTATTGGTGTTTCAAAATTCTGGCAACCGTAATCGCAACACATCTTGTAAGTTTCAAGACGTTTCATTTCACTTGTATTTTCTATCCAAGTTTCAGACACGTACAGTACGATTGTCCACACAAATGCACGTAGCGTTCTAGGTCGGAGGGAAAGACTAAGTTCACTGGCTAAGTAATCTCCTATTTTTGCATAAAAACTGTTTCGTCCTGAGCAATACGACGTTTAACTTCAATGGTCCACCCTCCATCCTCTGTAATATTCAAACCGTTGTACGTGAATGATTTCTTGAGTCAGTTGCTAACCTGGCATCGCTCTTCTAAAGGTAGACTCTTTGATGAGACGGGAGACACGTTATAAAATGTTTATTGCTCAGAAACATCAAAATCCATATAAACAAAATTTAACATTACCTATCTAGAGACCGCCTCCGTAGCGTAACGTTTAGTGTTGTTAGATGGCGTCTTCGGGGGCCCGGATTCGATTCCTGGTACTGCCGGGAATTTAAGATTAGCAGGAGGCCTTGCATGTGGTTGAAGTGGTGCATGCAGCTCATGCCTGAAAAGAGCTGCACCACCCTGGGATCGGGACACGAGTTTACGTTTTCACCGTTCTGGAAATAACGTTCAAATTTTAACGTAAAACAAGATATTTCGAAAGACCTCCTTGGTGAAAAGCGACATACGGACAGAGTTATCAACTGTCGTATGCACGTACTCTGCGTGGTCGTAGTTTTCATAAACTATGTTTGAGTAAAATTTCAGTGGAAACAATTATACTAATATATTTACTAGCAAATGTACCCATTCTTCGCTACGGTATTCTACATTCTATCCGAGTATCGATGTAAATACTGTACATGCAGTAAATAAGATTATTTTAAAATAGCATGTCTCTTAGCGTTATCCGAGAAACAGCATGGGGAGATCCCCGTACGTTGTTTCCAATGTAAAGTGTTTCTTACGGATCTGTGATGATAACGGTAGGCAAGTGAGTTGGAAAGTTTACATTATGATTGCAGGCCCCATTGCCTACCGCGCGGTCACAATCCATTTAGGGAGTTTAGTTACAATGGCAGGCCCCTTTCCTACTTCCAGACGGATTACAGTTAAGGAGCTTTCATTATAATGGCAGGTAACTTCCCTACTACCAGTCTAAATTGAGTTGTACAGCAACCCCTGCTCTAGGAATCCGATATAGAAACGACCAGCCGTAACCACGGCAACTTCAGCTCAAGGATTCTTCAGCAGCGAGATTTTCCACCCAAAATTGGTACACATACAGCGAGATTTGCCACCAAAAATTGGTACATATTTCTAATAGTTACAAAATTTCGGATCAAACAAGTACATTAAATAATATTTGCATTAGTGGTACTATATAGCGGCAGTATACTTTACACTATAATTTCATACATGACAAATAATTTCTACATACTTAAGTAAGTACACCAGTGATATAAATATCTAATGAAGTCACTCACACCGATAGTATGAGTAACTAAAGTCACTTTCCGATAACCCGTACGAAGAACGGGTACTTCTGCTAGTTTCAAATAAATTTTAATATGATTTTTAAACTGGAATGTAAATAGTTTAGCTTACTTCCTTTGATGTGTTCCAGTTATTACGATAATGAATGAATATGAAACGTAGTGGTTAAAACCGTTATGTATTATACATAACAGAATATTCAATGAATCATTAACTGCATATTACATCTCATAGCATTAATTATTGTACAGATGAAATGCAATGGTAATCCATTACAAACCTCCATGACTCAAAAACTGAGAGAACACTCGTATGAAATTATCGAAGTCAAACTTTGTATACGTCGTCGGTATCTATGGTATATCTTCTTCTTGTTCTTCTTCTTCTTCTTCTCTTCCTACCACTTTTCCCACATATGTGAGGTCACAGGTGTGAACTGTGTCGCAATGTGTATTTGGCCCTGTTTTACGGCCGGATGCCCTTCCTGACGCCAACCTTATATGGAGGGATGTAATCACTATTGCATGTTTCTGTGGTGGTTGGTAGTGTAGTGTGATGTGTGAATATGAAGAGGAGAGTATTGGGACGGACACAAACACCCAGTTCTCGAGCCAGAAGGATTAATCAGAAGCAACTAAAATCCCCGGCCCGGCCTGGAATCGAACCCGGGACCTCTGAACCGAAGGCCAGTACGCTGACCATTCAGCCAACGAGTTGGACTATGTGTGGTTTGTCATGTTAAAATATGTCTTGTGTTATAGTGTAATATATATTTTTTCAAAAAAAATTTACTTATATATATATTTTTTTTTTTTTTTTTGCTATTTGCTTTATGTCGCACGGACACACATAGGTCTTATGGCGACGACGGGATAGGAAAGGCCTAGGAAGTGGAAGGAAGCGGCCGTGGCCTTAATTATGGTACAGCCCCAGCATTTGCCTGGTGTGAAAATGGGAAACCACGGAAAACCATTTTCAGGGCTGCCGACAGTGGGGCTCGAACCCACTATCTCCCGATTACTGGATACTGGCCGCACTTAAGCGACTTCAGCTATCGAGCTCGGTACTTATATATACGTGTGTAGTTATACTATATTCGGAAAGTAAAAATCGGGGATTAGAACAATACTTTCATTTAAATTCGTTCGTAAGGGGAGTCATAACTGAAATGTTGCAATGTTTTACCAGAAATTAGAATATTCAATTTTAACCTTAAAAATTCCCCAATTGTTCCTCTTTCAAATCCCGTTATCATTTTTCCCTAACGCCAGTTTTGAAGCTCTAAATGCCTAATATAATGGATAGTAGCACGGCGTATATAGTGTAACGGTTCAAATCCCGTTACAAGGTGATATCTGTATTATTATTATTATTATTATTATTATTATTATTATTATTATTATTATTATTATGTCCGTATTATTATTATCTTATCTGTGAGATTACTATTATTGTTTTATAATTATTATTCAATTCAATTCTGCAATGCTTGTCGCTTGCGTGATTGTAGTTAAATATATGCATATATACGTACATGCGTGTAGATTAACACTAAATACATGTACAGTAAGAGTTGCTGTATGTCAGATGTGGATATGACATTGTTACATTGTGCAATACTGCTGGCGTTACTGCCAAGTCATCGCTACGTCATCGTGCTTATTTAGCGGTGAGCTCACGTTCTTGGAGTTACCTACTGGGTGCTGCGGGCGATTTCGCCATAGTGTGTAACATTTGTCGCTAGGTGGGAGTAGATCATAGTTATTTCTGGAGATTACGTAGGTGTGTCAACCAGTCTATAAAAGCTAGGTGTATCTTGTAGCGTCAGTCATTATTCAATTGGTAGTAGAGGTCATAGTTGGTCGGAGAGTGAACGAGATGGAGAGGCCTCAGTCGGTCATTGGTTAAACGGAAGCTGAACAGTGAAGAAGTCATAGGGATGCAGAGGCCTCAGTCGGTCAGTCGACGAGAGTCAACGGGAGTGAACGAGATGGAGAAGACTCAGTGAGCCATTAGTCATTAGTCATTGAGAGTGTGAGGCCTCAGTTGGTCGGTCACTTAGTTGGACGGAAAGGCTTACCATGGAGTCATAGAAGGATACACTTGCAATGAAGTCCTACAATACAGACTTACCAAGAAGTCATTTGATATGGAGAAGAAGCAGTCACATGGATACATCACCAAATTAGGCGTGACACATCTACAGTAAACACCAGATCTAAGGAATACGTCGTAATTACACTCAAAGTGTTGAAGGTACAGTCAAGTGAACAAGTGAGGGATATATTTCGTGTATAATTGTTAAATGTCCGGTCAAGAATTCAAATTCATGCCCAGTTTCTTTCAATTGCAATATCATAATTTCATATTCTCATCTACCTTATCGCAGCAAGAATTACTATTATTTCTATACTATTTAAAGAATACATTTTGTTCTATCAAATTAATTTAGCGTTTCATTTCCAGAGTAGAATAACATAACCTCAAATTTAATGGGGAAAGCGAACGCCAATCTCCTTTTCCCAGAACTTATATGGTATCTTGTCAAAAGTAAGCTCATTACCCCACACCCTAGAGATAGTCAAGATTCTCATTCTATTATTGCTGCACTGAATTGTAGCTGGCGCCCATCAAATAACGTATGTGTAAGTAAGCAAGTAAGAAGTAAATGTGAGTACAAGGTTCGACGATTGTGTATTTTATTTTATGAATATTAATTTTTATATTTTTCAATTTAAATGCAGTTTGATATATTTTTAAAGTTAGTAAAGGAGTCACGAACGATCTCAATAAAGCAAACATACGCCCCTTTCTCTCACGTTGTCAGACAATAATGGCTTCAAAGTTCTTTCGGACTGTCATTTCAACAATCCTGCTGGAACATATTTACCTTGTAGTAGGCCCAGGCTGTGTATAAAAGGAAACAAAAGTCTGAGGGAGTAACTTATAGTCCAGAGCAGTTTTAATGCAGGTATGTTTCTTAAAACTTTCAGTTACATTTTTCTAGCATAAAATATTATCTGCCCATTGCCATGTATAAAGTTCTCCTTGCGACCGAATTCTTATCAGATTCGCCTAAACTTGCAGTATGTGCAGGAACTAAAAATAGTTTTGCATTTTATTACCGGTTAAATATTACGTTCATTTTTATGTTCCTAAATTATCAAACTAGAGTTTTGACTATCCTGTGAACAACGAAAAATTGAAAACTTGTGTCTCGAATAGTTTATACCTGACTGAAAAACACAAAGTTATTATTAATAAAATAAGTATTTTTGACAAGTCTTTCAAATTATAACCCAAACATAATGAAAACTGCTCCTCAAGGAACATTTTCCATGCAACATATAAATAATGAAAATTATTTGTTAATAACTTTGCAACAAATTAACTAACCAACTTCAAATTCTGTATGGTGCTGTCTTATTAAGACATACTTTTATTTTAAATTTGGATATGGATAGTGGTGAACTTTAGAAGTTCCAACTTTCAATTATGACTCCCCTTAAATTATTTAAGTGTTCCCATTTATTTTCAAAAGGCGTATTAACTGGTCAATAAATTTCCACAAGAATGCGCCCCTTCTTTTGGTAATGTAGACTCGGCTAATCCCTCAGTAGATGAAATATAACTTCACTGTGGCTTTTCGCGATCAAGTCCTCTAAACATCTTGTACACCAATGATAAAGGTAAAAAAATTATGCAGTGGATCCGCAGGGTGGCAGCATTAAGAAACTTCACTACTTATCCAGTTAACTGTGTTTCGAAGACAGGATTCCTTAAGATGAGTACTTCTTTTTTTAAATTTTTTTTGCTATGGGCTTTACGTCGCACCGACACAGATAGGTCTTATGGCGACGATGGGATAGGAAAGGCCTAGGAGATGGAAGGAAGCGGCCGTGGCCTTAATTAAGGTACAGCCCCAGCATTTGCCTGGTGTGAAAATGGGAAACCACGGAAAACCATTTTCAGGGCTGCCGATAGTGGGATTCGAACCTACTATCTCCCGGATGCAAGCTCACAGCCGCGCGCCTCTACGCGCACGGCCAACTCGCCCGGTATGAGTACTTCTAAAATGTTTATTATTACTTTCAGGTAGTATTATTTGCAGTGTTATTGCCGTAGTGGAGAATTCGCCTAAGTGTTACAATTAAGTGAATTACTTAAAAAGGTAAATTATAATATTGTTTAAGGTACTAAGTCAATATGGCATAAGTAACTGCTGTTCCAGTATATACATGTTATTTTTGTAATCATTCTCTTAAGGCGCCATCAAGTTTCAATATTATGAATTTAGTTGAATACCCTCTACTTGTACACAGAAATGTTCAAAATTACTCGCCTTTCGTGTCAGAATGCGTACCGAGTGATTCAGGTGCAGACTCCTCACTATGGGTTGCATCTCCTGGCAGCATATACACAGGATGATGTTGGATCGCCTCACCTGGCAGGTGCATACTCCGAAGTATGTTAGGTTGGCAGGGGTATACTCCGAAGTATGTTCGATATCTCACATGGCAGGCGTATACTCCACAGTGCATGTTGGGTTGCCTCACATGGCAGGCGGATACTCCGAAGTATGTTCGATATCTCACATGGCAGGCGTATACTCCACAGTGCATGTTGCGTTGCCTCATATGGCAGGTGCATACTCCGAATTATTATGGGTTGCCCCACCCAGCAGAATGTATGGACTTGGTAACTTCACGTCGTCGTCATGCCAAGATAATACAAAATTTCTGGAAACTTCGTCATCGGCACGTGAAGTATGCAATAATTATAACTGGTTTATCTCTGTCATAAGACTTCTTCATTTGGTTCGATCGTGAAAAGCATGTTTTAGTCTTAATAGCTTCAGAGTAAACTGCATCTGAAACATTAGGGAGTCCTGGTTCACTAAAGAGAAAAGAGCCTTATTTACGATTGTGGAAAATACGATTAGTTTGGAATTTATGCAAGTGAAGGTTATGTTATTAACATTAGTATTTTAGTGAAGCGGGGTGTAAAGTCGTAACACTGTGAACGATTATTTGACTGGCTATTAAATTAACTATCGTGTGCAGATTTAACATATTCTATGACCTAAAAGAAGCTACAGCGTACACTCGTGACATGGTTTTGTAGTTCAGGAAAGCAGAAAATCAACTCAGATTTTTTATGGTGACGTTTTCATCGCTTGTTCTTTGAAATATTTACAGGCAAAACAATTTAGTCAAAAATCTTACATCTGTGAATGTAAGTTGATAAGTTTGCAGTTATTCATTACCAATATATGTTCTCGGAATAAGAATGATTATTTTTAAAATTAAGCTATTGGCTTCTCGAATTATTTAGAATGCTACTGTGTAGCTGAAATTATACTACTGTACTTTAAGTTAACGAAATTCCTCTGTTCAGTTTTAGCAAGAATAAATAAATTAGGAAATTAACTAAGAAAATTGAGCTTGTGGTACCTAAATGATACCAGCCGCAAGAGAACGAGAAGGAAATTGTATAGGGTAGCGTGAAAACGACCGAGTATCTTCCGGTATAAGAAGATACCCTCTACCAAGTGCCAACAGTCTCCTAGAGGGTGGATGAGCGGGTAGAGGTTAGGGCACTCTATTGTCCTTGGGGCAGGAAATGGTCCCAAAAGGCGGATGAATCTACAACTGGTCAACGGCATTAGGATGCGGAAGGCATCGGGAAACCACTGCATTAAAGATCCTGAAGTAGTTCATATGGCATGGCTCTGTTTAATGTAAAACTATTATCCGGAGTTTCTATTCCTCCATTCGGATCTCCAGGGGAGAATGTTTTGAACGCTGCTATGATTAGAAAGCCCGACATTTTTTGAAAGATTAAAGTGTATGACAACAAAGTTCGAATTGCTACATGGAATGTACGCAGCTCATATATATGACCGAAAAGCTTGCAAACGTGGAAGCAGAAAGATGCAGGCTGAAAATTGACGTTCTTGGGTTAAGTGAAGTAAGATGGCCTGGATCAGGGATTCAGATTATGAAGGAAGGATCCTTGTACTTTTGAGGGGGAGATGATATTAACTACAGGTATGGAGTTGGCGTTATTGTGTCATCAATGATTGTAAAATCAGTTTTAGATTTCGTTCCAATTAGTGATCGAGTATTGTTAGTAAGGTTGCAAACAACACACCGACCTATGAATATCAACCAGCTTCATGCACCAACTTCTGACAAAGATAATGAAGAGATAGAATAATTCTATGGTACATTGAATGAAGCACTGAAACGTACAAAGAAAGGAGAGATAACACTGGTCATGGGTGATTTCAACTCAAAGATTGGCCTCGGTGCTGAAGGTGATTTTGTAGGGAGCTATGGTCTTGGTGAACGAAACACAAGGGGAGACAGATTGGTGCAGTTCTGCACAGAACATGAAGTTTTCGTTTCTAATACCTTTTTCAAACTTCACCCTAGGAGGCTATGCACATGGACTTCACCTGCAGATAATGAAGAAAAGACTGTCAGAAATCAGATCGATTTTATTTTAGTGAAACGAGAGCTGAAGAAATTCGTGAAATCAGTAAAAACCTACCCTGGTGCCGGCATTAACAGTGACCACAACCCAGTAGTAATGGACTTTAAAATGCAACGCTTTAGAAACGCTACAGGGTGTGCTAAAATATCAAGACGCATAGACATCAGAAAATTGGTCAGTTCTGATGTCAGAACTAGTGTTGGTACTGCTCTGGAAGAAAAAGTGGAAGCAATAAAAGAGTCTCAACATATAGAAGTAGAATCCACATGGAAGTCCATAAGAGATTGCATAACTCAAGTCAAGGGAAATAACATAGGACACGTCAACAGCAACAAAAAGCAAAACTGGATGACTGATGGAATCCTGGAGCTTATGAATGAAAGAAGGAAATATAAAGATAATGACCCCGTTAAATAAAAAATATACACAAAGAGATACGTAGAAAATGCAGAGAAGCAAAGGAATATGGTTGCCTGACAAATGCAAAGAAATCAAGGAACTTCAGGAGAAACATGATCATTTTAACCTATATAAAAAGGTGAGAGAGCTGAGTGGTCTACCAAAAAAAAGAGATGCGGACAAATATTAAGGAACGCAAACAATGACATTTTAGGAGTTGAAGAAAAACTTGAAAGATGGAAGGAATACGTCGAATATCTCTTCAAAGATGACAGAGATTATTCTCCACCACCTGACGAAAGAATTAATGAATCCAGGCCTGAAATAACAAAGAGTGAAGTAGTGAATGCCATTAAACTTCTGATGAATGGTAAAGACACTGGTCCAGACAGAATTTACGCTGAAGTTGTTAAAGTTATAGCTGAACAGGACTCAACCGGCCTCAGTCTACTAACGTCGTTGTTCAACATCATCTATACATCAGGAATGATACCTTCTGACTGGCTGAGATCAACTTTCATACCAATACCGAAGAAGCAGAACTCCTCCCAGTGTGATGATTACCGTATGATTAGTTTGATGTCCCATATCCTCAAAATATTTCTGCGAATCATACACACCCGGATTTACAAAAAAAGTGAATCTCATATGGATCAGACCCAGTTTGGCTTCCGAAATGGGGTCGGCGCACGTGAAGCACTCTTCTCCTTAAATGTACTAGTACAGAGGTGCAGGGACATGAATGTCGATGTATATACTTGTTTCATCGACTACAAAAAAGCCTTCGACTGTGTGAAACATGAAAAGGTAGAGATATTAAGATCGACTGGTATTGACCAATGTGATTTACGCATTATCAGCGCACTGTACTGAAATCAAACCGCAGATGTCAAAATCGACCAAAGAACATCAGAAGCGACTACAATCAGAAAAGGTGTTCGTCAAGGTTGTGTGCTGTCACCTCTCTTATTCAACATTTATTCTGAGGCAATATTTAGGGAGGTGTTGTTGGAGGAAAACAGCGGGATAGTTATAAATGGAGAGGCAATTAACAATATCAGGTACGCAGATGATTCTATTGTCATAGCAAATGAATTACCTGTGCTCCAACGCATGATAGACAAATTAGTCCAGCGCAGTAAAGAATTTGGCCTGTTTGTCAACGTTTCCAAGACCAAAGTTGTAGTCTTCTCTAAAAGAAAAATTCCAGCAACCCTGTCAATAAACGGCAGTAAGATTTAACAAGTATCCTCCTTCAAATACTTGGGTACTGTACTAAATGAGGAATGTGATTCCAAGACAGAGATAAAATCTAGAATAGAACAGGCCAGGAGGCAATTTTTTATCATGAAACAGCTACTTACAAAATGGATCTAAGTGTGCAATTAAGAATACGAATGATTCGGTGCTATGTATTCTCCATTTTTCTCTATCGATGTGAAAGCTGGACCCTTGACCAAAATCTAGAAAAGAGAACTGATGCTTTTGAAAGGTATCTATATCGCCGCCTACTCCGAATACCTTGGGTGCTGAAAATTTCAAAAGACGAAGTCCTTCATCGCATGAAGAAACAAAAAGAACTATTACTGACTGTTAAAAAAGAACAATCCAATATCTAGGGCACATTATGAGAGGCGAGAAGTACCAGCTGTTACAACTCATCATTGAAAGTAAAATACAGAGGAAAAGGTCTGTTGGCATGAGGAGGAATTCATGGCTGAAGGACATACGAAGATGGCACAACTGCACTGCAGAAGATGCTTTCGATGCTGCAACATCACGTCCAGAGCTGGCTATGTGGACCGCCAACCTCCGCTAGGAGAAGGCGCCTCAAGAACAGGCTTTAGAGTCCAGCAAATTAGAGTTATGTCTTCAGGAAGTCCTTTCTTGGCCATATTCTGAGAAGTTTGCCTAGTATTTCACTTCGGTCACATTAGTCATTAAACTACCAACCGGAAGGCTATTCCCGTGCGTTGTCACTTCCTAATCTGGCACAGCAGCTGCCTCCACCCCTGACCAATATACGAGGTACTAGCGTTGACCATTATATTTTCCCGGCTTAGTTTATGCATTACCGGGCGAGTTGGCCGTGCGCGTAGAGGCGCGCAGCTGTGAGCTTGCATCCGGGAGATAGTAGGTTCGAATCCCACTATCGGTAGCCCTGAAAATGTTTTTCCGTGGTTTCCCATTTTCACACCAGGCAAATGCTGGGGCTGTACCTTAATTAAGGCCACGGCCGCTTCCTTCCAACTCCTAGGCCTTTCCTATCCCATCGTCGCCATAAGACCTATCTGTGTCGGTGCGACGTAAAGCCCCTAGCAAAAAAAAAAAGTTTGTGCATTGGCATTCATCATGTCCAATGTTTCATCGAAAGAAAGTTTCTTATAACCATGCTTATTTCATCTTCATTCCATAACATTTCGTTGTAAACCCATTACAAACTATGTTATTTGCTATTTTTATTTAATGCTTCCTTACAACCCGCAGTATATTGACATATTTTGAAATGGTATGAGTCGAAATATATCGTTGAGTTGATACATTCAAAATAGACAATGTTATTTATTTTAAATATCCCATAGGTAGTTTTCCTATTATTAGCATAAACATATAGTCACGAACAAATACACGGACATAAATAATTATTTTGGTAATTAGCCTTCAAACAGTCCGGAACGTGCAAGAAAATTCCCGAACGTAGAGTGAATTCCCAAACAAACTAAACGAGTCATATCACGAAGCTTTTTTGAATTGATATTATCAGTCATATAGATAGTCTGGTGTACATTCTGGGTAAGCACTTTCTCACACAGTGTCGAAGCAAGGTGGCTGTTCGAATGTGGGTCACCGACATAGTAAATTCCAATTTATGAACTGTAGCAATTAGCTCCCTTGTCCAGCAGCGTGTGCAGTTAATTGGAACTGCGGTAACCTTTCTCACTTAGTAACGCATATATCTGGTGCAGTATTAACTCGGCTGCGACTCTGAGAAAGTTGTTCTCGGTCACCTCATCAGCTCTCTGCACCTGCCTAAGTTACGAGCTACGTAAGTAAACGGGTACGATGTTGTTTTGGTCATCGTTATATCTCCCCATATATCTAATAATATAAAATATTCTTTGGCACTAGAACTGCCAATTTACTACCTTTACCGGACCCTTTTATACATCTATAATAAAAGACTCTTTTCTTAAAACGTTGACATTTTGCTCACTATTTTGCAACGTTCGTTTGAAATAGAGCCTCCTATATCGCGATAATAAATCCACATCTTTTACGTACCGGTTTAAAGTTGGCCTTAATTAAGGTACAGCCCCGGCATTTGCCTGGTGTGAAAATGGGAAACCACGGAAAACCATCTTCAGGGCTGCCGACAGTGGGGCTCGAACCCACTATCTCCCGATTACTGGATACTGGCCGCACTTAAGCGACTGCAGCTATCGAGCTCGGTGGAATATAATAGAAGAAATTTATTGATTTCTCAAAACAAAACTGTATGAGCTGTTTCAAGTGATGTAGATCATGTGATTTCTCAGAAAAGAAAAATATCCACGATAAAACAAATAGAAAAATAAAAATCCAGAAGTCAGCATCAACATATTATCGAGTGAGAAACCATTCGCAAAACTCCTAAAGACGCGCCGAATCATCTTTGACTCTGTGCTCTTATTGAGTTGCCATCAATATTTTTGCACAAAAGAACATGCTGATCTTTGATGGATGGATGACGTGGGTAGGTACTTCTCGGTTGTTGTTCTCCTCAGTCGTATTTCTGGCATTGTTTACAGTTCAAACCAACGTTTTCTTTCTTTTTCTCAAAAAATACAACCCTACATCAGATTTCAACCATTCCGTTCTTTCATTTTCATTTTATCAAAATTGCTGAGAAGTGTTTTAGGTAAAGTAAGACATCAGTCAGATTTTCACGTCACTCTGATGTAGAGACGTTACTAATAGCTAAACCAAACTTTCTTCCCATATCTTTACATAATTAAGGGAAGGTGTTGGCAAGAGTTGCTTTACTTTTCAACATCAAAGATACCATGTCGCTGTGATCATCTTCCAGATTTGTTTAATTCAAGTCTCTATATTGGTCAAGAGTAATGACAGAAAATATTCTAAGTTTATAGGTTAAAATACTTTGAAAATTAATCTATATTATCCTTGAAGTTTTTCAGTATTTCAAAAGTAATACAGAACCAATACATCTAGAAAGTACCCGAGAAGGGAAACATTTATTTAACAGCGGAATATATCTCAAAATAACAATTAATAAAACACAATCACAGTTTCGTTCTTGACAGAGCATCATCATATTGTATCGAATCACGCTTTCAAACATTGATGGATATTATTTTTTTTTTTTTGCTAGGGGCTTTACGTCGCACCGACACAGATAGGTCTTATGGCGACGAGATGGATATTATGAACTTTAAAGAGCATTAGGTTAAAATTACGCTTATAACTTCTTAATAAAAGTGGAAATGTTTCAACTTATCTCAACGAAGCAGCTGTCTAATGCGAATGAAAAAAGTATTTACATTTTTTCAAAAACATGTATGTAATCCGACGTTCAAATCTTTCGAGTACATTGCACACATGGTAACTCCAACTGACGCAGAGGCACTGAAGTATGGGTACTCTCTGAACAGCACCAGCTGTACCTTTTGTGGCGTAATCACAATTGAAGGATGGATAACGCTATCAGGGAGGAGAGTAAACAAGGCACAAGGCCATTCTAAAATCCAATTTCAAGAAACATGAAACTACTTCCAGTAACAGAGAGGACTTAGCATCTGTTCGACCGACGTGGCAATCTTTTCCTTTTTCCTGTGGTGGAAACGTCTTTCTTTTCGGTCCACTGTGGGCGTCTACTAGCACTGAAACGTCCGCCACAAAACGTGACACTATATTGCAACTCTATTATCTCTCATATGTGTTAACAACGTCGCCATTGTAATTATATAATTGTAAAAACTCTTACGCTAAATTTGACTCCAAAAAACAAAACTCTGTGATGTCACACGTCAAAAATAGATGGCCCCATTTTAGCGGTACCGCGCTCGAGGACAGTCGCTATAACGTCAAAACCGTCAGTCTTATTTCGAAACACGAAGTGTCATTTGCAAGCCTATATAATAGCCTACAAAACGACTTGAATATCATTTCAATTGGTGAAGACGTTAATGGCGTATGTCTCATTGAAAAAATATTTTGTGAAATTTTCGACAATGTTTTATAATATCCAACTTTCAACCACAGCAATGTAAGCGTAAACGTCCGATAAGGTGACTAATTTCCGAACAAAATGTGACCAAACTCAGCTTTCCAGGACCAACATTGGGTGCGAAGTGGTCAACGGAGCAATATTACAGGTGGCCCGCCAGCCCCGAACTTTCTACTAATAAGATTTTCTCTGAGACTGCAGAAGACCTCGAGAAGCTGCTGAATGGTATGGACGAAGTCTTGGGTAAGGAGTACAAGATGAAAATAAATAAGTCCAAAACAAAAGTAATGGAGTGCAGTCGAAAGAAGGTAGGTGATGCAGGAAATATTAGATTAGGAAATGAAGTCTTAAAGGAAGTACATGAATATTGTTACTTGGGTAGTAAAATAACTGACGATGGCAGAAGGAAGGAGGACATAAAATGAAGACTAGCACAAGCAAGGAAGAGCTTTCTTAAGAAAACAAAATTTGCTCACTTCAAACATTGATATAGGAATTAGAAAGATGTTTTTGAAGACTTTCATCTCGAGCGTGGCATTGTCTGGAAGTGAAACATGGACGATAACTAGCTCGGAAAGAAAGAGAATAGAAGCTTTCGAAATGTGGTGTTACAGAAGAATGCTGAAGGTGAGATGGATAGATTGAATCACGAATGAAGAGATACTGAATCGAATTGGTGAGAGGAGATCGATTTGGCTAAATTTGACAAGAAGAAGAGATAGAATGATAGGACACATCTTAAGACACCCAGGACTTGGGCAGTTGGTTTTTGAAGGAAGTGTAGGTGGTAAGAACGGTAGGGGTAGACCAAGGTATGAATATGACAAGCAGATTAGAGTAGATGTAGGATGCAGTAGTTACGTAGAAATGAAAAAGTAGAACAGGATAGGATGACATGGAGAGCTGCATCAAACCAGTCTATGGACTGATGACTCAAGCAACAACAAGTGTCCCGCATGCACTAGTGATGAATGGGATGTCTAACAACTGATTTTCACAGGTGCGTTACCGCCTGCATGCAGAATACGAAAAGATAACCTCTTGACGGCCGTTCTTTGCATGTTCCTCAGCGCTACCCGTCTAATTCACCCCCTTGCGTTAATAAGCTCGCTTTCTAAAGCATAGTAGTAGGCTGGTACTTGGTACAGCAGTACTATAGTTGCTGTCAACATATCGACAATGGCTGGTGTGTTCAGCGATGGTGAATACACAGATGTAATTTTAGTCTGTGGTGAATCTCATCAGAATACAAATGCACCCGGTTAGAGAACGTGTGAATTAAAATGACTGCTGGTTGTTTCACCTCCGAAATATAGCACGTTGCAGCGCTCCTTCATCATTAGTGTATGCGGGACGTGTAGGTAGAAAGTACGGTGCTGAAGGGCCACCTGTTATATATAAAGTTTACTAGAAATATTCATGTAATCGCTAAATCGTATATCTCATACCATTACCCTGTATTTAATACATTTTTCACGGAATAATGTAAGTTAAAATAAATATTAAATGAATATTAATGTATGAATAAATAACGAATAAAGCAAATGACGATTTTTTTAAATTTCAGACGTCTTCACGCTTTTAAAGTTTACGGAACGGTCAGAATAGAACTGCACCACCATTTTTTTTTTTGATGCGGTCCACCACATGTTGCAAAATACTCACAGAGGCACGAGTTCGATGAGCGAGATCGCACCAAATAACGATAAAATCGAAGAAATCGAAGTCATGTCCTTCAACAACAAGCCACTTTGATAGATTTGATGTGTGAGTATTGCGGAAGAACTTTTGGTTCTGGGATTAGCCTCTTCTACCATCTAACAAAACGTAAGTGGCTAGACTGATACCGCCAGCTATTGAATGCATAGGATAGTTTTGTACGTCGAAGTTCCATCTTTTTTTTACAATATTTTATGAAATGACTAGATTAACAATTGATACGGAATGTGCCACCTGGGTGACAGCCCTAAATGTAGAGATTGATTGATTGATTGATTGATTGATTGATTGATTGATTGATTGATTGATTGATTGATTGATTGATTGATTGATTGATTGATTGATTGATTGATTGATTGATTGATTGATTGATTGATTGATTGATTGATTGATTGATTGATTGATTGATTGATTGATTGATTGATTGATTGATTGATTGATTGATTGATCGATCGAACACATACTGCCCTTTGTCTGTTATTGCCGATGATGTATTATGGTATTTTCCTTTCCGTTTTTCCAGTATTTCTTCATTCTATCTGATCTTCGTTGTCGTCCTTCTGAAAATACCCTTTTAGTTGTTTCTCTTTTATCACATTTTGGTAGGAATCTAATTTTACTATTCTTCTTTTCATTTACTTTGTTTGATTCATTCTGTAAATCCTCTCGTGTTATGTCTAATTCTTTCGTGTCTTCTTTTACTTATTTTATCCAGACTGGTTGTTCTTTTTGTTGCCAAAGCTTATCCAAAATTCTGCAAATTAACCTGCCTTCAGGTGTTCTCAGCAGATGACCAAAGAATGATATTCTCTTCTTTCTTATGAAATCCGTTTAGGTTCTATTTCCTGACATACTGCTGCATTTGGGATGATATGCCATTTCCTTCCTTTTGGTTCTTCTTATTAATGCATGTTTTCACTATTCTTCTTTCTATTTTTAAAATGTTGTCTATGTTATTCTTTTGCTTTAGTTTAAATATTGTTTCACTTCCATAAGTTGTTTCAGGTTGGACTACAGTACTATAATGTTCCAATTTTGTATTTATTGACAAACTTTTCTTGTATATATTTCTGCTTACTTCTTGGGCTCTAGATAATGTGTTCGTTCTCGCTGTCTAAGATTTTTACATTTAAGTTGTATGTAATAGTTTCTACAAGGAAATTATTGCACAATTTCTATTTCTTTCCCACATATCAGAACACTGCTTATGATAAGCGGATCTATTGCCATCATTTTAGTTTTTCATATGAAATTGTTAATCCTATTTTACCAGCAATTGTTTGGAGACTTTGTTTTTATTCCGAGCTTCATTAAGGTTATTAGCTAGTTGTGCCAGATCATCCGTAAATCCTAAACAATTTAGGCTAATTTCATCTTTAGTGTATCCAGTTTTTATATTTTTGTTATTATCTTTATACAATTCTCACATCAAGTATTCCAGAGTACAATTAAACGAAAGTGGTGATAATACATCGCCTTGTCTTAGTCCTGTTCTGACTGTGAATGCTTCGGATAATTCTCCCCTGAACTTTACCTTTGATTCAGTATTTGTTAACGTTACCCTTATCATTTTAATTAATTTGGGATTAAATCTAGAATTTTTTGCCGGGCTGAGTGGCTCAGACGGTTAAGGCGCTGGCCTTCAACCCCAACTTGGCAGGTTCGATCCTGGCTCAGTCCGGTGGTATTTGAAGGTGCTCAAATACGACAGCCCCGTGTCGGTAGATTTACTGGCACGTTAAAGAACTCCTGCGGGACTAAATTCCGGCACCTCGGCGTCTCCGAAGACCTTAAAAAGTAGTTAGTGGGACGTAAAGCAAATAACATTATTATTATTATTATTATTATTATTAAATCTAGAATTTCGTAATATTTTTAATACTGAAGGTCGGTGAATGTAATCATAAGTTTTTCGAAAGTCTACGAATGTGTTAATCATCTTTTCTGTTGTCTTTTGTAGATATCTATCAATAATTAATAAATTAGTGCTATGATTTAATCTGGACAACTACGCCGTGGTCGAAATCCTCCCTGCAGTCGATATCTGTACCGAGTGTAAATTATTCTCGAGGTATAATATAATAGAATGTTGTATAAGAAAGAATTAATCTCATTATTTCATTTTATTAGAAAACATTATGGAATGCTATTTTTTTTTGCTAGTTGTTTTACGTCGCACCGACACAGATAGGTTTTACGGCGACGATGGGACAGAAAAGGGCTAGGAGTGGGAAGGAAGCGGCCGTGGCCTTAATTAAGGTACAGCACCAGCATTTGCCTGGTGTTAAAATGGGAAACCACGGAAAACCATTTTCAGGGCTGCCGACAGTGGGGTTCGAACCTACTATCTCCCGAATACTGGATACTGGCCGCACTTAAGCGACTGCAGCTATCGAGCTCGGTACTATGGAATGAATCGCGACTGAATGATAAATATCAGGGTGATGAATATTAAAAACAGGTTCAACGCTCATTCTTCTTGTAATTGACTCGTACCTATTTACAACGAGATAGCCCGTGAAGGTGTTGAGTTCCGCAGCTAAAGAATAATTCCTTCCTCAGTTCAAGGGCATAGCCAAGCTCATCGCCGATATATATAGCTGTTATCTTTGAGGAAGTAAGTGTTGCAAAGAGGCCAAATGACCTCGATGTTAGGCCCGTTTAAACAACAAGCATCATCAGACATTTGTACACCCTCAATATTCAGCCAATAATATAAGAACTTTGATCGGATTGCTTCCTTCACATGTGACTATTCCAATATTGATGGAGAATATTGTTTGAACTTTGAAATTGAATTTGTTGGCTACAATTATTCACAAAGGCCCGTTTATGTAGCATCTACATTGAACACAGCATTGAAAAAAAAATGAAATGAAATTGCGTATGGATTTTAGTGCCGGGAGTGTCCGAGGACAAGTTCGGTTCGCCAGTTGCAAGTCTTTCGATTTGACACCCGTAGGCGACCTGCGCGTAGTGATGGGGATGAAATGATGATGAAGACGGCACAAACACCCAGCCCCCGTGCCAGTGAAGTTAAGCAATGGTGGTTAAAATTCCCGACCCTGGCGGGAATCAAACCCGGGACCCCTGTGACCTAAAGCCAACACGCTAACCATTTAGCATTGAATGGGTTAAACTATGGTCCTATCATCATACGAGATCGTATACATTCAATTAACTCTGAGAGTACTGGCCATGAAGGCACTTGGAGGAGTGGAATTTAAGATTTCTACTATCCGTATCCCGGGCACTAAGTGGTATAGAGTAGATAGCCGTATTGTACCGGTAACGGCGGTACAAACTAAGTCCCCGTCATGAAAATCTTAAACTTACGTGTTATGCTCCGGACCGCTTACGAAGGACTGACTAGGCAGCGTGCAACAGCTGCGCGTGTGTGACGTAGTGAGCGGGTGACGTCACAGCATGCCTCGCCGCACTACAGAGCCTGGATTGATGTAGAATGTTCTATGAGTTTCGACGGGTAATAACGTTTCCCACGATAATAATTTGACAAATTGAACTACATCACCATATAACTTAATCCTTTAGCTAGGCTCCTGCCAAATTTCACGTGAATCTGACTTGGGACTATAAAGTTATGGAACAAGAGGTGGAGGCCCGGATCAGATATAAATACGTACTGCTTCGCTCAGCAGATCAGTGTGTGTTACAGCATGTTATAGTGAGCAGCAGTGCGCTGCAGAATATGATACCAGTTTGTGGCCGGGATTTCTATGTGCATACTAGACTGTAGTATTCGCACAGTCAGTTCGCGGGTACCGTGATCGAGCGTGAAGCCGCTACTAAGTTTCAAGTTCGTGGACTTTAATCTAATTGTGTTGAATGTGGACTTATGCATATTTCTTTATATTATGACAACCTTTTACTCCGATAGGACGTGAGGTGAATTGTGTATCTTCTGGACATTATCTATTGACTGTTACTCTATACGAGTGTCCAAGACCCGCAAACGTTTTCGAGTGTTCAAAATTGAAATTTTATGGACTTAGAACTGATTGCTCCTCGCCGAGTACTAAATACTTTAAGTTATAAACTGTGTTTGAATCCAAATTTAATTTACCAATCCATAAACTGTGTCGACATTTTAGGTAATGAACTGTGAACTGTGCATGTGTGAACAGTGCATTTCTATTCTAATGAACAGTGTATTCCAATGCTACGAACATTTAGTTTACGAACAGTCGAACCAAGGACTGTCAATACTCAATTAATTTCGTCTTTTGGTTTCATATTATTTTCAACACGTGAATGAGTTCTGATTCACGAGCGGAACATCTTTACTTCATTTAAATTGAACAGTGCTTCAATAAACTGAGTCATGTGACATTACTTTACGTTGTAATAGGTGCAACAAACTTTAAGTAACTTTAAACTCGACAATCAGTTCCGAGTGGACTTTATTTTATGAATATTTCTTTCACTTGACACGTGACAAAATTAAGTGACATTTCACCGAGACATTTGTGTTTGGACTTTGTTAAAAGCATTTATAAACACTCTATCATCTGTGCAGAAGCAGCCTTTGCACTAACTCGCCCTAGAGCTGAACGATGTTCATTCATGTTCACCATTTACAAGGACTACCTCGACGCCATGGATCTTCAAAGCACCGAATAGATCTTCTAGAACTTCCATCGGGGGACGAATGGTGGTTCGCTGCTATGGAAAATGGAGCTGCCGGAATCCAAGGACATCGCCAGCCATAGGACGAGGAACGTTTTCGACTGTATACGCTGTACAGAGGTGATATTAATTTCAATTTTTTAATAAACTCTGAAACAAAAGTTTTTAGGATTTCTTTTAAACAAACCCTCTCCCTCTGTATGCACTTCAGCGACTGGTACATGCCCTGCGTCTCATCTCTACCGAAGTACCAAATTTACTGTTACAGTATGCCTCACCGCATTTGTCCCTCATTTATGTGGTAGGCTGAATGAACCTCAGAGCCATCGATACAACTAGTATTTTTGGAGATATTTGAGAATTAATTTAAAAACTTCCCCCAAGCTACTATTTTACCCAGTGTGAACACAATTATTAATAGTCTTCCTCCTTGATCTTGACTTGCGATTTTAACTGAATTTTATTCAGTATTTTCTGGTCATGTGAATACATACTTGCGGACAGACAGACAAACAGACCTGATGGAAAATTAAAAATTGATTTCCCTTTTATTCTGGACATGACTGGCACATAAATATCAAACTTAATTTTAATTCTGAGCAAAGTACAGTCAAAAATCTTATTTAGATTTATATCGATTTTTGACGATGAAGTAATGACCCGAATCTCTATCATTATTGACTCACCCTTGTAAACATGCCATACAAATCACAATAACATTCCACCTCATTTCATCCAACCAGAGATTGTACATGTGATTTATTCATTTGTACTTATAATTACCACGAACATTACTTTCTGCTACTCTCAGCAAGCTCGCAATATTACATATACCGGTGACACAGTTGGCAATATTTGTAATTTATAGCGCTGAGTCATGGCATATTAAGTAAGAGAGCGCCACCAGGTGGCTCCCTGTGTCACTTGGCAACTGCTACAACATGTATGTCTAAACGTTATTTTACGTAAGTTTCAAGTGTACGATATGTCTTCTAATATATAGGGTGGTCTGTAACAATGTGAGCCAGGTATAGTTATTTGATTACTGTTGGAGAGGTAGTAGCAGCCTCAGTTTACAAAGGAAAGGTTGATAAACATGAAGCGGATTATTACGGGCCAGTCAGCTCGACATGTGTTGCATGTAAGCTTTGGGAAAGCATTCTTTCTTTTTATATTAGACACGTTTGCGAAATTACTACCTGGTTTGAGAGAAGTCACTTCGGATTTAGGGAAGATTTTTTTTTTTCAGTATCGCTCAACTGTAGGATTCCCGCAAGATATGGCAGATATTTTAGATTCAAGAAGAAAAATGGACTGTATCGCTATTAACGGGCTTTTCTCCATGGCTAAATGGTTAGCGTGCTGGCCTTTGGTCACAGGAGTCCCGGGTTCGATCCCCGGAAGGGTCGGGAATTTTAACCTTAATTGGTTAATTTCGCTGGCACGGGGGCTGGGTGTATGTGTCGTCTTCATCATCATTTCATCCTCATCACGACGCGCAGGTCGCCTACGGGTGTCAAATCAAAAGACCTGCATCTGGCGAGCCGAACATGTCCTCGGACACTCCCGGCACTAACAGCCATACGCCATTTCATTTCAACGGGCTTTTGAAATGGTAGATCATGGGAGACTATTGTGAAAATAAAGGTTATTGGATTGCACAAAAGAGAGAGAGAATCAGTAGCTGAATTTCTACAAAACAGAACTCAGAGAATTCTAGTAGGTGAGGCATGATCTGATCCTGTAAAGATTAAGATGGGGCTACCGCAAAGCCGTATTATTGGACCCTTATATTTTCGTATATATTGCACGGTCCAGATAGCCAAGAATAACAGCCGAGGTGATTCGTCGTGCTGACCATACGACACCTCGTAATGTGCAGACCTTTGTGCTTGGTCCCTTAGTAGGTCATAGCCCTTCGGGTCTGTTGCGTGATGGGGTTCAGTTTGGTTTGGCTTCCAACATAGGGATATTTTTAAGTTACAAGACTAAATACGGCAGAATTTCATCTGGCTGATTACGACATTTAACAGAAAAGAAATTAAAAGACTTGTAAACAGAGTAAAATCAACAGTGAGCCATACAGTTGGTATATTAAGGCTCGGTGTGAATAAATATTGATGGTCCAGTTTTAAAGAATCATTCCCAGATGTTCACTAATACAGCATGTTTTTATAGGATGTGGTGAAATTATATGTTTTAAATTTTGAAACATGTTAGACTCGCATTCCTTTCAAAGAAAGGGTGGTCATCAACACTATTAAGAGTAAATTGTCCCATGTGGGATATTTGAATGGATGGTGAAGATGACGTCTAGTTTGATGTACGTACTTGAAAGGAGTCGAGATTTTCGCTCAGTTAAAACTGTAGCAGTAATTGACAATTATGTTTAGTAGAATATGGAGTTAAATTAATGAGGTAAACTTCGAATACAATATACGCCGTCCGCCTCTATGCCTACATGGCTAGCGCGCTGGCCTTTGGTCACAGAGGTCCCGGATTCGATTCCCGGCGGGGTCGGGACTTTTAATCATTATTGGTTAATTTCGCTGGCACTGGGGCTGAGTAAATGTGTCGTTTTCATTACCATTGCATCCTCATTACGACGCGCAGGTCGTCTACGGGAGTCAAATCAAAAGACCTGCACCTGGCGAGCCGAACATGTCCATGGACACTCCCGGCACTAAAAGCCATACGCCCTTTCATTTTACAATATACGCTGAAGACTGCACTCTGATGTTGCAGGATTTCGCTAAAGTCTTTCGACACTGTTGCGAGAGTGCCAACCGGCCATAGAAAAGGATCGGAATCCAGCATCTTTTGCATACTTACTTACCCACGTAATTCTACATCTACTTTCACTTCTCCTGCTGTCTTACCGAGTTTACTGGCATTAGTACGCTACAGTATCGCCATCTTACCTGTGTTATTAGCATGTCCTGATTATATATTTAATATAACTTATGTAAATGAAGTGAAATTGTCTTGGGAGGTTTGAATTAAAGCAATTGAATCACATGTGAAAAGTGATTATTAAGATTATATTCGAAATTATCGGGATAATGGACGGTGGATTTAAGTCGAAGGTCTACAGAACTGTGGTGTGCCAGCAACAGCAAAGTACAAGCAGATCCTGCATGTATTGGAAAAACGAATGCTGGGGTGCTGCCTTGGATTTGACCATGCCATCAACAATTACATTCCACGAAGAATGGGAGTTGCGTCAATTGGGGCTAAACTGCGGGAAAGCAGGCTTAGATGCTATGGATATGTGGCACGCAGTAAAGACAACTCAGTGGCAAGGGCAGCCGTTGTCGACACATAACCAACTCCTGTTGAATAACATTTCAAGAGACCTGCTCAGAACTTAAGGCCCCCATCTGGCTGACGAATAAATAACAGCAGTGTCATATACTCCATTTGATCTCTGCAGAGAGGTTCTGGACTGAAACTGTATTTTCGGAATGCAATCTAATGATAAGGAATTGTATATCATCACCTCTCTTTCCGTGCTGGACAACATTCTGATGCTGATCTTTGCCACCAACGGGCCTGGAACAGGTTAACTATGGTGTCAGATCTTAGAGATTTGACGCCTAAACTATGTGCTCCTTAGGCGGGCTAGATCCTGGGCATACTTGAGATCATTTTCTTTGCGTATTTATTATCTTTACGGGCAGCCTGGCCGATGCGATAAAGGCGTGCTCGGTTCGCCCGACAGGAGGTGGGCTCGAATCCCCGTCAGGAAGTCGTAACATTTAAGAAACGACATTTCCACTTCCGGAGGTGCACATGGCCCTAAGGTTCACTCAGCCTACACCAAAAATGAGTACCAGGTTAATTCCTGGGGACAAAGGCGGCCGGGCGTTGAGCTAACCACTCTGTCCCATCAAGTGCCGAGGTTACGGATAGTGGAAGCCTTTACCTTCCATCCCTCCAAGGGCCTTCATGGCCAATACGGAGATGACTTTGCTTTTTTTATTTATTAACTTTATCTTCGCTTTTTTATTTCGTATTTGTTTTACTTACATTTATGAAAAGAAATATTGGTCTGGTGAGTAGGTACTGTGCTGGGCTATGTGTACTTTCAAAGAGAAAAATCATATTTTTTCAGAAGCGATTGCTAGTAATCGTTGTTTGCAATCAAAAATTGTATTTATCTCTTCATAAAAGCGGTAAATGTATCAAGAATACGAACTAAAACAAAATCGTTCTATAAATATTTCCATCACTGCCACAAATACAGTCCATCATATCTGTGGTACACAAATCAGTAATTAGATTCTGAGTGATGACCTTTAGTAGACGAGGTCATTTATGAAATTCGTAGTAGAATTTAGTAGTAGCTCTAGAGGTAGCAGTAGTACTGTAGTATATTATTATTACCGAGCAAGTTGGTCGTGCTGTTATGGTCACTCAGCTGTGAGCTTGCATTCGGGAGATTCGAACCCCTGTGCCGGCAGCCCTGAAAATAAATTAGGGAGGTTTCCTTCCATTTTCAAGCCCTTTCCGATCCCATAGTCGCCATGAAACCTGTCTGTGCCGGTGTCATGTATGATTATTATTATTATTATTATTATTATTATTATTATTATTATTATTATTATTATTATTATTATTATTATTATTATTATTATTATTATTATTATTTCGCCATGCAATCACTCGTTATACTCACTTACCTACCTGTTCCAGCAGTGCCCCTGCACAAGTTGGTATCATCGAACACTTTTAAATCCATGCTCTAGAACGCGTTGTGGCTATGTATATGAGTTATGGCCGTACTGTGTTCCATAAACATAAACTGGGCGGGCGGTGGACACCTCTGGGACTCATTTCGAATTAGCCCAGGCTATGGCGATGAACAGCAGGTCTCAAGAGGCCAACAGTACCAACGTAATATATCAAACAGCGAGAGAGCTTGTTCGTAACTTCAGGTGTTCAAGGATTAGTTTCTAGATATGCACTCAAGGAGATGGATGTACCATGGAACTCAATATTCTATGTTAGAAATGAACATGATTTTTATGTTTATAAAGGAACAAACGACAGCTTAGTGATTCGAAGACTTGTTAGCAGAAGAGTTAAATATCCAGACATGAGCTCCTCAAGGATATGTACTCCCGCCGCTGTAGTTCAGTATTTATAAACTCCGATGTTCTACACAGCGAGTTGTAATTTAAAAGCAATAAAGTTTATGGTGAACGTTTTGGTCGTGATCACAGACAAGCGATCTCCAAGTTACGTGGCATTGATCTGCATGGACATAACATTTAATTATCAAAATCCCGTATGTATTGGCCGGGATTCGAACCACGGCCTCCTTGGTGAGATGCCAGTGATTGGGGTTCGAGGGCTATCAAATCCTTTCGATTAAGTCGATATCTGGAAAGTACTTGAAGCAATGAATAAGACGGTATTGTCTCCAAATACTTAAACTTGATAAAATACATCTCCAAGCGGTTATGTTGCAAGTCAGTATTGAAGATGACTGGCTCAGTAGCAGAGTTCCAAACAAAAGGAGCATCAAACAAGGCGACATCATCTTCCAAACATTCGTCTTGGCGCTATAAGACGTACTCAAGAGTCTTGCCCTGGGACTGGAAGAGCATCAACATCAATGGCGAGTATGTCAACCACCTGCGCTTTGCTAGCGATGCCATCCACATCAACAGAGACGTCGGTGAACTCGAAACAAGGCTACAAGAACTCAAGGAATTCTCCAAATTGTAGGACTGAAAATGAACTTGCACGAGACTGAAATTGTTAGCATTATTGATCAAGGAAGTTTGTAATTAGTAAAATATGTGATCGTCTAAAGTAGTGCCAGTATCCCAAAGGACATACAATAACATACTCGAGAAAATTGCGTGTATGAGGAACAGGCTAAATAAAAAAAGGCAAAGTGAAATAATTGCGACGATACATATAATGGCTCGTTATGTATCCCCTTTGAGTGCCAAACTCTTATACTTTAGTGTATCATAATATTAATGGCAATTAGGTACGCAACTTCGGCTATTAGTTGTAACGGTTCAAAGTCCGTTACAAGGTGATATTTGTATTATTATTATTATTATTATTATTATTATTATTATTATTATTATTATTATTATTATTATTATTATTATTATTATTATTATTATTATATCCATATTATTATTATTATTTTATCTGTGAGATAACATAAAAAGATGTCGCTTGCACGATTGTAGTTAACTGTATGCATATATATGTGTGTGCGCAGATTAACATTAAAGACATGTACAGTGAGAATTGTTATATATCAGATGTTGGATGTGACATTGTTACATTGTGCAATACTGCTGACATTTCTGTCAAGTCATTGCTACGTCATGGCTACGTCATCGTGCTCATTTGGCGGTGCGCTCACTGCTGGGAGTTTCTTAGGGAGCCCCAGGGGATTTCACCATTACATGCAACAGTTTGAGGTGGGTGGGAGTAGATCATTGTTATTTCTGGAGATTACGTAGGTGCGTCATCCCAAAGTCTATATAAGGTGGGTGTATCTTGTAGCGTCAGTCATTATTCAATTGGAAGCAGAGGTCTAAGTCGGTCAGTCAACGAGAGTCAACGAGTGTGAACGAGATGAAGAAGACTCAATGAGCCATTAGTTGTTGGTCATTGAGAGAGTGAGGCCAAAGTTGGTCGGTCACTTAGTTGAAGATTCGGACGGGAAGGCTTACAACGAAGTCATAGAAGGATGGACCTGCAATGAGGTCGTACAGTGCAGACCTACCAATAAGTCATATAATATGGAGAAGAAGCAGTCACAAGGATGCATCACATCTACAGTAAACACCAGATTTAAGGAATACGTCGTAATTACACTTGAAGTGCTGAAGGTAATGTCAAGTGAAATAGTGAGGGATACATTTCGTATAAATTGTTAAATGTCCGGTCAAGAAGAATCCAAATTCATGCCTAGTTTCTTTCAGTTGCAATGTCATAATTTCATATTCTCATCTGTTTTAATCTCAGCAGTTCACACTATTTTTTATATTGTTTCAAGAATATATTTTGTTCTATCAAATTAATTTAGCGTTTTATTTCTACAGTAAAATTACTTAAACACAAATTGAATGGGGAAACCGAACGCCAATCTCCTTTTCCCAGAACTTATATGGTATGTTGTCAAAAGTAAGCTTATTACCGCACACCCTAGAGATTGTCAAGATTCTCATTCTATTATTGCTGCACTGAGTGCTAGCTGGCGCCCATCAAATAACGTATGTGTAAGTAAGCAGGTAAGAAATAAGTGCGAGTATAAGGTCAGACGATTGTGTATTTTCTTTAATGAATATTAATTTTCATATTTTCAATTTTAAAGGCAGATATTGCAGATTTTCAAGTTAAATGCAGATTTATATGTTTCGAAAGATAGTCAGCGAGTCACGAACTTCTTACATAGTATCTTTAACAGGATTTTAATTTATAGACGAGTCCGTGCTACCCTACCCTACATTATATGCAGAATAGTTAGTGAAGTGGTCTGCGCGTTGTAAAATGTTATCAAATGGCATGGCTTTTTGCTTTCCTCGAAAGACTCTCTGATATTCCGGGGTGGTGCATAGACCATGTTATCCAAAATAAAATTATCTTTCAAATCGTGAAAAAATTCGAAATCGGTCTGGTAAGTTCTAAGATTACGCGCTGTATATCAATAAATAAATAAATAAATAAATAAATAAATAAAGGGGGTGTTGCAATACATATAGTTTTGCCCAGTACCTCTATAATGTCTATGAAGGCTTGTCATGGCGGCTAAGTGCCAAAGATGATACTCGATGGCGTAAAAAATATACGCCCAACAGGCTGCCAAGATCAATTACAATACACTGAGTGGCCAAAAGTAATTGGAAAACACTGAATGTGATGTTAAAAGCGAGTTTCTCCTCCGCGAGCAGCAATACGGCATGGCATCGACTCCACAAGCTGTTGGAATCGTTCTGGAGGGAGCTGGACCCGTGCATCCTGCTCTGCTACCCACAATTGTTCTTGTGTAGTTGGTGAGAGGTTCATGGAGCGTACAAAAGCATCGACAGCATCCCATAAAGGCTTGATATGATTGAGATAGAGGGATCTGGAGGGCCAATCCATGGTCGTAACTTCACTGGAGTGCTCCTCCAACTATCTGCGTGCCACCACAGAGCGGTGACATGGCATCTCCATCAGGGTACTCTAGGGACAGAAAGGGATGCAGATATTTTGTAAGAATATCCACATAACGTGCGCCTGTTAGCGCTCCCCGCAGTGGAACAATGCCACCGAATTGCGACTGTGAGAACGCCACGCAGACCAGAACTGAGCCACCTACCGTCTGGATAGAACCTCGTTAACACGCAGGATCCATAGCTTCATGCGGCATACGCCACACTCTAACGCACCCATCAGCTCGATACAACTGGAGCAGGGATTCATCCAACCATACCACAAGCCGCACCTATTCCATGGTCCATTGTCCATATTCGCGGGCCCAAGCACATCGTTAAGCTCTGTGTCGAGGTGTCAGCATAGGGACACGAGTTGGTCGTCGGCTAGTGAATCCTATGCGGTGAAGTTGCCTCCTTAGAGTCCTAGTAGAAATGGGTTCCTGACTTCCAATATTCAACTAGGCGGTGATCTGGCTGACAGTAGCCCGCCGAGCACCCAGTGTGGTGCTGCGGAGGCGAAGTAATGTCCGTTCCTTTTAGCACATATGGTCTTTCCGTGCGGCGAATTACGTGGGGTGGTAACATTCTCTCTGCGATATTAAAGATCCGCCATCGACACTATTGACCTGAGAAACCCGAATTCGCGTGTAACCTGCGCAATGCTATGACCCATGCGCCGATGACCATCCCACGTTCAAAGTCGATTAACTCGCGACGTGTTGCCATCTTCACGACACTGGTGCCTTTAGCAGACTGGTCTGCTGCGCCGCAGCTAGCCGCAACGCTCAGGGGTCATACACGGCACATTTTCTAATGGGACACCGCTTCCCGTTACTTTTGGCCACTCAGTGTATATTATATCAGACCGTAATGTGGGATCCAAAACGGCGGTGGACTTGGGCCATAGACCTGGATGTACTGTCGCTGTCGTTTGTGGGATTAGCGGAAAGCTGATTAATGTTCACAATATCCACAGAAAAGAATTATATTTAACCTAAACCACGTTTCCACAGTTAAAATCGTGAAATGATATTACTGTAGTATCTATTAGAAATATTAAAACAAAAATAGATGTTCGACCTTCGTCGATATTCCTACTACGAGAAAAGTTGAAAAAAATTGAAAAGTTTACTAGGATTTATCAGCAAATCATCACATGTAACATAATAGAAGAACACAAAACGCTAAAACCAATACGTTGAAATACCATTCTCGGTTATAATGAATTACAGTAATCAACTTCAAATGTGGACATACAGATTTATTTTTTAGAAAATCAGCCCACGTAACACTGAATGGCAAAACATAAACTTGAGCTGCCAAACTACTTTCTAAACAGCATCATTTGCTGCCAAATTTCATTATTTCGCATTTCTTTGCCTTTAGTGAGGAAAGCAACGGGAAACTACCTCACTCCTCACTTCCCTAATATGCCTCTTCAGTGACACTTGGGCTATCTATGACAGCTGTTGGTGGAGCTGTAGAGGATCAAATCAGCCTTCGGGCTGAATACCCAACATACATACCCTTGCCTTTACGCCTGGGAGTTCACATGTATTACCACGGTTACCTCTCTACACATTTTTGGTCCGGAGGTTCTTAGCAAGTAACTTCGAGAAAGTTTTTTACTCGGTAGAATTTCCGTAATTATTGATAAAAATCCTACATAAAATAATTACAATGAAAATGGTCGTAATTTCCGTAATTAAGAATTTCTTATTCAACATAAATCGCGTTTCCAAATGTAAAAACTATGAAATGATTTCCTCTTCTAAATAAGTCGTCTAAATAAGTATTAATACAATCACATGCTTGACCTTAGTACCCAGCCCTAAAAGCAGCAGAACTGGAAATCATATACGTCTATTAACATTTATCAGTGAATCATAACAGTGTAACACCGGATATAAGTTTTACAATTTTATTTAATCCATCAACAAATAAAAAACCAGCACCTCATTTTTCTACTGTACATAGTCTTCCGTATTTTGCACACATTTTGCTATCGAATTGGCAACTTTTTAATTCCTTCATCGAAAAAAGAAGACAAATGTGTGTGCAGCGTACGCACTCCTCTACCTCTGCATCGTCATGAAGTCACCTTCCTCCCAGTAAAGGATGGCCAATAAAGAAGGCCAGAAGAAGCGACATATTCACATTCTAAGATGAAATCAGTTCTTAAATTGTGAGTGACCACAGGGATCTTGAATTCTAAACGGAAGTATTATTAGAAAATTAATTATTACTCTATGGAATTCAGTGGCACACAACAATATTATAAATAGCATATATCAGAGTGCTGTGACCTACGCTTGATAGAGATAGTGATTTATGATGTTGACCGAGTATTTTGCGACATTTACTATGATATTGTATAACGTATGGTGATGCATACCCTACCCTTTCGTGAGTTTCTATGTGTACTTCGTTACATTACCTAATAAAAAACCTATTACAGACCATCTCTCTGGCCGGATACTGCAGTTATTGACGTTATAAATTAAATATGACGAAGTGTCAAACTAACGTAGGCAACTGGAAGGATCTAGCGTCCTACTTCCCAACGAGACGGCGTTTCGTATGTGATGGCTCAAAACATGCTGAATAGCAGCAACGAATGGACGAGTATAATCGCAGCAAATAATGACAAAATCGGGGAAGAAAAGACCACCAGGTTGCACAAGAAGGAGGATCTTTGATAGTGACGCACTATGATTATAAAATTATTCGTCTCTTCAGGCATCTAAGAGCACATTTCTCCAGATTATCTGCGACAATTTCTGTTTAATGACACAAAGCAGATATTTCTCTATATTCGCTTGGCGACTGTTTAACATCTTACTAACATGAGTTGGATTTCGGTGAATTTGAGAAAGAAGACAATTGGAAACTCAGTTCATATAGGGTGATTGAACCAGTAAATTACGTACAGTAAACTTTGAATAAGTACCACCAAGTTTGTATTCAATCACAGAGAACGTGTACACATAGTTCGTGTTTCGTCTTCCCCTCCTTTAAAAGCCGACGGTAGCTTAGTGAATGGTACAATATAAATATGATTTATTGATAGACAATATATTGTTATACAATTCATTAAGTAGGGAATACCACTTCCGTGGGTAATGACTTTCTGGCACATTTGGAATGCATGTAAAACCTCTTCAAATTTAAGGTAATTTCCGACCTTCGTACATAACCGGATTGAGACTGGTGATCACTGAATAGAGATCTAGAGTCTTAATGATACTTACCTCATCTGTAAGTTTCAGAATAAACGGTACTGACTCATATGATGCTATTTTAAAGCGCAAAATAGCTGAAGAAGTCAATACACCTAAATACTTTATTTGCAGACGAGACTAATATTTATCAAGAGTGGAAAAAAATTTAATCTGTAGGCCTACATGTTAAAACAAAGTAGGCGCAGTCATAATTGAACATAAAATTTGTGAAGAATTCCTTCAGTTTCCGTCTTTGGAGTCCACTACTGTGCAAATACAACTGAGAATATATTATTGTTCCACACTTGATAAATACGTAGTCTCGTTTAGAATGAACTATTTATGAGTATTGACTTCTTCAGCTAGAAGAGTGTAGTTACACTATGAAAAGTGTTATGCGCCAAGGATATGATGGTGCTTCATCAATTTATGGAATATATAAAGGAATGCAGGCCTTCATTACAGAGAAATATCCAAACGCTCTTTATGTTTGTTTGATATCAAATAATATGAACCTGGTCATATTCAAATAAGCAGGAGTTCCGTTAATAATAAATTGCTTCGGAACAGCTAAATTTGCTAGAATACATAGCTGAAGTGATATCAACCCAAACAAGAGTTGTGTCATACCAAATAGGTAGAAAGACACGATGTTGTCTTAACCATGGATAAAGCGTTATCACCAATAAATGCCCTCGAAAAAATAGTGAACAGATGCAGGAGGATTGAGCAGCGTCTGGCGCTTATGTTCTAAAGAATCCCATCAAACATGCCGACATCATCACAGCCTAATTGAACGCAAAGAAACTAATCAGCTTCATGTCTGCTCGAGCAAATATTTCCAACGTTCGGTTACAGAACTATTAGAAGAAGCACTGTGAGGAAGCAAAGATATGTAATTTCTTATCATTGTACAAAAGATGCGAGCAAAGTAGTCGCATCGTTAAAACAAAGAGAAAAGGTATTACAGGCGTGTACCGTGGATATACAGGGTGAAGCGAAAGTCGCGCATTCGGGCGTCGCAGCGCGACTCCTCACATGCCAGCAATAAAAAAAAGTCTCTCACAAAAGTTCGTCCTTCGAGTATATCCGGCAGAAAAAGAACGTTGAAGAGTGGCAATCTGACAACACTGTAAGCATATGTAGAGTAACTACCTCTGTCAGCTCATACTAGCCGTGCTGTGCAGTATGTGCAGTGGATAGAGTTTTAGGTTAGCATGCAGGGGGTCGACGGTTCGATCCTGGATTGAGGCGCACTTTTTTATTTGCTGATTTCCGTCGGACATTACATACTGTAATACAGTAAGACATCGTTTCTTATGTCACATGTATCCTACATTTACAAAATTTAATAACACTGAACACGTTGTAACGCATCTAGTAGATGAAGTGCAAATAAATTCACGCCCACGACGTGGAAAGTGCGTCTTGCAAAGCTGACCAATGAAAACGAATGTTCGTGCATTTCTAGGATCGTAGTGTGTAAGTGCAAATGGTTTCTAAGGAACCCGCTGTAATCGCTGTTGACGATTAAGATGCCCGATACCATACCACCTGGACTACATTCACCAAATAAAAAACATACGCCTCAAACCAGGATCGACCCCTTCGACCTCCTGCATGCAAACCCAAAACTCTATCCACTGCACCATCTGCGCGGCACGACTAATATGTGCTGACAGAGATAGTTACCCTATAAGTGGTTACAGTGTTGCCAGATTGCCACTCTTCAACGTCCTTTTTCTCCCGGATATACTCGCAGGACGAACTTTTGTGAGAGACATTTTTTTTATTGCTGGCATGTGAGGAGTCGCGCTGCGACGCCCGAATGCGCGAATTTCGCTTCACCCTGCATATTTTCCATCCGAACAGTATCTCATCTAAAATTGACTATTCTTTACTATACCTCAATTTTTGTCTGCTTCTTTAAACAGCTGTTCAAAATAAACGTATGAAGTTACCTCAAAAATTAATTCACCCTGCGCCCCCCACGTATTGCCAAGAAACAAAGAAACGTATATCATCTAGTCAGTGATCCGATCGGTTTTCTATGGGCTGACAAGGTATAATCTCTCATTATTCACAGAAGGGTTTTGTCTGTATATGAGCCGAGATGAACAGTTCAGACTGTAGAGCACTGGTTTTCTGAGACCAAGTTGACGGGCTCATTCAGCTGGTGTTTGTGCTAAAATACCTCAGCCTTGTGTTGGTAGATCGTTCAGCAAATAAATAAACTCCTGCGGAACAAAATTATATCACCTATGTCTCCCTCATCATCATCATCATCTGTTTACCCTCCAGGTTCGGTTTTTCCCTCAGACTTAGCGAGGGATCCCACCTCTACCGCCTCAAGGGCAGTGTCCTGGAGCTTCAGACTCTTGGTCGGGGGATACAACTGGGGAGTATGACCAGTACCTCGCCCAGGCGGCCTCACCTGCTATGCTGAACAGGGGCCTTGTGGAGGGATGGGAAGATTGGAAGGGATAGGCAAGGAAGAGGGAAGGAAGCGGCCGTGGCCTTAAGTTAGGTACCATCCCGGCATTCGCCTGGAGGAGAAGTGGGAAACCACGGAAAACCACTTCCAGGATGGCTGAGGTGGGAATCGAACCCACCTCTACTCAGTTGACCTCCCGAGGCTGAGTGGACCCCGTTCCAGCCCTCGTACCACTTTTCAAATTTCGTGGAAGAGCCGGGAATCGAACCCGGACCTCCGGGGGTGGCAGCTAATCACGCTAACCACTACACCACAGAGGCGGCTATGTCTCCCTCAAAATCGTAAATGTAGTTACTGGGATGATAAAAATCGGCGGAGATGCCGATAACTTTAAATGTGTGAAATGAAATATTTTTATTTCGCCATTTTTATTCATTATTTCATCATGCATTTATATATTCATTATTTCTATATACATTTATTATTTCTTTTCTTTATTTTACATTATTTTAACAACATTTATTTAATACCGTACAGAGTAATGATATGCCAAATAATTAATTTAGTCCTGTAACCTTCTTCTACTTCTTCTTCTTCTTCTTCTTCTTCTTCTTCTTGCGCCGACGATTTTCTTTTGGTCCCTGCGCACTCGATTTTGTTCCTAGAAATCTTACTTTTGTCTCATTTGTTCGAAATTCAGTCTTATTTTCAATAATGGAGTAATCGGACGCTTTAGTTTGCTTTACTGTTGTTTAAATTGGGTCATTATGAAAATTTGTCGACAATTTCAATTTTTCCAAAGAGACTTCCGTTTCTAATAGCTTCAACAACTGAAATGTTTTAATTAGTTTTGTATAGAATTATACAGGCTTACAAATGATGCTTTATTTTTCGGAATCGGATGAACGTTCCGAAGTTATAACCATTGCCTTTTGTTCCTTTCTTTACAGTACTTCTACAGTTCAACACTAACATTGAAACCTGGTACTGATGGATTTCTATCTGTTTGGGAACCTTAAGAAACAATACAGGATAGTCTTAATACGTAGACTTTCACGACCTCTAAATGACATTATGATAGAGGAGTGAGGTAGTTTCCCGTTGCTTTCCTTACCGAGCCAGAAGTTGCTATTACATATCAGTCTGCCAAGCCCACTGAAATACATGTATCCTTCTTAAATGTTTAAATTTGTAATTAATTGTTGGAAATCTTCTACGTGAGATATCTATCACGAATCATTGTAATCCGGTGCCATGTTATTTCTGATCATTAAATAAATATATAAAACATAAAATAAGTAAATACAAAGTGATATCAGTGTTCTTTATCTTGAACTATCTTCACCTATATAAAATGACTCGTACAACGATTTGAATCGTACAGTCACTCGAGGCAGACTACATTTCTCGCCGAGGGACAGCACAGGCGGGTTGAAATCTCATTAATTCTGCATGCCACTGTGTGGAGTGAGGAATATGACGGATCCCTGACGTAGATCGACAGTAGGAAGTAGATTCTGAAATATCAGATTCGTCAAGCCACCGCATTATATTGTCCCCTCGCTTGTCAAACATAGTCCTACCCTTTACAGCAATGTCAGTGATGACCAAACAATGAATACGCTCGTGGTTTACTGAGAGCTGCAAATGCGATATGAAACAAATTTGTTTGGTTTGTCTTGCTGAAGGAAAATACACTAGGAAATACTACTCCCAGAATAGATAACGAATCAGTGGTCGACATTTGGCGGTGAGTCGATCCAGAATTTGCACAGGAGAAAAAATTAGGTTTGAATTTTCAAACATACAGTGAAGAGATACTGCTTGCAGTCACGGTTTATTTTAACTCGCATGTTAGCTGCATGCTTCATGATTTGTTACGAGTTGAACTAACACCAACTTTCGTGTTATCGTACAGTGAAATCCATGACTAGTACACTGCGGAGGATAATTGATTTAGTTTTTATTTTTCTTTAAGATTGTAAGACGATGAGGATAATATCAGACGTGAAGGATAATGGCATGACATGTACGGAAACCGAGCATGTGGCTGCGTGGTAGCTATCAGCTTGCGTTCGAATCCTCCTGTTGGCATTCCTGAAAATGGTTTCCGTGGTTTCACATTTTTCATATCAGGCAAACGCTGAATTTGTACTTCAATTAAGGCCATGGTCGCTTCTTCCCACTCCTAGACCTTTACTCTCCCATCGTCACCATAAAACCTATTTATGTCTGTGCGACGTAAAGAAAATAAGATATCAGCGTAGAAAAATTACTACGTGATTATATTTCAGCTTAGAACTCTGATTAGAAATGTTCTATCATCTAAGGTTCTGTATTGCTTGAACTATAGGCCTATCATCGAATGTTCGTTCTGTGATACATGTGTTGCGGGTCGGTATTTCTCCAGACAACCTTATCTCATAGCGGTATTTCGAGGCGTACCGACGATGTAATAATACTAATAATGTTATTGGATGTACATCCTACTAACTACTTTTTTACGGTTTTTGGAGACGCTGACATGCCGGAATTTAGTCCCGCAAGAGTTCTTTAACGTGCCAATAAATCTACTGACACGAGGCTAACGAATTTGAGCACCTTCAAATACCACGGACTGATCCAAGATCAAAGACGAAGACAAAAGTATTCTTAATGAAAATGGAATGCGATAAGTAGTTCATTACAGAAATTTAATTTAACAAATGTAGGTAAGTACTTATGTTCACCAATTTGTTTTCTGGAGGCATCTGTTTCTATTTGTTGTTCCTAAACATTGGGTCAACTTAGCAACATGCATTTGCTTGACATGAGAGCCAGGTGCTGGTCAAAAATTCAATATGTCCTTGTTTTGAGCTTGTAAAGAAGAATTAATTATTAACAATAATCAAGAAGTTCCATTCCATTCCTTTGGATATAACAATTATGTTTTCGCATTTATTTAGCGTGTGGCATTTTGTATACATTCTGAGAAACATAATTTCATTCATCACTATAAACAAAACATATTGGATGTATCAGATGGAATTCGAGATTGCCATACACTTCATCACACTCTTCTCCGTAAGCTCTGTTCCTTCAGTCTTCCCTAATATGTTGAATGGTCTGCCGTGGTGAGCCGCAGTCACATGCTGGTGTGGATCGCACTCACTACTTGAAGTGTAAGTCTTCACATCTTCCATGCCCTGTTCTCAATCGATTCAATTTTGAACATACCTTGCGAGGTAGTTCAAACCCAGGAAGTGTCTCAGAGATGCAAGGTAGCAGTTGACATGTTTCTGGAGCATTTTGAAGCTATTCTCTTCTCCAGGAACCAATGATGTTAAATCAACTTAAGTTATTTCCAAGTGTGAGAGGGGGATGACTTGAACAAGCGGTATAATCAGAAATCCGTCCCTTCTCACATACATTATGGAGAAAATATCCGGAATTCCGCACGCGTTGGAACATGCCTATACGGTTGGTAGCGGTGTATCGCTAAGGCATCGAATTGCAGATGCCAGTGCACAGCTAACGATCTTTATCGATCACGGGAATAGAACAAGGTCTGCGGCGGTGAAAGCCTTTTTTGAGATCTTTATCGATTTTCTCCAACAAGAGTCAGTTATACCGTTACAATCAATCAATCAATCAATCAATCAATCAATCAATCAATCAATCAATCAATCAATCAATCAATCAATCAATCAATCAATCAATCAATCGATCGATAAATCAATCAATCAATCTATCTATCTAAATTGATCTGAAATTAGAACTATCGCCGAGGTGGTAGATTCCCTAGCAAATACTAGGTAATTTTCTTAAATCATTTCAAAGAAGTCGGAAATTTTACGAACACCTACCTTGGAAAACTATTCCAATCCCTAATTTATCTTTCTATAAACGAATTTTTGCCCCAGTTTGTCCTCTAGAATTCCACACTTATTTTCATATTATGATCTTTTCAATTTTAAAATCTTCATACCGGCTTATTCTTCTATTCATGACATTCCACACACCTCTCTACCAACAACTTGCAACATACCGCTTAGTTGAGCTTTTCGTCTTCTTACCTTCAAGTCTCCCCAGCTCAAAATATGCAATATTTGCGTAGCACTACTCTTTTGTCGGAAATCATCCAGAATAAATCATACCACATTCCTTTGGATATTTTTCATTTCTCGAATCAAGTAATCCTGTCATGGCCCATACACTGGAACTATACTTTAATTGTTGTCTTTTTTTTGCTATTTGTTCGGGGCGTCGACCTAGAAAGATCTTTTGCCTCTTAATTGTAGTCTTACAAGAGACTTATACCTCATCTCCTTTACATCCTTACTAAAACCCAGTAATACGTTCATCAGCATATGAAAAGATCTGTAATCTTTATTTCCAACCTCGTTAATACGATTACCCCACTGAAAGTGATGCAGATCCCGCGGCTTTTGAGAAGAGGCGTCATCTCTTACGATACCCCAAGTTGACAAACCACACAGTGTTACGTCACTTTATCTATGCGGTCATCCTGTAGTGCCACAACAGCCAATAAACTTCCCCTATCCTGTATCAAGGAACTGGAATAAGGAGTAGACAAACAAAACATGTTTAGATATCTTATTTTATATGGCGGGACTCATGCTGTGAGATCCGCTGTTCCATTTGACCATACATTCCTCCTCATTTGAAATACGAGAAGTTAGTCTATTTTCAGTAGTGGATTTTCATGGCTTCGTGTGCACGATCGTCGCACTTTCCACATGTTCAGCCTTATGCGTATAATTTGTCATTCAGTTTAACAGAATTACCTTTCATCAAACTTAATTACCCCTCCTTGTATCTTAACAACAGTAAATGGTCTGGATCCTCTCTAACTATATCTCTCAGTCATTCCAGGACTTACTGTACACTCGACATTTACATGCTCGTAGGAAATTTAAGGTGAATTGCCGACATCGATTGTTGAAAGCTTCCAACTGACTTGTCTGATGTGTGAATTGTGTATGAGTGCGTGAAGGAGCATATTTTCCTAAAAATATAGACATTTGTATGATAGTATGTGAGAGATTTAGACCTTCTGTTCCGATTACAGTTCAATCTGTCCTTTAGTCCTCGATGACAAACTTCACAGTTTAACTAAGAGTACATGGGGACTTTAAGGGACGGGGTTTATGTCCATGGCACAACTGCTCAGTTACTCATTTTGCGGGAGGAAATTGTACTATAAAGAGCGGTCGCTAACTACACCACACGGTGAAGGAACTCACTATGCTTGGACATGAAAATTAGCGGTGGAATTTATATCGGCTGTGGAATTAATTATCTATAAATACTAATGTGCGGAATGCAGAGCTTAGCTCATGTCAGACCAAACTTAACTCTGGTATAAAATAGACCAACAAAAGCGATTTTGCGGAATAGAATTAGGATTATGTTTTTATTTGATACTAGCTGCTGTGCTTGACGGTTTAGCTTTTGTTTATTAGCAGTAGTAATGCCACCTAGCGGAGTTAAGTATTATTATTAAGAGACTTTGAACATCACATTTTGTTTCATTCTTGCCCGGAGTTATTAGATATTTCCACTTCCCGCCACCTTTATGATTAACTTTCCAAGCATTCTTCGAGTGTTCATTGCTTTACGAGTGTTATCTTCACTAACTTCCTGCTTAAAAGGGGGCATACGATCACATGGCTGAGTACATTACAGAGAGAGTCAGGACTACAGGCATCACTATTCCGATGTCGACAACGAAGCCAAGATAAAGTGAACGAAAACCAAGCAATGAACATACAAACTGCAAGGCTGTTTGAGCTTAAAATTGGGTACAAGGAGCTTAAAGAGGGAGGCATACTCACATGCATTTCTCCGTCTCTACAGGAACCTGAAGAGAATGAACCCGGAGATATTGACGCATAAATTGCTCACTTTACAGTAAAAATGGAAACCTCATCCCCGCTGACTGAAGGAGGTGCGCAAAGACGTGCGGGTAAACGATGTAAAACATAAAGGTGAGGACCATCTTCAGGAATAAAGTTGCGGGGTTGAGGGGTGATCCAAATAAAGAACCTGATAAAGCGCAAAATATCTCTCGGTAAGAACAACTGAGAAAGAGCGTGAGGTTGAAAAATATGCACATGGTTATGATGATGATGATGACGATGATGATGATTATGATGATGATGATGATTATGATGATTATGATGAGGATGATGATGCTTGTTGTTTAAAGGGCCTAACATCTAAGGTCATTGGCCAGTGCACATGGTTATGGCGGTGTTTAGTAAGGATGTAAGCTGCATAAAAGTCTCTGGTAAGACCCCAACTAGAGTATGGTTCCAGTGTATGGGACCCTCGCCAGGATTACTTGATTTATGAACTGGAAAAAATCCAAACAAAAGCATCTCCATTTGTCCTGGACGGTTTCCGACAAAAGAGTAGCATTACAAAAATGTTGCAAAGTTTGGGCTGGGAAGACTTGGGAGAAAGGAGACTAGCTGCTCGACTAAGAGGTATGTTCCGAGCTGTCAGCGGAGAGATGACGTGGGATGACATTAGTAGACGAATAAGTTTGGGTGGTGTCTTTAAAATTAGGAAAGATCACAATACGAAGATAAAGTTGGAATTCAAGAGGACAAATTGGGGAAAATATTCCTTTATAGGAAGGGGAGTTAAGCATTGGAATAAATTACCAAGGAAGATGTTCAATAAATTTCCAATTTCTTTGAAATCATTTAAGAAAAGGCTAGGAAAACAAAAGATAGGGAATCTGTCACCTAGGCGACTGCCCTAAATGCTGATCAGTAGTGAGTGTTTGATTGACCTATGGTGACAAACGGGTGTAAGCCTAAAAAGAGAGGCTGCTAGCGTGTGTAACCATGGTCCACAGTTGGCTTACCTTTGTAAATAAATAAATAAATAAATAAATAAATAAATAAATAATAAATAAATAAATAAATAAATAAAAGTAATAATAATAACAATAACTAGACGACCGTGCTGCCTCGCAGCATTCATTATAAATAGGTCAGATAACGTGCCTTGATAAAAAATTTCTCCATGCGTTCCCCAGGTACCTTTTTTGAATGTTTACTTTTGGAATTTGAATTACCTGTTTATTTTAGTAGATTTCTTTACTGTGAGGTTGATTAATATTTTAATAAATAATTTTACAATTCATTTTATGGCGCACCGATATTTTATGGCGACGGTGGAATAGGAAAGGGTTAGGAGTGGGAAGGAAGCGGCCGTGGCCTTCATTAAGGTACACTCCCAGCATTTCCTTGGTGTGAAAATGGAAAACTACGGAGAACCATCTTCTGGGCTCCCGAATACTGGATACCCGCCACACTTAAGCGACTGCAGCTATCGAGCTCGGTTTTATATAGAACACGCGATAAATGAAATCAAGGAGATATTTCGAAAACGAATCATAATTCAAGGAGAGGAAGTCAAAACTCTCAAATTTGCCGATGATATTGTTATTTTATCTGAGTCTGAAGGAGATCTGGAGAAACTGCTGAATGGTATTGGCGGAGTCTGGGGGAAGGCGTTCAAGTTCAAGATGACAGTAAATAAAGCCGCAACGAAATTAAAGGAGTGCATTCGAAGCCAGGTGGTGCAGAAAATATTACATTAGGAAATCAAGTCTTAAAGGAGGCAGATGAACATTGGGTTGCACAATAACCAATGATAGTAGAAGTAAGGAGGACATAAAATACCGAGTAACACAAGCAAGGAACGGCTTTCTAAAAAAACAAGGAATTTGCTCACTTGATATAGAAATTAGAAAGACGTCTTTGAAGACTTTCGTCTGGAGCGTGGCGCTGTATGGAAGTGAATCATTGACGATAAATAACTCAAAATGAAGGAGAACAGAAAGTTTTGAAATGTGCTGCTGCAGGAGAATGCTAAAGATAAAATGGGTAGATCGGTTCGCAGATGGAGAGATACTGAATCGAACTGATGATAGGAAAACGATATCGCGAAATTTGACGGGAAGGAGAGGTAAAATGATGGGACACATCTTAAGACACTCTGACGTCATTGTCACGTGGAAATCATAAAAAATGTGTTGCTTCATGCAGCAAAGAGCCCTCGAACCATCGCTACCTGGACGTTGCTGTGAGGCCCTAGTATGTGGTCAGCAGATGAATCGTATGAAATACGTCCGTCTATATTCATTTCATCAAACGTCAGAACGGAGATATTTTCAGACTTCTTGTAATTTACTGCGCTCCTCCCGTTTTAGAAATCTGTGGTACAAGACACCAGTTGCTTTCGATCGCCAATTAGTACATTGTGCCATAGCACAATTAACTTTACTCATCTTTAACACAACAATCAGCACAATACGGACTGCGTACCGCAAAATAGACATACGGTATACTGAAAGCAAGTTCCTTATCGTTCACCGCAACAGCTGCCGACAGGAGACCTCCACGTGACGTCAGCATGAGATGTTACGCTAGAAGCAAAGCGCGGGAGTCGGGAATGAGCCCCCCTGATGTCCACTGAAATTTCGACAGGAACCTAGTCGGGTGAAGTTTATGCGGATTGTGGCTTATGACTACGAGGGTGTTATTATTACGCATGCTGTGCCTGAGGGACAACGTACGTTGTCCTTTCGCAAACATTGCCAAGCTCTTATTGCAACGGTGGCGCTGAGAGGTCTTGGAACACCCTCCGCACTCACCAGACATGAGTCCTATGACTACGACCTGTTTCGAGAACCTGAATGAACCGCTCCGCGCCGCCGATTTCCTGACGTGGCATCTGTTCACCGTACATTAGGGAGCTCCGTCGCTGTCATCAACAGAGAACGCCTTGCCAACGGTCCATAACGGCTTCAGACTTTGCGGATGACTAAAATTAAGGAACGTAATGCAATTGTACTTGTTAGTTCATTAAATATTGCGTTCTATCAATATAGCTACTACTTTATTATGTTACAGCCCTCGTATTTAGTGGTATCTGTCTGATGCCGGAAGTCTCTATGTATATTATCCTACAATGCCCTTCTCTGCCCGCGAGTAATATCCCTCAACGAGCCGGTATCGAACTTGGAGAAACAGGCATATATAAATACAGGGTAGGCATTAGACTAGATACCTGCCTGTTTTATCTACTCCTTTTCAGCCTGACACCCTGGCAAAGGAAACCTCGCGCTGAATATTGTACAAGCCAAGTGTGAACACCGAATTAAGTTGGAAACAAACCTTAAGAAGCAGCCACACTGCTTACTGAGGTTGTACAATTACAGCGAGAAAATCCCATTTCTGTTTTCCGCTCCGCTGTACGATATAACTCTCACCCTACATTTGCATGAGATGGGGAGCGGACGTGCAAAGACAGCTATTTTCTCCCTTCTTCCTCGTATCTAAAGTAATAATCTTATTTCGTCTCCTCGTCGTGAACTCCCCTTCGCCATCAATCATTATCGCTTCTCGCTTCATCTCCCACATTAGTACCCTCCTCCTCGTGCATTCATATTCGTAACACAAGACGTCTCTACCCGAATGTTATTTGTCAACTTGCTAAAGATGAAAGGTTAGCTATTAATGGATACGTAGAACATTAAGGTTGTCACTGTTTCTCTGAACACGTGGTTTATTTATTTATTTATTTATTTATTTATTTATTTATTTATTTATTTATTTATTTATTTATTTATTTATTTATTTATTTATTTATTTATTTATATTCCGGCTTCTTAGTTAAATGGTCATCGTGGTTGCTTTCGATTCTTGGGCCCTCGGGTTCGATTCCCGGCTGCGATGGGTATTTTAACCACATTTACTTAAGTCGTCTAGTTCGTCTTAGGACACATCTACACACAACACACACCACCCTAGCAATGCATGATAAAATACGTGATAGTGAATACATCCTTCCACATACGGTTGGCATTAGGAAAGACATCTGAACATAATAACAGGATTAATCCACTGCACGTCCACTGAATAAATAAAACAGGAAGGATATTTATTTATTTATTTATTTATTTATTTATTTATTTATTTATTTATTTATTTATTTATTTATTTATTTATTTATTTATTTATATCAGACGCCTGAGGCACTGGCCTTCTGGTCCCAAATTGGCAAATTCGATCCTGGCTCAGTTCAGTGGTATTCGAAGGTGCTCAAATACGTTAGCCTCTGGTCGGCAGATTTACTGGAACGTTAAAGAACTCCTATGGGAATAAATTCCGGCACCTCGGCTTCTCCGAAACCCATAAAATTAGTTATTGAGACGTAAGAACAAGTAACATGATTATCATTATGATTTTACTTATCCATTTATGCTTATCCCTCGTTGACGATTTAGTTTTAACGCAATTTGCAGACGTAATTCAAGATACGACTAATATTAGAAAATGTAGTGCAATATACAGTATTGTTGTTTCTTCAGAAGACAGTCTAACTCTCTAAATCTAGAAAAATGAAAGAAAAGTAGAGTTGATGATGTCATATTTAAAAAAATTTTAAAGTGCATAGCTAAAATTATAATTACTGTTCATTTGGATAACCTACTGTAGATGTGAATGGTGTGCCATTGCCGTTCCACAATTTTTCGCTACAACAAAGGTTGTCATTTTATAGCTCCTGACACATCCCTCTAAAGTAGTGGTTCAACAGCGAGGTTACGGGGATATCTTATGTTCTTCTTCTTCTCCTTTCTGGATCTGCGGAAAAAATTCGTCTTTATCCTTCCACAATTCTGCAGCATAAATTGCTTTATAGCTACGTGACCAAAATTAAGTTTCTTGTTATGTAGATGATGCCCGTACCAGAATACTGCATGGATGTCACGGAGGTTGGATTTCACCACACTCACTTTTAGCTTAGCATTGCTTCCTCAGGGTGGTCGGAAACAACGTGAAGCGGATACACGAGGGTAAGAGGTTTGGTCACTCTGATAAATAATTTGTAAGGAATAACTCGATATCTCGTACCGTTGTCATATTATCAGCTGCTGAAATTAGCCAATCAGGTCGCTTCACGGGCTTTGCCAGGCGTTGTTGCTAAATATGTACGTGGCTTCAGACCGTATGAGAGCACCAGTTGAAGAATAAAACTTAGCCAGGGAAGAGGTTTAAATACAGACCTTCGAACTGACAAACAAGTACGCTACGTTGACACCGGCTGAAACCAACGGTGTATTCGTCTTTGGTGCTGATTTCTCGGCACGGCTCTCGAGCTGTTCTTTAAGTCGCGTGCAGATTTAGCAACAGTGCCGCGCAAAATCCGTTTCAATTTGCCCGCGAATCGATCTGATTTGCTAACTTCAGCAGCTGATAAAATGACCGGTGCGAGGTATCGAATCACTTATTTTAAATGTCCCACTCGTTGGCTGAACGGCCAGCATACTGGCCTTCGGTTCAGAGGGTCCCGGGTTCGATTCCCAGCCGGGCAGGGGGATTTTAACCTTAATTGGTTAATTCCAATGGCACGGGGGCTGGGTGTATGTGTTGTCTTCATCATCATTTCATTCTCATCACGACGCCCAGGTCGCCCACGGGAGTCAAATAGAAAGACCTGCACCTGGCGAGCCGAACCAGTCCTGGGATATCCCGGCACTAAAAGCCATACGACATTTCATTTCATTTATTTTAAATTATTTATTAATATGACTCAATAATGCTCATGCTGATGTTGTTTCCGATCACTCTGTATAAATGTTGAAGCCATACATTCCAGATGACAGGTAGTGTCCATACATAAGCTTCTCTATCGTTAGAAGTCTTAACTTCCTGCTCTATATTAATGGACGACGAACTTTGCTTACGTAATTCTCGGAATCATTTTCCTTTAAATTTCTGAGAGTAAATTAGCAGGGTGGGGAGTGATGAGGAGAGCTGGAGCAGATCGGGAGCTGGCAAACATCACTAAAGTCAGTTTATACAGACCATGCCCTGCAAGTTATTAAGTACAGGCTACTAGAAACTCCATGGTACTATAGCCCTGATGTGCCTTGGGCTGCCAACCGACCGTTTTCAGCCCGAAGATGCAGATTAAGATATGATGCATACTCAGCGCGACGAATCCTCTCAGTCGTTATTCTTGGCGTTCTAGCTTGGGGCTGCTATCTTTCCAGCTCCTGAATTGTAATCACGTAGACTGAGTGGACCTCAAACCAACCATCAGATCGAGGTGAAAATTCCTGACCTGGCCGGGAATCTAACCTACGGTCTCCGGGTGAGTGGCTGGCATGACACACGTACGCCACGTGACCGGCAATTACAGGTAAGCGAGGAACTAGTATCCCACTGACGTCATGTCCCCAAAATATCAAAAAATAGACTGGCTTAAAAAACCTCCGAACAACTCTTCAGATTTGCCTAGGTAAGCAGTATTTTCTTCAGGGTGATCACCAACGTCTTGCAGACCGGATATGACAATTGAAGAAGAAGAAAGAAGTAGTTCATTAACAATGGCGACGAACCATCTATATTCTTTTTCAATATTCCCACCGTTCCAAGATATTTATCAAAATATGTCGCAAGATTCCATTGTAATGCTTTCATCTGTGTATCGTTAATCACCTAAGGTTATCTGTTTGTGAGTCATAATTGCATGTTTATTTCACAGGTTCATTACCTAATGCTTCCTCCGCCGGGGAATTGGCCGTGCGTTTAGGGACGCGCGCAGCTGTGAGCTTGCATCCGGGTGATAGTAGGTTCGAACCCCACAGTCGGCAGCCCTGAAGATGGTTTTCCGTGGTTTCCCATTTTCACACCAGGCAAATGATGATGCTGTACCTTAAAATACGCTTCGGTCGCTTCCTTCCCATTCTTATCCCTTCGTCAACGTCTGAGGCGGTGCGACATAAAGCAAAATTGAAAAATTTTAATGCTTCCTCCAAGCACCCAGTTGCAGGAAACGCTCTCCAAATCGCCTATCGATGGACTGATCTTGTTTGTTCATGAAATACTGTAAGTAAACTTGTCAATTTTGGAACCTTGTGCTCGTGAAGGTATTCATAAACATCGCTGTAAGAAACACTACAAGAGTTCATGCCAAACTGAGGCGCGCAATTATGAAGTTTTGTGTGTAGAAAAAAACAGAAGGATTTTCACGCAAATAGTAATAGTATTGAGCCAGGGGTTGGAATTTTGTTCCGTAGGTACTATCTGCGGCATGAAAAGTTCCTTTGTAACCTCAATGAAAGAATAATTGTGGGGAAAAGATGAAGAAGACGATCTAGAGTGTCTTATTTCAAGAACCGGCTCAGAGAATGAATTGCAAGACCTACACCAGAGTTGGAAAGACTGGCTCAAGTTAGACATCTATGGCTGCGGCGCCGGGGCTTAGCAATTAGGATATGATAATGATGAGTTACTATCGGACGAGATGCAAGCCAACAAACTATAACGAGTGGTGAAATTGTCATATTCTGATATGGCATCGGCCTCTGCCGGGATTGAAACCGTGACCTAGAGAACAGGACCAGGACTAACCGACTGAGCTGGTCGTGTTCTTGTTGCCGTTCCCTTACATCTGCTCCCACTTTTGTCTTAGTTTCAAAATAAACTTCAAGTCAAAGCCAATAGTAGCGTATCTTCAAATAAATGCAACTCCGTAGAAAATCCGGCCCCTTTCCTAATCGATCGGCGTCGTGGCCTTTGATTCAGAAGATTCTCGATTCGTTTCCGATTTTAGTCGTTTTTCAAATCCTCAAACTCGCGGACTGGGTGTTTGTATCAATACTCACCTCCTCATATGCATGCAACCCACTATACTACCAAAAGGAAAACAGAGAAACAGGCATATTGAATACGTCTCTCAACATAGCGTAGGTATCAGTAAGTGTGCCGCAGTTCACATCCCTGACCGTACAAAGGTGAGGGAAAAGTGGAAGAACGAAAGTATTTCTCCCAGAAGGATTCCAACTGCGATAGTAATATTTTTTCCTTAATCCTTATTTCCCCACTGCTAATAAATACTACCCTCTCACTCGATTCTCACTCTTATCATCATCTCCGCCTATGTTTATATTTAATCTAAACACAACCTCTTCACTCTGAACTTAGCATTTTGCGTGCCACTCTTTCGGTTCTCGTAAGGCGTTACGATGTTTGAACGTTCAGTCTCATCTTATGGTCTCGTATTTATCTACCTTTTTCTCGGGCAGGTGGAAGTTGCTAAATAAACCCTGGTGTGGCGCGCCGAAATAAAAAGTTAGCTCTGTTTGTACAGCAGAGTGGTGTTCAGTTCCTTGCCGAAACTGGTCTCCTAAGGTTAGAAAGAGGTTAGGAAGAATGTTCTGGAAACCTCATCATATTATAATTCTTGGTTTCAAAGTAGTTGCATCTCTAATATGTTGATAAGCAACCTTCACCAATATTAGCAACGAATTCGATACTTAGCGTGAAGTAACGGTACTAACTCCAGAGACCTATCAGCTTAAGAAGAGGATTTATTTCCTTTGTTCTGAAACTAAAACTGTCGGTTTTGTGGCATTTGTAAAGAGGGTAGAATTTTCTGGCAGTTGCTCGGGAGGTCAGTGTCTTGGGGAGACTGAACTTGGGATGATTTTAAACAGAAGCTAAGGGAAAATCCGTTGGAATTAGGGAATTTCAGTTCATTACGAAGCTTCTCTTAGCTATCTTTTCTGTTCTTCCCAGCCGGGTTGAGTGGCTCAGACGGTTGTGGCGCTGGCCTTTTGACCCCAAGTTGGCAGGTTCGACCCTGGCTCGGGCCGGTGGTATTTGAAGTTGCTCAAATACGTCAACCTCATGTCGGTAGATTTACTTTCACGTAAAAGAACTCCCACGGGACAAAATTCCGGCACTTCGACGTCTCCGAAAGTCGTAAGAGTTGTCGGTGAGACGTAAAGTAAATAACATTATTATTATTGTTATTATGATCATCTGTTCTTCGTGTTGTATTTCGTCTAGCATAAGAGATCACGGAGTCATAATATTCGCTAAATGTAAATTTATAAATAATACGAGAAGTGACAAGTTCTACTGAAGGAAGACAGGAGCTGACAAAATACAAAAAAATGAAAATATAAAAATAAACCACTGACGACCTTCCTAAAGTTGAAATAAAATGTATGGGAAATGACTAGAGACTACATCTACGCTATTTTGCTTGGAAACGACCTAATATTCCCTAAGATTGTTTTAAAGTAAATTCAGTACCTCCAGATCCATTGATGACAGGCTAACAATCCGTGTGTTAATAACACTTCAGGGGTATATAGCGAGTTAGCTGCGCGGTATGGGTCGCGTGCTGCGAGCTTGCATTTGAGAGATGGTGAGTTCGAACCCCATCGTTCGCTATCCTAAAGACAGTTTTCCAACGCTTCCTATTTTGAAACCAGGAAAATGCTGGGACTGTACCTTACTTAAGTTGCAAACCGTATTATGTCCACCCTGGACAAAAGTAAGCTCGATAAAGTTTAGTGTAAAATAATTTTGTCATGTGCTCTTTTATGATGCAAAATCAAATATTGTCAAAACGTATTTTTTTAGTGTAAATGAGGTTTGGAAAGTTACTGTCGTTTCAAATTGGATTTAGTCGACCGATTTGATCGGAGAAACCCGTGTTTTGTTCGCGGACATATTATTGCTTAGATGCAGTGGGAGTTCGTTGCGTTCTTATGTAGAATGTTCTGTAAATTAAGCGCCATCCGCTTAAGACAAAACTGAACAAACAGAGCTTTACTCCAATATGATGATGGAGCAAGATCCCAGTGTTAATCATGAAACACTATCACTGGGCGAGTTGGCCGTGCGCGTAGAGGCGCGCGGCTGTAAGCTTGCATCCGGGAGATAGTAGTTCGAATCCCACTATCGGTAGCCCTAAAGATGGTTTTCCGTGGTTTCCCATTTTCACACCAGGCAAATGCTGGGGCTGTATATTAATTAAGGCCACAGCTGCTTCCTTCCAACTCCTAGGCCTTTCCTATCCCATCGTCGCAATAAGACTTATCTGTGTCGGTGCGATGTAAAGCCCCTAGCAAAAAAAACACTATCATTTTACACACCTTCATACCTACAAGTTTTCTTATGAAAGTATTCGTTTCCTTCAGTTACAATTAAATTCCAAAATTGAAGTAATTCTACGTAATTATAAAAAATCCTGTTGCCGTAGTGTGCAAATCAAATCGTATTATGTCCGAAGTGTTTCTCTGATTTTCACAGAATCCAAGTCTGAAATGATTCATTTCCTCTGGTTCCTATGTGAAAGCATACTGCTTCCTGATTACTTGTTTTGTTTCACTCTAGTATTTAATTTGTAAAATATCGTTCAGTGATCGTTATACGCTCGGCAACGATATTATTCAAACGAAAACCTGCAAGTAATACGAGAAATGAAGAGTTCCGCCGAAAAAAAGAGAAAATCGTAGAACCAAAAAATGAATATTACAGAGATAGCTGATATGTGCATATGTCCTGTTTCTCAACGGGTTCTGCGTAGTGAGTTTTTAAGACCGGATGTTTCCCTGACGTCATTCTCACCAAAGGAGTCAATGAGATGAAATGAATGACGTGATTTGAAATAGTTGAAAGCGAGAGAGTGAAACCTGGTGCCGACACGTAGCCTACTCCTGTCGAATAGCATCAAAAGGCTTAACGTCTGCATCCAACAGACGAATCATCATGAGCAACAGAGTCATATGGGTTTACTCCAATGAACTTGTGGGGATGTTTGTAATTGAATCCAGGCACGTAATAAATGGATTAAAAATTGTATACCACCTCCTCTCCTATCCTGTCGGCCAGCATTCTGATGGTGATTTTTTTTTTACACCAATGGACTGGACGGTTACCCAAATATCAGAAGAAAAGTACGCCAAGATTGCATACTTTCGCCGCTCCTATCCAACCTCTATGCCGATCACCTATGTCACATATTCAAAGAAGCTTTACATAATACTTAAGTAGGTGTGTATATAAATGGTATCGTCATAAACAATATTAGATGTGTAGATGACACCTTATTTATTGGAGACAGCATTAAAGGTCTTCAAGGACTGTTCAGCAGAATTCATCTCAATGGATTAAGATATGGTCTAAACATCAATATCACAAAACCCAAGTTCATGGTACTTAGCAGAAGCAATCATGAACGTGCCTGCACTTCATTAAATAATCGAAACATTGAACGAGTAAATCAGTTCACATACCTTTGGACCACCATAACAGAAAACCTGGACCCCCAAAAAAAAGAGTTCAGACACCGTATTGAGATTTCCAGATCATCTTTTAAAAGATGAGGTCCTACTTTTGTGATGGTGATCTAAACCTCAAACTCAGGCAAAAAGCTGTTGAAATGTCAGGTTTGGTCAACACTCCTTTATAAAATAGAGACCTGGCCTGTCAAAACTTCCTCCATAAACGTATTAGATGCCTTTGACAAGTGGTAAAATAGGAGAATGCTCAGAATATCCTGAACAAACTTTTTAACAAATAATGAAGTGTTAAGGAGAGAAGAGCGAGAGCTGGCAAAGATCACCAAAGCCAGGCAACCAGCGTATATATGTCACGTTCTATGACGTAGAAAGTACAGGCTTCTACTTCTCATATTCCAAGGCAAGATAGAAGGTAAGCGATGAACTCATTGAACTCCGATGTCATGGTTCCAAAACATCAACAACAACAACGAACAGTTCTTCAAGTCAGCTAAAAAGAAATAAGGATGCTTTCTCCAGGGTAATCACCCAACATTTGCGTAATGTGAAAATGGGAAACCACGGAAAACCATCTTCATGCCCACCGACAGTGGGGTTCGAACCCACATCTCCCGAATGAAAGCTAACAGCTGTGCAACCCTAACCGCACAGCCAACTCCCTCGGTATGAAAGACAATACATGCTTCTCTTCATCCACTCAAATATCAACCGGGCCTATAACCTATATGTTAGGTCCCTTAAAACAACAAGCATCATCATCATCATCATCATCATCATCATCATCATCATCATCATCACCAAATATCAACAATCCTATCTACCACTAAATTTTAAAATTAGATTGGTTCAGGCACTCGTAATCCCGTTATTAAATTGTGATGGTGTAGTTATTGATACGCCTATTGAACAAGCCAATAAGCTACAAAAGGCATTAAATTCGTGTAAAAAATTCATATTTTTATTGAATTAACTCTGTTCACGTAACATCCTATTTTGAAAGACTAGGCTGGTGAAAATTCGACGAACTACGTAAGTTACACACAGCTACTTTAGTTTATATACTGTTGAATGAATCACAACCCCACTACCTTTCTCCTTTGTTTAACTCATTTTCTCCCTTTCATGACCGCAATACACGTTCCAGCTCCCATAACACTGCCATTCCCAACACCAAAACTACTACTTTAAACCGGTCATCCTAAGTGTCCTATGCCAGATTCTAGAACTCTATTCCAGTAAATACTAGAAAATCTATGAATTGGAAGACCTATAGATCTACGTGCCGATGGTATTTCCTAAACTATATAGCTGCCTGATTGAATGGTGTATGATTGTGTGAGTAAATAGCTATATTTTTTCTTAAGATTTTAAGTTTGCAAATTGTGAAAAAACTCTCCTACACACTCGTTTTTGTCCATTCCAATTTAGATTTACAGTCATTATGTTACTGGTAATGTGAGTAAATAAATAAATAAATCCAAAATAAATGTAATGGAGTGTAGTCGAATGAAGTCTGATGATGCAGGAAATATTATATTAGGAAGGAATTCTTAAAGGAGGTAGATGGATATTATAATGTGTAGTACAATAACTAATAACGACAGAAGAAAGGAGGACACTAAATGCAGACTAGCATAAGCAAGGAAGGCCTTCCTTAAGAAAAGAAATTTGCTCGCTTTAAACATTGATATATGAACTAGAAAGATGATTTTGAAGACTTTCTTCGGAGCGTGGAAGTAAAACATGGACAATAACTAGTTCGGAAAGAAAGAAAACAAAGCTTTGGAAATATGGTGTTACAGAAGAATGCTGAAGATGAGATGAGTAGATCGAATCACAAGTGGAGAGATAGTGAATCGAGTTGGTGAGAGAAGAACGCCTTGACCAGAAGAAGAGATTTAATGATAGGACACATCTTAAGACAACCGGGTCTTGTTCAATTATTTTTTGAGGGAATGTGGGATAATTTCTTTGATACTATTAAGAGGGCCATTGGGCAGTTTGTGTCCCTAAAATTACTAAAACGGAACCCAGATGCCGAGTACTACAATAGTAAAATTAGGAGCATTAAATCGAAAGAAAAGACAACGTACAATAAAAGGCAATTTAGTTCGAAGAACGTAAGTATGTTTCACAAGCTGTCCAAAGAATTCGCTTCTGAAAAGAAAGCCGTTCATTACAAATATATGAAAGGTATACTTTCTTCAAGGGAAAATGGGTGGGAAAATCTTTATAAGAATGTTAGGAAAAGGAAAGGAGCCAGCCATGATGTGTCAGTGACAATGTCCAGAGAAGGTTAGGTAATTACAGACGATCTACTAATAGCTGTGAATTAAATCATTGGTATTGGAACGTATTTAATGAGTAGAATAGCCTCGTGATAGACATTATCGATAACACTGATTGTCCAGCCGTACAATAATTCATGAAAGATTTAAGAACTTAAGGAAAAATAAGTCGACAGGGCCTGATAATATTGCTGGGGAGGTTCTGGAACTAGGATATAGAGCTATTCTACCATAGCGTACATGTCCTTACACTTCGTAATGAGGGTGCTAAAGGGCAGCAGCTCCCAGGCAAAGGCGCAGAGCTATATAGACCAGTCCTGGAATATGGAGCAGCCGTTTGGGATCCATACCAAACAGGACTCATTAAGAAACTTGAAATGGTACAGCGAAAGGCTGCAAGATTCGTGCTTAATGATTTCAATCCTAGACGTAGCGTGGCAAGTATGTTAGAAAAACTTGGGTGGGAGACTCTAGGGACAAGAAGGAAACGAACGCGGTTATGTGCCATGTATAATGCTTACAGGGAGAGTTGAACAGTCGACTAGGAAAGCCCTGTTACGTAAGTAGGACAGACCATCCGCATAATGTAAAAGGTAAATCGCAGAAAACTAACCTTGGTCAATATTCGTTCGTAAATCGGGGAACTGATGACTGGAATGCATTACTGCAGCTGCCTTAGAGCCTTTTCCCAAAATTGTGAGATGCTTCAAGAATAGGCTCCACCATTCTATAAAGTGTTTGTAAATGTATATGTGATGGTGTCATATTTTAATGGACTGTGAATTGTAGTACTAAGACATTTGAATTATTTAAGGTATGTGTGAAGTTGTATATGAACGTGCTGTATTTACAATAATAATAATAATAATAATAATAATAATAATAATAATAATAATAATAATAATAATTTCGTGTGGCTATTTCTAGCCGAGTGCAGTCCTTGTAAGCAGACCCTCCGATGAGGGTAGGTGGAGGACAATGTGTGGTATGTGAGTTGCAGGGATGTTGGGGACAGCACAAACACCCAGCCTCCGGGCCATTGGAATTAACCAATGAAGGTTAAAATCCCCGACCCATCCGGGAATCGAACCCGGGACCCTCTGAACCGAACGACAGTACGCTGACCATTCAGCCAGCGAGTCGAACTGTATTTAAAATGCTAAGATAATAGTAATTGGGCCGCTCTATCTACTGTAAATCATAGTGTAAAATTTGGAAGTACTTAAGGTACAGATGAATTTGTATATGACTGTGTTGTAATGTTAAGCTAGTAGTAAGCCGTAGTGTTAAGCACTGGAAATATTTAAGTTGTGTGTGAATTTGTATATGATCATGCTGGATTTAGAATCAATCAATCAATCAATCAATACTGATCTGCATTTAGGGCAGTCGCCCAGGTGGCAGATTCCCTATCTGTTGCTTTCCTAGCCTTTTCCGAAATGATTTCAAAGAAATTGGAAATTTATTGAACATCTCCCTTGGTAAGTTATTCCAATCCCTAACTCCCCTTCCTATAAATGAATATTTGCCCCAGTTTGTCCTCTTGAATTCCAACTTTATCTTCATATCGTGATCTTTCCTACATTTATAAACGCCATTCAAACCTATTCGTCTACTAATGTCATTCCACGCCATCTCTCCGCTGACAGCTCGGAACATACCACTTAGTCGAGCAGCTGTTCTTCTTTCTCTCAATTCTTCCCAACCCAAACATTGCAACATTTTTGTAACGCTACTCTTTTGTCGGAAATCACCCAGAACAAATCGAGCTGCTTTTCTTTGGATTTTTTCCAGTTCTTGAATCAGGTAATCCTGGTGAGGGTCCCATACACTGGAACCATACTCTAGTTGGGGTCTTACCAGAGACTTATATGCACTCTCCTTTACATCCTTACTACAACCCCTAAACACCCTCATAACCATGTGTAGAGATCGGTACCCTTTATTTACAATCCCATTTATGTGATTACCCCAGTGAAGATCTTTCCTTATATTAACACCTAGATACTTACAATGATCCCCAAAAGGAACTTTCACCCCATCAACGCAGTAATTAAAACTGAGAGGACTTTTCCTATTTGTGAAACTCACAACCTGACTTTTAGCCCCATTTATCAACATACCATTGCCTGCCGTCCATCTCACAACATTTTCGAGGTCACGTTGCAGTTGCTCACAATCTTGTAACTTATTTATCACTCTATAGAGAATAACATCATCCGCAAAAAGCCTTACCTCCGATTCCACTCCTTTACTCATATCATTGATATATATAAGAAAACACAAAGGTCCGATAACACTGCCCTGAGGAACTCCCCTCTCAACTATTACAGGGTCAGACAAAGCTTCACCTACTCTAACTCTCTGAGATCTATTTTCTAGAAATATAGCAACCCATTCAGTCACTCTTTTGTCTAGTCCAATTGCACTCATTTTTGCCAGTAGTCTCCCATGATCCACCCTATCAAATGCTTTAGACATGTCAATCGCGATACAGTCCATTTGACCTCCAGAATCCAAGATATCTGCTATATCTTGCTGGAATCCTACAAGTTGAGCTTCAGTGGAATAACCTTTCCTAAAACCGAATTGCCTTCTATCGAACCAGTTATTAATTTCACAAACATGTCTAATATAATCAGAAAGAATGCCTTCCCAAAGCTTACATACAATGCATGTCAAACTTACTGGCCTGTAATTTTCAGCTTTATGTCTATCACCCTTTCCTTTATACACAGGGGCTACTATAGCAACTCTCCATTCATCTGGTATAGCTCCTTCGACCAAACAATAATCAAATAAGTACTTCAGATATGGTACTACATTCCAACCCATTGTCTTTAGTATATCCCCAGAAATCTGATCAATTCCAGCCGCTTTTCTAGTTTTCAACTTTTGTATCTTATTGTAAATGTCATTGTTATCATATGTAAATTGTATTACTTCTTTGGCCTTAGTCTCTTCCTCTATCTCGACATTAACCTTGTAACCAACAATCTTTACATACTGCTGACTGAATACTTCTGCCTTTTGAAGATCCTCACATACACACTCCCCTTGTTCATTAATTATTCCTGGAATGTCCTTCTTGGAACCTGTTTCTGCCTTAAAATACCTATACATACCCTTCCATTTTTCACTAAAATTTGTATGACTGCCAATTATGCTTGCCATCATGTTATCCTTAGCTGCCTTCTTTGCTAGATTCAATTTTTTAGTAAGTTCCTTCAATTTCTCCTTACTTCCACAGCCATTTCTAACTCTATTTCTTTCCAGTCTGCACCTCCTTCTTAGTCTCTTTATTTCTCTATTATAATAAGGTGGGTCTTTACCATTCCTTACCACTTTTAAAGGTACAAACCTGTTTTCGCATTCCTTAACAATTTCTTTAAACCCATCCCAGAGTCTGTTTACATTTTTATTTACCATTTTCCACCGATCATAGTTACTTTTTAGAAACTGCCTCATACCTGCTTTATCAGCCATATGGTACTGCCTAACAGTCCTACTTTTAAGACCTTTCTTTCTATCGCATTTATTTTTAACTACCACAAAAACAGCTTCATGATCACTAATACCATCTATTACTTCAGTTTCCCTATAGAGCTCATTTGGTTTTATCAGTACCACATCCAGGATATTTTTCCCTCTGGTTGGTTCCATCACTTTCTGAATCAGCTGTCCTTCCCATATTAATTTATTTGCCATTTGTTGGTCATGCTTCCTGTCGTTCGCATTTCCTTCCCAATTTACATCTGGCAAATTCAGATCTCCCGCTACAATCACATTTCTTTCCATGTCGTTTCCAACATAGCTGACTATCCTATCAAATAATTCCGAATCCGCATCAGTGCTACCCTTTCCCGATCTGTACACTCCAAATATATCAAGTTGCCTATTATCTTTAGAAATGAGCCTTACACCTAGAATTTCATGTGTCTCATCTTTAACTTTTTCGTAGCTTACAAATTCTTCTTTCACCAGAATGAAAACTCCCCCTCCCACCTTTCCTATCCTATCTCTACGATACACACTCCAGTGCCGTGAGAAAATTTCTGCATCCATTATATCATTTCTCAGCCATGATTCAACTCCTATTACAATATCTGGTAAATATATATCTATTAAATTACTTAATTCTATTCCTTTCTTTACAATACTTCTACAGTTCAGCACTAACAATTTTATGTCATCCTTACTTGATTCCCAGTTCCCTGTTCCCTTATCACCGCTCCCTAGGCCATCCCGTTTCCCTGAATGTACCTCCCTATTACCCTTCCAAACAAATTTCCTAACTTATACGTACCACTGCGGTTTAAATGAAGGCCATCCGAGCGCAGATCCCTATCTCCTACCCACCCATTAGGATCTAGAAATTTCACTCCCAGTTTCCCACATACCCACTCCATAGTCTCATTTAAATCCCCAATCACCCTCCAGTCAGTATCCCTCCTAAACAGCATTCCACTAATAACAATCTCCGCTTTCTTAAACTTCACCCGTGCTGCATTTACCAGATCCCACACATCTCCAACTATGTTGGTACTTATATCAGCTTGCCTTACGTTGTTGGTACCAACGTGAAACACTACCACCTTCTCCTTCCCCTCCTCCCTCTCTTCTACTTTCTTCAACATCTGCCTCAACCTAATTCCTGGATAACATTCTACCCTGGTTCCCTTTCCTCCACACACTTTCCCCACGTGTCTAACGATGGAATCCCCCATGAGCAGAGCCTCAACCCTACCCACCTCATTTGATCCCCTCCCCTCCTGGTCATCCCTATCTTTCCTGATAGCTGCAGAAGCTACTTCCTCCTTCCTTTTCTCCTTCCCATGACCCTGTTCCACCTGTCTTTTCCTATCCTCTACTCTACATTTCCCTTTCCTACCTTTTCCCTTCCTCCTACTTCCATGCATCTCAGCAACAGTTCCCTGTCTCTCATCTTCCCTCTGTTGTTCTACCTGGAGTGACTCGTACCGATTTCGCACAGACACCTGTCCTGAATTCTGATCCTGAATAGAGCCCTTGGCCTGCAATCTCCTTCCCCTTAGAACATTAGACCACCTGTCTTCTACAACTCCTCCCTTTCCTTCCCCTCCCTCTTGTATACCTACTGTAACCTGTACATTGTTTGAGGGAGTCCTATCTTCCTTCCTGTCTTCTGTGAGAATCCTAATTATCTCCCTCAAACTTTCCAACTCCTCCCTCATACCCCTCAATGCCTCACCACACCCACAATAAGTACACTCGCGCTCCTTAGCCATTCTTTACGGGAGAAAAATTATAAATTAAAAAAAAATAAATGAATGGAGGGATATATTGTCTGGGATAGTACACAACAATAAGGTAATTAATATACGACTACACTACAATACTACTTAGTCGTGCTCTATTTTTTTTTAATCCTACAACCCCTAACAGGATAAAAACTGCTGTTAATTACTGAATATCGAAAGTAATACACAAGAACTACACAATTCCAAACTGCAATTAAGCCTATCCTAATTTCAACAATATTTTAGTAAGAGTTTCTACGGATACCTCTACTACACCAGTACTACACAAATATTTTACAATAATAAAATAAGCACACTAAATTCTAATAGGATATTACTCGTATACTACTGTACAGTACACTACAGTAATTTTTAAACTACTTTCAGACGTATCCTAATTACGATACCGGTACCGTACCGTATGTCACTACTAAGCACAACAGAAATGAAATTTGCAAGAACTACTGTACTCAAAGATTACCAACGAAGCTAAATGCTTAGACAAATTATTATTAGTATTAGGGTCTAATAGATACACACGAATATAGCAAGCAAGATACGGCACTATCTAAATGTACGGTACCGTACTGTATCTATACTACAATGTATCTACACTACACTATACTGCGTTTGGTTAAATGCTTAAGTATCAAAAGGATTGCCGTACACAAAGGAAAACACGAATATAACTGGATACTATCTAATACTATCTAATATATTATACCTTATCTTCACTACAATTCTACTGAAATGTGGTTATGTGATTATTACAGCTGGTGGATTACTATTATTTTCCCTACTCCACGGGATGGAGAAAAAAAAAGTGTCCTTAATTAGGCCTACTGAAAAATACGAGGTTGTCTACAATAATTTCTCAAATATTTCTGTCAAAACTACTACTACTATTTACTCCAGGGACTTGAACTGCAATTACTGGGATATATGAACTTTATTATTATTAGCTAACCGCTCATAAATACTGAAAGATCAAGGGAGCGAAATATAAATTACGGATACTAACTACTTACTCAGAAGTACAAATGAATGGAATACAAGGTCAGCTGATTTTTATTTATATTTACTTGACTACACTACACCCTTTGTTCACGACTGTAGCCAACAATGCAATATTTGAATATGAGGAGCGACAATAATCAATAACAATACTACTGTTAACTATTACCGTGTAATCTCTTTAACTTCTTTTTAAATGGAAGTTTACAGGCGAATCGTGTTTTTTAATGTAGTAAATTATTACTTTCGCGATAGTTTGAACGTAGGATCTACACGAAATACCGGAGAAGTTGCTGCAGAAGTTACTGTACTATTCCTTATGATAATCTGCCTTTGTAAGTACAACCAACGAACCTACAGATACCGGTATTTACAAATATTTTTCAAGTTAATATTGTTACCTAAAGTATTACCTAAACCTAAATTCGAAACAAGTTGCACCTAGCTAGCCTACTTAACCTAGAAAACGTAATTTACTGAAGACCAACTGAATTACTTGTTACAAAATTTAAATAATTATTACTACTCCCAATTTCTACCAACAAGCACTAAACACCACTATATAAACAGCACTAAATGAATCAGATATACACAAAATTAAGCTATTTCAATAGGTTTTCACTACTTTATCACTACAATAATGCAAGAGCTCTCTCAACAGCCAACCGTTCTCAAGCGCATCCAACAATGCTGTTAAGAATGTTAAACTAGTACTATCTCTTGTAATATTTTCTTTCCAGGCAATTGCTTGTTGTACTCTTGTTGTTGTTGTCGCTGCAATTCATGGTGTAAAATAATGAAATACTTAAGAAATGGAAAGGTGACATGGAGGGCTGCATCAAACCAGTCCATGGACTGACGACTCAAACAACAGTATGGTACCCACGGTTATTACTGCGTTTGATGAAGTATTATTAACACACCGGACGAGTTGGCCGTGTGGTTAGGGGCATGCAGCTGTGAGCTTGAATTCGGGAGATAGTGAGTTCGAACCCCACTGTCGGTAGCCCAGAATATGGTTTTCCGTGGTTTCCCATTTTCACACCAGACAAATGCTGGGGCTGTACCTTAATTAAGGCCACAGTCGCTTCCTCCCCACTCCTGTGCCTTTCCTATCCCATCGCCGCCATAAGAGCTATTTGTGTCAGCGCGAGATAAAGCAAAATTTAAAAATATATGATAATGCCACTTACCTCTAATTTGGGGATATTGCTGCTTTTGAATTTTTTATGCTACACACATTTATATCCATCTTCAGCTCTTTTCTATTCTTCCATCTTATCAGTCTTTCGTTGGATCTTATTTTTATTTCTTTATTTATTTATTTCATTTTCCACATTCGTCCCTGATTCGTCTGATGACCTTCCTGTTTGCTTTGCACGAATCTACGATGGAACTAGAAAAATCTCAGTTGGACCTATGGCGGTATCGTCACCTACCCCTCAGAAGGCTAGCGCACAGTGAGCCATCTAGTGACCAACGAGCGTACCACTTACTTATAGACTACGGCGGACTTGATGCGTCGCTCTAGCTAACTATAAGGAGTGCAGCAAGGGATCCAGTCGGCCGTGTATAGACCAACGGTAAGCCATTCCTGAATTCAAACCGTCATTATTAAAGAAGTATTTTCATGAACAGACCATGAAAGCGTTCGTTCGTAAATCGGGGAACTAATCACTGGAATGCATTACCTGCAACTGACATCGTAAGAAATTAATTCAGTAGCATTTGTAATATAAGATTAGTACCGTAGTTAACATCCAATTTTTTTGTAAAATATCATGACCATACTTTCATATTATGGTTGCGTATATGAAAGAGCAAAGGGCCGTAACATCGCATTAATGAAGATATTAATGAGAGATAATCCACCTAATAGCCGCCCCGATTAGGGAATCAAAATATCGGCCTCCTAATCATTTCGTATGAGGAATATTTCTTTCATTTGATGTTTGGATGTAAGCGGGCTTTGAGTCATAACTCAAGATTAAACTTGCCAAACAGCAGGCGGATTTTTTCTTTCGGATTTTAATTGAAAAGTAAAATAAAATAAAATAAAATCCAATACATGGTATTTCAATTCAGGGAGTACAAATGAAGTCGAACAATTGCCAATTAATTTTTCAACACAGAGTCCGATATGGTTTGGATAATGCTGACGGCGTTTCTGTTTATTCTTAGGATGTTCAGCGTCTCCTTAGGAATTCCCTCTATAGCGTCAATAATAAAGCCAATGACTTCCCATTTTGCAGTCCGGCTCCATGGCTAAATGGTTAGCGTGCTGGCCTTTGGTCACAGGGGTCCCGGGTTCGATTCCTGACAGGGTCGGGAATTTTAACCATCATTGGTTAATTTCACTGGCACTGGGGCTGGGTGTATGTGTCGTCTTGATCATCATTTCATCCTCATCGTAACGCGCAGGTCACCTACGGGTGTCAAATCGAAAGACCTGCACCTGGCGAGCCGAACTTGTCCTCGGACACTCCCGGCACTAAAAGCCATACGCCATTTCATTTTTCCCATTTTGCAATCTCATACTTCTTTCCGAGATCCTCAACGCATGGTTCATATATGGCCTTTTTTGTCCTCACACACTAATTGAGGCTGGTGTTCATTTTCCTCGAATCTTACAGTGGGATCAGTCACCATACCCGTACCTGTCGCCCGGTCGATGACAACAATATCAGCTCGTCTTGTGGAACCATTTGTGGAAAGACATCGTAGTTCTTCATAGATCTCCAAATGTTGCTGTTAACGAAGGTCCCCAGCAATCAATGTGCGAACTGTATTGTGCCGTTTGATTCTCATCAGCTGTCCCTTACGACAGAACCGTAATACATATGGTAAGGTTTCGAACTCTTCACATCTTCTACAACGGGATGTATTAAGGCTCCTTCCAGGGAGATAACGAACTGTGATGACATAACAGTTCATTTTAATTGCTTATATCTATAATAACTCCTGATGGTGAGACGCTTATGGCCTCTCGAGTAAGAGTTAATTCTGTTTGGATAGAATGGCGTCAAGTCATCGGAGTGGTGTGCTACAAGAAAGTACCTAACGATCTGAATGGGCAAGTTTACTAGTCCATGATTCACCCAATGCTGGCAAGCCACGACAAAGCACGAGCGAGCCCTCCATGCAACGGAGATGAAAGTTTTGCGCTGCTCCTTGTCTGATACAAGGCTTGACCACATCAAGAATGATCTCGTAAGAAATCAGATTGGAGTGGTAGCAATTAAGGACAATACGTGAGAAACTCGCTCAGGTGGTATGAGTATATCACTAGAAGTGACGAAAATATTACTTGAAAAACAGCTCTCCGCTATGATCCACGAGGAAATCGACCCCATGGCCACCCGAAAGAACGGTGGCTGGACAGAATCAGGGAGGACATGGAAGCGACAGGCCGGAAGTACGAAGATGCCCTGGACAGAAAGAAGTGACAATAAGCATCTAAACAAGAGGGCTCTGCATCATCGCAAGATACAAGCTAAGGAGAGGAAGAAGAAGAAGATACTACCTTTATATTCTCGACCTTCCGAAGTCTGGCTGGCTGGTTACGGAGCATTTGCTATGGATGGAATCAGACGACATTAAAATTAAAATAACGTCAAAATGGAAGGATAAAACCAGAACCGAATTTTTGCGAGGAAATAGAAGTAACACTGAGAATATGCCCGATATTATGCGTTTACTTGTTAAAGGGTTGAGGTGGGGGTGGGGTGCTTCTGAGCAGCTTCATCTTTTATTGTATTAAGTGATGATTACTAGGCTTAACTATTCGTAGGTTAAGGTCCGTCTCCAACTCCTACAGATCGTTTAAACCTTTCTCTTAAATTTGTTTCCTCCAGTCAAGGAAGAGTTATAACTCAGTTATCTCAGTCTTCGTTCGAGAAATAAATTGATAAGACACTAATTTATTTTGCTCCGTCAGACCGTCACTACTTATCGCCGCCTCAGGATGGAGATCACGGCGACACAAACACTTCCTTTCACACACAAGCTGAGACCTCGCTCATACCTGTTTGCATCACTCACAGATAACGGTTTTGTTACTACGTTCCTCGATGTTTAGTGTTGGATATCTCTGTGATAAGTAGGCTAACTTCCATTCCGATTTACTTCCTGTTAATTTTTTATGTTATCTTGCTCCTCTCCTCGTTTTGTTCAGGTTCATATTTTGGCTATTGTCATTACGTTAGTGTTATTTATTTAACCACTATTCTGACAACAGAAATATAGAAGGTCAGCTGGACAAAAAACAAGCACTTCCTTCAAACTAAATGTTTCATAAATCAGTGATTTAAATTATATTTTCATTATTTACTTCGTTCACTAAGTAAATTCTTACTTGAATAAAATTACTGTGTTCACCTATTCAATACAATTATACTTTGTAGTGATTAAATTCTACATGAAATATAAAAACTAGTTAGGGACGTGTTTCGCCCTAGTTTTGGGCATCTTCAGCCTAATACTAATCTTAAAGTCAAGTCTTAAATATATTGACATTGGAACTTAATACCAAACTTAAATTAATATCAAATACAAAATACAATGGTATTATGCTTATTGTCCGCCTCTGTGGTGTAGTGGTTAGCGTGATTAGCTGCCACCCCCGGAGGCCCGGGTTCGATTCCCGGCTCTGCCACGAAATTTGAAAAGTGGTACGAGGGCTGGAACGGGGTCCACTCAGCCTCGGGAGGTCAACTGAGTAGAGGTGGGTTCGATTCCCACCTCAGCCATCCTGGAAGTGGTTTTCCGTGGTTTCCCACTTCTCCTCCAGGCGAATGCCGGGATGGTACCTAACTTAAGGCCACGGCCGCTTCCTTCCCTCTTCCTTGCCTATCCCTTCCAATCTTCCCATCCCTCCACAAGGCCCCTGTTCAGCATAGCAGGTGAGGCCGCCTGGGCGAGGTACTGGTCATACTCCCCAGTTGTATCCCCCGACCAGAGTCTGAAGCTCCAGGACACTGCCCTTGAGGCGGTAGAGGTGGGATCCCTCGCTAAGTCCGAGGGAAAAACCGAACCTGGAGGGTAAACAGATGATGATGATGATGATGATTATGCTTATTACATACTTACATAGTTTACAATATGTACATTAACTTAACTAAATGCCAGAATTTGTGAACAAGGAAGCAATAAAATATTTTAATTATACAATGACTAGAATTTTTAGAATGTAGAATTACTCATCGTTCATTCATTCTCTCAATCAACCAGTCGACTGATCCGTCCAATCTCCTGTACATTCACTCACACGTGTGTATACCTTCCGGTTTTTCGCTTCACTCTACCGATCTCTCACATACGCTCACAGATACAGATAGAGATACGCTCCTTTAAACTCTATTTTTTCTTTATAAACAACTAGCGCAATGCACCTGTCATTGACAGCCCGTCAGTTGGCGATATCACCAACTTATCTGTGTATCCATTGCCGTCGTTTGAGTTGTCATACTTAAATCATCAGTAACAAAATGAGTTCAGTTAACCCTCAGTTCCAAGGTCACATTTCTAGGACATGCATACCCTAATGTACCCCCAGAGGTTTGCAGACTGGACGCTGAAAGGGCATTCTCTAATGAAGGTTTGTGTGTGTGTGTGTGTGTGTGTGTGTGTGTGTGTGTGTGTGTGTGTGTGTGTGTGTGTGTGTGTGTGTGTGTGTGTCCGGTCCACATGCGACAGTCCTCTATATACTTTTCCATACTGAGAAAAATTGAATTATTAAAACAGGTGCAGAATTAAACTTTACACCCCGTGACATATATATACTGAAAAAGCACACACGTATACAAAACATCACTCAGAATGTTTTCAGATTCAGTACCTAATTAATGGACAAGATGGTTTCTTTGAAAGGTTCTTCACGATGTAAATATCTTTATTCTCCTTCAAATTACTAGGGTTGCCAAACCGACAAAGATTATCACACAATATAAAATTCGTAATCTAATTACAATATAGAATAAAAGAAAACCAATAATTATAATGATAATGTAGAGGAAAGGATGCTTTATGACAAAGAAGGAGAAAAAACATTTTGCTTGATTTAATAGAGTGGGTGAAGCGTAGAAATGATGCCTGAAGACGGATATTGAGGCTTTCAACTGTATGCCCCAGCTCACAATGGTCTGATTCGGCACACCAAAGCGTGAACACAGTATTGGAGAAGAGTATTCATTATCTATAGGTATAGGAAAATAAGTCCACAGCATCACATAGTACCATGAAAATAGTAAAAACAATAAGCAAATTTAAAAACACGAGCAGTTTGTTGACTACATGTTATTGCTGTAATACATGTATCTCGTTCAAGTTTGAATATTAATCTCAACAAACTAAATTCACATTCTTGTTTATAGCGCATCGCTGCTGCATAGGCAGTCTTTTTGGCATATTTCAGACCGACAGGCTAGCTGCGAGATAAGTAATAAATGTTAGATAATTTTCGTTTTCTCGCTTAGAGTTAGTTTTCTCTTCAGTTGGAAGCAACATCTCCTTACATACAAAATTCTTGTACGCAGAACCTAGGTTTCTAATTTTGATAATGATCCACTTTAAAACTATTTTTGATACGTAGTTCTTCTGATATATGACAGTTCGAGTTGCTCCGCTCCCTATTTTGACCTCTGTAGCAGTAGAGCAATATTGCAGTGTCTTGATCTGTAATGGCTTGGAGTTTCTTTAGGTGATCATTTAAAACTGTTTTTCTCGAAGTACATGTTGGAAACACTGCCCTTTTCCGCAATTGAATTTTCGTCTTCCAAGGTGTGTAATTAATTTTCACTACTAAGTTACTACAATTAAAAATATCAATTTAGAGTTCAAATTACAGTTAGATTTAATTGAGAACAGTTAATCACAGTCCATTTCATCATCACTTCGATCTACATCCTCAAACAATTCACCTATTACACTTCCCAAATGTTCATCAGCGGAACTCATTTCATGCTAGCTTCCGGCGCTGGAAGTCATAACGTAACACTGATACCTAGATCCGACCAGGAAGACTGCAAAAGGTTGCAAACCATGTGATCGCTGGCAGTAAAATTATATTTTATACACACAAGTACCCACCAATAATATTTTATAGAACTCCATGCTTTCTTCATTACGTTAAAGGAGAGAATCTATCACTGTTATCAAGTCGTGCGGTCTCACAGACTGGTTCTGGGTTCGGTACTACTGGGTTAGCAGCTCTGAGAATTACTTTCCAAAGGCCTCTTCGTACACTATATTAGTGGTCTGTCTACCTGTAGCAAGAACATATGACTTCATACTATGACGTAATTGCCTTCTTTCCGTAGGCCTGCTCAAAAGAGCAAGGAAAATGACACTTTACTATACTGCAATTATTTTCTGGGGTGTTTTATTACAAATCGTCTCTGATTGGTTGAACTCCTGTTTACATTGCCATTTCCGACATCCAGAGTCTCTCATATAAGATGAGACTGAAGTAGGAAGCTCACACTAACCCCCCCCCCTCTCCAACCCCTTCAACGCCTACTCCTCCATCCACCACCCCTCCAGCGCAGATCACTACCATTAACCTAACCACCACTGCCACCCAGACTCGCCGAAGAAGAAAAAAGCACCGGACATCTACTCCGAAATCTACTCCGCGCCCCAAACCAGCCACCCTACCACCCCCCCCCCCCTGGTCCCCTACCCACCCTGGTCATACAGTGCTACAACTGCCTCCAGCTACATCACACTGCTGCGACGTGCACCAATTCCACCAGGTGTAACAGGTGTGGCGGTTCCCACCGTCACACTGACTGCAAGGAGCCTCGTGACCAGGCAAGGTGTTTTAACTGCGAAGGAAACCATGCCGCCTCCTTCCCCGGGTGCCCCTTCATCAAGAGAGCCATCAGGGCACACTACAGGCGCGCAAGGCACTTAACTCACAACAGTGTTCCACCACAACATTTCAACCACTCCACTCCTCCGCCGCCCCTCTCACCTGCTCGCCCATCCATCCAAGACACCTCCCCCCTCATTCACCTACTTCTCAGTCTTCTCACCCCACATACTGCCCCCCCCCCCTTTTTCCCTGCCATGCCCTCCCGACAGCTAATTGTTCCTTAACCAACCAACTCACCATGCATTATCACCTTGCCTTTTTAAACTTCAAAATTTGTCTTCTTCTTTTCGCACGATGTCTCCCAGCCTTGCCCCCTAGCACTAGATTATTTAGATAACTATCAGTAAAGCGAAGAGGGGGTTTTCATTTTCTGACTGGCAAACTTGTTCGGCACGACAGAGCCGATTTTCCCCCGCTATGTGTACGTCGTGCTGGTGCTGTTGCGAGTTTTTCGTATTTCCGCCGCAACCGATGAGTAGAGAGACCATCTGTTCGCCTCGGGACTCACAACTACGAGCCTTCAACAAAAACAAAACAAAAACAAAAAAGCCGGTGTCTGTACTCTGCGCAACGGCAGCTGACTCAGCCGAACTTAATGTCGCTCGAGGCCGCCCTGCTTTAAGTGTATATACAGTCTTATATGAAATCTTACCTTGTAAAAGATTCTGGAAGTGTCGACCTACCTGGGTTATACAGGCATTGTATCTGGTAACCACATTCTGTCTGACGCGAGTAAGTTCTGCCTCGGTAATGTTTTTGATTTAATTCGTAATGTTTTATTTCAGTTCCTCCAATGTGTGAGGATTTCTTCGATACACTTTTTCTTTCAGTTTACGCCACAAGTAAAAATTACACACTGTAACATCTGGGAAGCAAGGGGAAAATAGACCAGTACTGATCACTCTGTCTGCAAACACTTCCGAAATTGTAAGAAGCGAATCGTCTACTGTACAAGCAGAGGCTGAATCTTATTGAAACCACCTACGCGATTTTTCTTCTTCCGTTAACTGATAGAAGAATGGCGCCTCTTTGCATTTACTTGCATCTCAAGAAAATAGGCCCAATTATTCATCTTGCACTAACAGCACACTAAACACCAATTTTTTCTATCGTAATGAGGGACTTCATGAACACTATTAGGATTGTATGTATGTTTGGTATTCAGCCCAAAGGCTGGTTTGATCCTCCTCAGCTCCATCAAAAGCTATCATACATAGCCTAGACGTCACAGAAGAGACGTACTAGGAAAATGAGGAGTGAGGTAGTTTCCCGTAGCTTTCCTCACCGAGCAAGAAGTTGCTATTACATATCAGTCTGCCAAGCCCACTGAACTGCATGCACCTACCGACCCTATGAGTGATAATTTCACACCATTCATGACAGGGACTGGCTGCATGAAGAATGGTATTACTAACATCGCTTATACCTCAGTCACTTTCATATTGTCAAAGCCAAGGATAAGACTGAGACAGATCAATGAAAGTAACAAACTGATCTAGCCCATACCAGAGGACATATTGCACTGTAAACACTACATCTCGCCAGCAAAGGCAAACCATTAGAATTATCTGAGCGAGAGTTATGACTGTTCACTTGACCAACAAGATGAAACCAGTACTTTTACATACGAAAATCATGTGGTATTCTAATTTTATTTTTAATTATGTGTTTGCCTTTTGCCAGGGCTAACGGCTCTCCAGAAGCGAGTTGACCGTGGGCCATCTGATTATATGGCCGGGCTGAGTGGCTCAGACGGTTAAGGCGCTGGCCTTCTAACCCCAACTTGGCAGGTTCGATCCTGGCTCAGTCCGGTGGTATTTGAAGGTGCTCAAATACGACAGCCCCGTGTCGGTAGATTTACTGGCACGTAAAAGAACTCCTGCGGGACTAAATTCCGGCACCTCGGCGTCTCCGAAGACCTTAAAAAGTAGTTAGTGGGACGTAAAACAAATAACATTAATTATTATTCTGATTATATGCGTTTTAACTATACTTTATTTAAATAGTACATTCTGGAAGACAATAGAAATATTCAGGGGAGAAGTTGGACGTGGCATGAAGAGACCGAGGATGGTGCTGTGGTGACCCTCACTTTGGAGGTCATGTTTCCGGAGTATCCGACGGACTTCATGGCATGTCCAAGGAGTATTTGTCCGATTGCCTTTTATTTTATTTTAGTCTCATTTTATTTCATTTTGCTGGTTTCTTATTTTATGTCGTTTACTAGATTCTAACGTACTGTCCTTTTGCATCCTGTAACTGGCTTAGGCTATTCCAAATTTGAACCATGTATTGGGTGGAAACCTGTGAGATTCAATAAACTACTACTACTACTGCTACATACGAAAATACTACTTTTCAATTATAACTACCTCACCATGTTAACAGTTGAGATTCAGACTGGCGACTGATGCTTGCAAGGTCGAACACGTGCAGGCTGCTTGCAAGGCCAAGAACTGTGCGCGCGCCTCCCATACTGCAGTTTACGGACCGGAGGGTAAAAGCGCCGCTTCGACGGTCTTAGTTTATATGATAGACCCTGTATATTACAAAGTTCGTATTGACTTCATTAATCCAACATCGGTGGACCATGTTTACGACTCTGGTAGCTTATTGAAGTGTTTACGGCTTTCAACAACATTAATTTGATGTTGAATTACCACATAACTGCATGTATACACCACCTATGTATTTCACACCAACATACAAAACTTACTCGTCGGCCTCTCACCGCTGGATATCGTGGTTCAGATCCCCGTGACTCCATGTGAGATTTTGCTGGACAAAGCGGAGGCGGGACAGGTTTTTCTCCGAGTACTCCGGCTTTCTCTGTCATCTTTCATTTCAGCAACACTCTCCATTATCAATTCATAGCATTTATCACTCATTAATAAATCACCTTGGGAGTGGCGACCCCATTGTAATAACAGCCTATATAAGTTTCATTCATTACATCCCTGACCCGGTCAATGACTGGAAAACAGGTTGCAGGTTTTCATGGAAAACATACAATACAAAACTTAAACATATCGTAGCGACGAATCAAAATTATTTATAATGAAATATGAAATTAAGTGTGAAATAAAATATTGTACGAAGCAGCCACTAAAGTGATAAGTTTACCTTCGCAAGAATTCCATAAAATGTAACCCCCTCCCCCCATTGTAACACGTTGACACAACTCCTAATACCCCACAAAAGTGAACGACCAAAATAAAAATCAATAAATTTGGCTGATAGGTAGTGCCAACTTCACAACAAAAACTAATGAGAGAATTCAAGGCACATAACCTTAATGCCAGTTTCGATATGTGTTTGGAAGCCTTCTTACCAAACTGGGAGGTTATGAAGTTAATGGTAACTGTCAGGTCTTATATAAGCATTTTAGTCAATATATAAAGCAAATTGGTGCGAATTTCCTAATGAAGGAAATTTTTAATTTAAATGTTCTTCATAATTTATTACTATAATGTGTATTTGGTAATGTTTTCCTAAAAAGAGGAAGGCGAAGAACAAAACGAAAGTAGACCAGTTAATATTTAACCGGAATAAAAATGTATGTGGAAAGTGCCAAAAAGAAAATTTCGAATTTGCAAATCGGGTAATAACGAAAACACCTGTAGAACGTGCATACGTAGGCTGATAAACAAAGACTGAGACTGATATTTTCCTGTAGCTCTCGTGATAGTTTCGTATCTGTAACATAAATATTTGAAAATAGCGGGTTTTTGTGTACAATGTCGGCAGGCGGCAGCACTCTCGTATTGGTAGGTTGGTAGTAATGCTCTATTGTAGGGCCTCTCAAACGCCCAAAATCTCACGCGTGCAGAGCGAGGCGCAAGAGCTCCGTGCACTGTGCATCGGTGCCGCTCGGTATAGCTCGGATCAACGCTTCGTCTCTGGGCTACTCGGCTAAGCTCGGCTCTACTCGGCTATACTCGGCTCAACTCAGCCCGGAACTGGAGCGCTACGGCGCAAGTGGGGCAGAGGGAGACAGGCGGAGCGAGAGAGGGGTGAGGAAAGAGAGAGTAAGCGCTATTGCTCAAAATCGAGGAGTGGGGGATCTGCACTCTGGTCAACCAAGCCAAGTCGTCTTTTGCACCGTGCACAGTGCATGCACCACGCGCATGCACCGTGAGAGGCCCTGCTCTATTGTGTAGACGCTACGTGCATTTCGCATAGCAGACAATGGAGGTGACATAACAGGGGCAGTAAGACGCAATCAAATTCTGTTTTCCTTTAAACCATACAACCACCGAAACTTACGAAAAGCTGAAGTAAGCGTACGGTGAAGATGCACTACCTCGTGCAACAGTGTTTAGGTGGTTCAAGGACTTCTGTGTTAAGCAAGGTGGGCCGGGTGTTTCGGCTTCTGCTCACACTACTGTTACAGCACCATACTACATGTCGGTATTGGTTACACTGAGGAAGCACGTTGCAAAGAAACGACCAGAGCTTTCTCGGACTGGGTGACGACTTCATCATGACACAGCACGGTCTCACGTCGCAAATCAAGTCATGCAGTTTCTGGCTCGATTCAACATTACCTGTGTATCGCCTCCACCTTATAGCTCTGATCTTGCACCCGGTGATTCTTTTTTATTCCCATCACTGAAGGCAAAACTTAGGGGCATTCGATCTGAGAACTCCGAATGAGTGCTCCAGAAAATTGAGGCGATTCTCAAGACAAAGAATGGTCTGCAGGATGTGTTGAAGGACTACTTTGAAAAAGATCACGTAAACATTCAATCAATCAATCAATCAATCAATCAATCAATCAAAACTGATCTGCATTTAGGGCAGTCGCCCAGGTGGCAGATTCCCTATCTGTTGCTTTCCTAGCTTTTTCCTAAATGATTTCAAAGAAATTGGAAATTTATTGAACATCTCCCTTGGTAAGTTATTCCAATCCCTAACTCCCCTTCCTATAAATGAATATTTGCTCCAGTTTGTCCTCTTGAATTCCAACTTTATCTTCATATTGTGATCTTTCCTACTTTTATAAACGGCATTCAAACTTATTCGTCTACTAATGTCATTCCACGCCATCTCTCCGCTGACAGCTCGGAACATACCACTTAGTCGAGCAGCTCTTCTTCTTTCTCTCAATTCTTCTCAACACAAACACTGCAACATATTTGTAACGCTACTCTTTTGTCGGAAATCACCCAGAACAAATCGAGCTGCTTTTCTTTGGATTTTTTCCAGTTCTTGAATCAGGTAATCCTGGTGAGGGTCCCATACACTGGAACCATACTCTAGTTGGGGTCTTACCAGAGACTTATATGCACTCTCCTTTACATCCTTACTACAACCCCTAAACACCCTCATAACCATGTGCAGAGATCTGTACCCTTTATTTACAATCCCATTTATGTGATTACCCCAATGAAGATCTTTCCTTATATTAACACCTAGATACTTACAGTGATCCCCATAAGGAACTTTCACCCCATCAACGCAGTAATTAAAACTGAGAGGACTTTTCCTATTTGTGAAACTCACAACCTGACTTTTAACCCCGTTTATCATCATACCATTGCCTGCTGTCCATCTCACAACATTTTCGAGGTCACGTTGCAGTTGCTCACAATCTTGTAACTTATTTATCACTCTATAGAGAATAACATCATCCGCAAAAAGCCTTACCTCCGATTCCACTCCTTTACTCATATCATTTATATATATAAGAAAAAATAAAGGTCCAATAATACTGCCTTGAGGAATTCCCCTCTTAATTATTACCGGGTTAGATAAAGCTTTGCCTACTTTGAAATGGAGTAATAAACATCTGTGGAATAAAGTCTCAATCTTTGTTTTTGTTCAATGAATGAATGTCACCGAGTTATCGTAGACTTTTGTCACATTCTTGTACTGTCCAACCCCCCTCCCCACGTTTATTATGGATGACCCCGTGTTTCGAAATTCCGTGACCTCTCACTCGTAACGTAAAATCTCATTTTCCTTTGCTATTGTATAAATAAATATTTCTGAATCTTGATCTGGCTATATAGAGGTGACCATGTTCCATCACTTTCTCTCAGAGACGACGAAAATTTCTAACAGTTTTAAAAAATAATTGATATTATGTTTCCTTTAAACCGGCATGCCGTTCAGAAACCCCGTAAGTGCCTGTTTCCATTCACTGTAAAGTAACAGTAGCTATAAATTAATCCGTCACTCGCCAGAAAGTAAGGAAACTATACAGACGCGAGTCGTTTGTCACTGCAAGCACCGAGAGCAGCTTAATGTCAACAGAAGGTAAGAATTACTTTGCACGGCCTACAGTCTGGAGGCAACGGAAAGATTTCCAGATAGTTCCAGTCCTCGTGTTATCCGCTGCCAGGAATAGAAGTTTACAAAAAAATGAAAAAATCCGTATTCAAATGGCAGATATATTTGAAGTGTCAGAATAGAGAGAGACCAATGAGGGAGACCATTCAGATCCGAAATACATTCAGATTACAATTTCAATGGAGTTTAAAAACATCAGAAAGTGTAAACTTAATTGTTAATGCTGTTATTGTCTTCTTTTATTCCAGGGTTAGTGGAGGAGGAATGTTGATTAACATGATTTTCTCAAGTATAATCGCTCAACAATATTCAATTGATATCGTATTCGCTTCGAGCAATGACAGAGAACTTGAATAATCCGTCCAAATGTGCAGTAAGTTAATTGAGTTCCAGTAGCGGTTTCGCTTGAGCGATCCTCACTTGGCCTGTTAAGAAAATAAGTATAATAATAATAATCATCATCATCATCATCTGTTTACCCTCCAGGTTCGGTTTTCCCCTCGGACTTAGCGAGGGATCCCACCTCTATCACCTCAAGGGCAGTGTCCTGGAGCTTCAGACTCTTGGTCGGGGGATACAACTGGGGAGTATGACCAGTACCTCACCCAGGCGGCCTCACCTGCTATGCTGAAGAGGGGCCTTGTGGAGGGATGGGAAGATTGGAAGGGATAGGCAAGGAAGAGGGAAGGAAGCGGCCGTGGCCTTAAGTTAGGTACCATCCCGGCATTCGCCTGGAGGAGAAGTGGGAAACCACGGAAAACCACTTCCAGGATGGCTGAGGTGGGAATCGCACCCACCTCTACTCAGTTGACCTCCCGAGGCTGAGTGGACCCCGTTCCAGCCCTCGTACCGGGAATCGAACCCGGGCCTCCGGGGGTGGCAGCTAATCACGCTAACCACTACACCGCAGAGGCGGACCATAATAATAATAATAATAATAATAATAATAATAATAATAATAATAATAATAATAATAATAATAATAATAATAATAATAATAATGTTAATTGATATATTGACATTTGTAGGAGAAAGGCTGTTAATGAGATGTTATTTGGTATGATGAGCTTCGCGGTGTGTTTGACCATAACTATTGCGTCCGTTCTAAATAAAAATTAGTGTTTCCATGACAGGTGGTAGAACTTGGTGGTCACCCATCCGAGTACTGACCATGCCCAATGTTGCTTAACTACAAGAGTAGCTGTATCAATATCAGTGGGCGCTGTCGCTGTTACTTCACAAGAATATTATTAATTCTCGTGTGCCGGTTCTTACTGGCACTGTAAATTTTGAAAAAAAACGAATAGCATGTGGAGTTGCAGCCTGACACTGATGACCTGAGTGAAAACGCTATACCGAGCATTTACGAATGCTGTGTAACTCGGAACGAAGAGAACGTTTGCATGTGTGTACACCCAATGTGTTAAGAGGCTTTGTTTACATACTTAAAATCATGACATCTCTGCATTCCTAACTTTATTCGCATCCATTGAGACGCGTGGATTATTAAGGTGCTAAATCTTTAATTTATGTATATGCAGGTTTATTATTTTAAAACAGAAACACCAACCTCTTGCATTATCAAGCTGCCATGAATTACAAGGTAATGCGGATCACATGTGATGGAGACTTTACAAAGGAATAAACATCAAAATTACATAACTTACAAAGTTCTTATTAGTAACGATATTATGCGCTAAATGTGCGGTGGCTCAAGAGCCTAATTTCGTGAATGCCCTACATGGGTAGCAGGAAACGCTTCAATGTGCCGGTGTAGTGTGGGGCTAATGGTGCCGCGTGCTCCGACTCTTAGTCCTGTTAATTTAGTATCTTGAAGATTGTATTTTGACTTGAGCAGTATAAGTTACGGGTTCTGGAACCACCTCCACCTCCGGCTCTCGGAAGAGGCCTCCATCGCCACCGCCACTGCAGGCCCCACCGCAGGCCCCACCGCAGAGGCCGCCACCGCCACCGCAGGCCCCTCCGCAGCGGCCTCCGGCACATTGACCTCTGGCAAGGTCTTGTTTGTAAACAAAGCCATTGCTCTTGTTTGTAAACAAAGCCTCGTACTTTTTTGACAGCCACGTGCTTTTTTGACAGCTGTCATCCACCATCTTTAAAAAACAACGCATCGCTAACCTCAGTGCCGCTATCTTGACGGGGCTAAACCTCATAGTTGCCAACTTAGACACGTGGTAGAGGGCAATTTGCAAAATTCCACATGCTCTTGTTTGTAAACAAAGCCACGTGCTTTTTGACAGCCACGTGCTTTTTTGACAGCTGTCATCCGCTATCTTGCATCACAAACGTTTTAGTGCTGCCCTCTTTACGGCACTAAAACTTACGAGCGGGCAATTTGAAAAATTCTACGTGCCTTGTTTGTAAACCAAGCCAGGTGTTTTTTTGACAGCAGCCATCTCTAATCAACGAAGCATCGTGCTGCTATCTTTACGGCTACAATCTTAGGTACGTGGTGGCAGGCAATTTGAAAAATTCCACGTGAATTTTTTGACAGCTGTCATCCGCCATCTTTAATTAACAGAGCAAACAAAGCCACGTGCTTTTCTGACAGCTGTCATCCGCCATCTTGCATCAGACCCGTTACTTATACGTACTGCTGACTTGTAAGGGGATTGTGGGTTCGTAGATCTCTTTTCTTTCTAGGTTTTCCTCTTGTGGATGGCCTTTGTGTTGTTCGAGCCGTACAGTTCCGTCTATGCTCAACCATGTAGGCTGTGTTCCTTGAAGGCTATCATATCGATACGAGGAGAACTGCCGTTCATGGCCAATCCGTGAACTTCTTCGTGGACATTAAAGGCCTTCTTCCTCAATTCTTTGGTTATGAACAATTTAATTTGATAGCGTCGAATGTTTCGCTTAAGCTCTCGGTGCCTGAAGGATCCCAGGACATGAGCAAGAGTTTAGTTGCAGTAACCCCCACACATTCAATTGTCCAAACTGTGAATTATCAGAAGCCACACCGAACACTCAGCCGAACAGCACTTGGCCGGCGGGTACACTACAGCGTGTACTTCTCTGAAGAACTATTAGAGTTGATGACTATGACATTTTTGTAGGGAAACATCATTTTCAGCACACACTGGGCTACATTTGACCATCGTTTGTTCCTTTTAGTGTAAAAAATGCACCAGTTCAGAACATACCTACACATAAATGGCCGATATCTTTGAATGGGCCTACACATGGAAAAAAATATCCTTTATGAAATTCCAGCGATACAAGCCTAACACGCGAAATCCAAATATCAACTTACTCGTGGGAAGAGGACTACACAAAACGAAACGGAACAGTCAGATATTATTTGAGCTTCTCGTGAACCGAGCAGTAACTTCCTCATATATATTACTCGCCTGTTTCTTCAACGGTTCTCATATTCGACAGCTTTTCAGGTGCACTCACGGAGCTGAATGAAACTTAAGGCCTTTTAAAATGTTTGCATAAGACGGGATTCTATCCCGCATCCTCCGAAGAAGAGGCTGAGTCCTTTTTTATACAGCACGGGGCTGGCGCAGAAATAATAATAATAATACTAATAATAATAATAATAATAATAATAATAATAATAATAATAATAATACTAATAATAATAATAATAATAATAATAATAATAATAATAATAATTATGTCACATTTTGGAATGCTCACTATTTCAAAACTTCGTACCTAGTCCTAACAGTATTTTCAAATAAGAAATGAATAGGATATAACAGAAAGGGTTCATGTAACATTTCAGCGGGAATCGAGTTATTATTATTATTATTATTATTATTATTATTATTATTATTATTATTATTATTATTATTATTATTATTATTATTTACCCCTTAGTCCCATTTCTTGATACGGGTTCAGGGATGAGGTGAGGTGAGTTAATATGGCATGATTTTATGGCCGGATGCTCTTCCTGAACAGCCAACCGCAGTTAAGAGTCAATGAAGGTGACATGCATGATGGTGAATTAAATTGGGTAAGGAGGTGAAAGGAATCGACTGTGGCATATGAACACAAACTTTCCCGGTTTTGATCTGGAAGTGGAAATAGGAAACCACTGAAATCAATTCTCAGGACAGCCGAGGATTGGGTTCGAACCCATGCGTTCTCCGGGAATGCAGAGCTTGGCTCCGTAACCGTAGCGCGTTAATACGCGTGGCCACTAATAATAATAATAATAATAATAATAATAATAATATACATACATTATCATTATAGACTGTTGTGCCTTTCAGCGTTCAGTCTGCAAGCCTCTGAGAATTTACTAAACGTCTCCACAATCCTCAATTTGCAACTAGTGTTGTGGCCTCATTTAGTTATACACCTCTTATCTTTAAATCGTTAGAAACCGAGTCTAACCATCGTCGTCTTGGTCTACCTTTACTTCTCTTACCCTCCATAGCAGAGTCCATTATTCTCCTAGGTAACCTATCCTCCTCCATTCGTCTCACATGACCCCACCACCGAAGCCGGTATATGCGTACAGGTTCATCCATCGAGTTCATTCCTAAATTAATTATAATAATAATAAAAATAATAATATGGTCTCAGCTATCTATAGCAGGCACACTGATCTGAATTATTTAGACGCCTTAATTTCAGATGCAACTTTCCGTTTTACTCTGCTTCATAGAAGAGAAACGGATTTCTGATGGACGATCTATAGCTGAGTTTTAAATAATTTTGTTGGGTGAACACTAAATGTGCCGCGAGAGATATATTACATGCCAACATGGTACAACAAGCAGTGTTGAATGGAGTTATTGCGCCCTTTAAAATTCCGACTACCGGGCGAGTTGGCCGTGCGCGTAGAGGCGCGCGGCTGTGAGCTTGCATCCGGGAGATAGTAGGTTCGAATCCCACTATCGGCAGCCCTGAAAATGGTTTTCCGTGGTTTCCCATTTTCACACCAGGCAAATGCTGGGGCTGTACCTTAATTAAGGCCACGGCCGCTTCCTTCCAACTCCTAGGTCTTTCCTATCCCATCGTCGCCATAAGACCTATCTGTGTCGGCGCGACGTAAAGCCCCTAGCAAAAAAAAAAAAAAAAATCCGACTGTCTCCGCGAGGTGTGAGGCCCCGATCTTCTGATTTGAGGACCGACACTTTACAGAAAGTGCTCCTGACGCAATGAGAATTCCGATTGTAAAACATGGCGGTGACAGTGGAGAAGTACTTGTATCACATTTTGGAATGCTATTTCAAAATTTCGTACCAGGTCCTAACAGGATTTTCAAATAAGAAACGAATCGGTTAGAACAGAAAGGGTACATGTAGCATTTTGGCCGAAACTGAGTTAGCCACATATCGTTACCTGACATGGATAGATGCATCGTTCTGCGCAAAAATGGTACATGTGTAATACTGGGAAGGAGGGGGAACTCGGACTACAAAAATGGTTGAGTGCAGAAAGGATACTTCTGTAGAACGTGCCCTCTTTCTACATTGATTAAAGCTGTGATTAATTTGTGTTCAGCAAACAGTCTCAATGGATAACAGAAAGCAGCCCTGCAGTATAAATTGTCCTTCCTAACAGATGAAGTAAAAACAAATGATACATCTAGGAAGATATTTTGTCCTTTAACATGCGGTGGCCTAACAATTTATAAGGAAACCTGTTTCAGTGACGAGTCACTTGCACTGAGGAGGTCCACATGCGCAGAGGAAACCATTCAAATTTTCCAGTTATACATGCTTACAGCCATGATAAAAAGTGGGGGTCACTGGGACACACGAATTACTGTCCCTCCTCTGTCTCAAGATGAAGCCTGCCTAGAAAGTTGAGTTGAAATAAACCCCAAAATGTTAGCAGATCTAAAGAAGCTTAAACACTAAGTGCTTCGGCAAACCTTCTGTGATGAACTCTACTTTCATCGTACAGCTTTCTGTAAAACCTGTGTTTGCGCAAGTACTCATTCATAGTACCTTTATATGCTAAACAATATCCAAAAAAGTATTATTATATAAATCAGATTATTCTTTAACAGTAAGAAAGAAAAATAGAGACGCCCTTATACCAGGTGCATGCGTAACTCTTCTCCGGGTTCGCTAAGAGATGGTGCCAACGAACAGTATGCAGCGTATGAATTTAACACGTCAGCTTGTTCGTCTGACATTAACCTACCAACACACACAAGTTATTTATTATTTATTTATCGTGTGGTTTACAATCACATCACAATAAAAGTATTTTAAAATTATTTTCGCGTCTGAACACATTAGGTCAAAATGTCAGATTGGTATCTCTAATATAATTAACATCGTTTTGAGTAGCCATCAGGAACTCGGCTGAATCTCCTGAGAAGGCTGATAGAGGGCATTCTTGGATAATATGCTGAACGTTAGAACTATGTTCAGTTTGTGGTTTTTAGGCAGTATATTTGACACTGCATTAAGTGTTTAGTGTGTGTTTGTGTTATCTAGAGAGTTTATGATCGTTTATCACCTATTTTAGGCATAAATATTTCTTATTGTCGTGCCCTAAGTATCAGCCATATTGTTTATGCGTGCATTCGATCCATAGATAACACTACGAATAGAGAAACTTGATATACCGGTATAGGTTTACATTCTTTGCCTTAAGTGTCGGCCATTTTGATTGTTTTGATTGACTTGCCACCAATACCACGGTAGTCATGGAGAAGACAGACGCTATGTATGGCCTTCCCGATATTCTTAAGACTCAGAGTCTACACTTCTGATTGCGGGGACAACGTTGCTCAACGTCCGTAGGTTTTACCTGAAATTTCCCTACACGTGTCCCCCGGGTGGTGCTAACTGAGCAAGAACACTGTTTGCGAGATAATCCTTTGGATCTCCTGGCATAAATCACATCATACAACGGAATACACACAAGTTGAGTCCACCAAACACTAGCGCCTGTGTTGAATCGTTCAGTGATCATGTCGACGTTTGTGCCTGAAAAAGAACATTTGCGGTGCGCATTGCTTTTCGTATTTAATCAAAAGAACAAGGCTGTGGAATGTCATCGTTTGCTGGTAGAAATATTATGGTGTGCACGCTCCATCGATTAGAACAGGGCCTCTCAAACGCCCAAAATCTCACGCGTGCAGAGCGAGGCGCAAGAGCTCCGTGCACTGTGCATCGGTGCCGCTCGATGCCGCTCGGTATGGCTCGGATCAATTCTTCGTCTCTGGGCTACTCGGCTATGCTCGGCTGTACTCGGCTATACTCGGGTCAACTCAGCCAAGATTTGGAGCGCTACGGCGCAAGTGGGGGAGAGGGAGACAGGCGGAGCGAGCGAGACAGGCGTGGGGAAAGAGAGAGACAGCGCTATTGCTCCAAATCGAGGAGTGGGGGGTCTGCACTCTGGTCAACCAAGCCAAGCCGTCTTTTGCACCGTGCACAGTGCATGCACCACGCGCATGCACCCTGAGAGGCCCTGGATTAGAACATGTGAGACATGTTTTTGACAATTTAAAACTCGTAATTTCTATGTGAAATACAGTGCGCTCTGGTGGACCACCAAAGTGCGAAGACGAGCAATTTCAGGCGTTACTGGATGATGGCCTAACTCAAATTCAACGCTATCGCCAACAAATGATTAATTAAAATCACGCATTGATCGAAATACGACCGGAATGGGTCAGAAGACATGTTAAAGTGATTTTGTTACACGACAATGCGCCGTCTCACACAGGAAAATCAGTGAAAGACACCTTGAAATCGCTTGGATGGGACATCCTTCCACATCCGCATCCGCATCCATGGGGAACACACTCGCAGAGCAGCACTTTAACGATTTCAAGAAAGTTGGAAAATGGCTCGACGAATGGTTTGCCGCAAAATACAAGCAGTTTTTCTGGCATGGTATTCATAACTTACCTGAAAGATGGGCGAAGTGCGTAGAAGCCGATGGCCAATAGTTTGAATAAACAAAAAAATGAATTTCCCTTGAAAATTACGTGATTTCCGTACCACAAAAACTTATGCATACACCTGGTATTATAATAACTACGCATGAACATTATTTTGTGTGAAGTAACTTTCTTTCATGTTCATGTTTGAGAGTTTTTCTGGGTATGTTTCTGTTTGTAGTATTTTGTTCTGTATTGTTGACTTGTATCAGTCACTTCTCAAATAAACACTGTTTCCAACTCCACATTTATTATACGGTCTTTCAAAGAGTACAAAATAACATTACGATGATTGTAGAATTTCTGTTCTGTGCAGAAAGGAGACAAAACATGTAAATGTCCAACGCCCTCTTGCATGTACATAAATTTACAAGATCAATTTTTTAATGACAACTAACTTTCTGGGACATCCTCTTTTAGACTATATAGCATAAAACCTCCAGAAAAATCCATGTTACTTATAAAACAATTTTATTTTATTTTCTCGAAAGCATGATTTTGTAACATCATTCTCTTGTAAGCGATTCAAATACCCTGTAGGCCATTGTGCCTACTCCCCAGGATAGAGACTAGTCACACTAACCATGGCTATTGGTGACTGTATTCTCCAGTAGCAACATACACTGAGCTTGTAGCTGTAATGAGAGCAAGACCAACTACACTTTCATGAATAATAATAAAGCTTACCAACCGCTGAACAAGGGAACTAATTGACACACTTCTTAGGGCAGGGAGGATCCTGGTGTACATCTCAACATTAGTGAATCACCTCCGTGAAACACTGGAGAACATTGCCAACCCAAAAAGTGACAAGGATCGATATCTTTAAGAGTTCTCGGTTGGTCTACAGTGCCAGAGCCGAAAATCTCGTTCAGTTAGACAGTGCTTTTATGACACACACATAAACACATCTTCATTACAGACTAACATGCCTTTCAGAGTTCAGTCTACAAGCCTCTGTGAGTAAACTAAATATCTCCACAATACTATACTTCCAACTAGCTCTGTAATCTCATTTAGTTTCATGTTTCATATGATATGAAATACAGCGTAATCAATTTAAACACCATATACGTGTTTTGAAATGCAACAAGTCAGAAATATTATAAAAACAAGCATTTGTAAAATAAACAATTGAATTTAACCTATAAAACTGTGTCAGCTTTAATGGTTTCTCTATGAATATAATTAAAAAAATTAACTGAAAACATAAATGGGAATTTTAATTTTGGTGAGATATACGAATTGTTTGTTTCTTACATTCTTAATAAATTTTGCACCATAAAAATCAATTTCAATAAAAAAAATATTTTCACATTATCGAACCGCTGGAAGGTTTATATAAAATGAATCAGAGCTCTAAACATGTTTCATACTTATCGTGAAACATATTGTTACCTACATGTTAAACAAACGACAGAAATCTGTGTGACACACTGCACGCACGTCTTAAAGCGTGTTCTGCCCACCAAACCGCTATGAATTTACCTTTCTACTTCACCCGGTGGGGTGTAAAAGGTACTGCTCTAAAACTACTTAAAACTTTTATTTCTGTAAATTCTGTTTGAAAATAAAATTATTTGTTACTACAGTTTTTGTTTTCGCAAGCCCTCCTACCCCCCCCCCCCCCTCTCTCACCCCCACTTGATCCTAACCTCCTCCAAAAAAATTGCTAGGTATGGCCTTGGTTTGTCTCATACAAAGTACAACGAATAGCTGGAATAGGCCTAGCTCAACCTTTGATTAGAAGGGAAGTTGTAGAGCACCATATGTAATCCTGCGCTCTCGAGCAATGTCTTCATGAGAATGTTCTTTTGAACTTCCCTGCGGCCGCTTGTCTGGTATTTTACCTTCAGTCACTTCAGTCGGCAGCCTGTCCACGTGATTTGTCTCTTCCTAATTCTATTCCGCAACTGCGTCATTTCTTGTATATTCTCTAAAACCTCAACTTTGGTCGCCCTCCTTGTTCAACTTACTGTCTGCACTCGGCGCCAGCACTTTTCCTCGATAGTTTCCAGCCTTGTGATGTGTTTCTTATTGAACGCCCAAGCCTCGGCAGAGTACATCGCAACAGACCAAACATACGGCTTCATTAGGTCTTTGAGTAGTCTGAGATACATGGCACATAGATAGCTTGCCATATCTACTTGTGCCCTAAGATAGCATGGTAAATTTCCTGTGATTTTCTTGCAAAGGCTTTTGAACTGAGCCACCTGCTGTACTGGCTCACGAACTACTTCCACTTGTAATGATTGTGTATTATTGCAGAGTACCAATACTTTTGTTTCGTAGGCGATCAATTTCAGTTCTTCACGCCTTGACGTCCTTATTTACCAGCAGAAGCATTGTTCATGGGATGGTTGAATTTCTTGCAATTATAGTTTGGTCATAGCATAATTTTATGACATGAATTTGTCTTCTCCCACTTCACCTCATACCTCAGAAGACACGAAGAAATAATCATCACGGAGAACAAAGAGATCTGGCAATGAAGATATCGGGGAAAGAAACTGAATGGCCACGAATAACGTGAAAATGCATGTCTCCCTGGACCTCCCAAATTTGATAACATGGATGTCAGAACGAAGCATGAGTTTATGATGGAATTTACAGGTATGAAAAAGGAATTTGAACAGTCCTGCACGATCAAGTGAAGTTTATGCAAAACTATGATTTCTGGTCAAAGAGATAGGTGGGAATAATGTCTCTAGGGTACTAGGACTGGGGGAAATTAAAGCTATCAATGAAGTAAATTAATGAATTTCTGCGCAATAACCGGCTTCGGTAGTGGCATCTTGTGAGGCAAATGGGGGAGAATAGCTCTTCTAGGAGAATGCTATACTGTGCCATAGAGGGTAAGACAAGCAGAGTTTGCTTAGAATGATTTGAAGGTAAGATGTGTGGTACTAAACCGGGTTATGCAGTTAGTTGCAAATATAGCAATATGGAAAGGCACAGTTAATTCACAAAGGCTTCAGACTGGACGCTGAATGGCTCAACAGCCTATAATGAAGGTATGTACAGAATGTCACAAGAGGAATGGTCAATATTCAGGGGGATATGACAGGTACGATCATTTGAAGCAAGTAACTTCATATGGACAAATGCCCTATTTCCAATGATTTCCGAAACAGAACACATTTAATGTACATTTGTTTTTGGGATAGTGACGCGCACGTATATGTCTTACTCTTTGACGTTTTAGTCTTACTCAACCTACCTCGTTGCTTTCAACCTTTGTGCTGAAGATGTCTTTCTGCCATTAAAGTAGCTCGTTGAACGCGCAGTTGTCCTTGACAGGCATCGTCAATCAAGACCGAAATACCTTCGGAGCCAGTTTGCTCCCAGCTCTTGAGGAAAGAGAGCAGCTTAGCGAGCAAGTAGGGGAAGAAGTAGGGGAAGTGCACGATGTAGTACGTACTGCAGGTCAGTGGCGCAAAGGTATAGCACATCTTTCTGGACAGGTTAGATTGCGACACGATACGCGTGTACTCATGTGAGGTGACAGTAGTGTGTTCCCGCCTTTACACTCACACCACACGACGTTCAAGTCTAGCTGGTTAATGTTGCATTTAATATGGACGAGAGTTCAGCACAACGTAGGCCATCGACGCCAACAAGTTTCAAACCTTCTTGGGAAGAAGAGTATTTGATACTTCAAGAAAACAACACACAAAGTGTTTAATATGTAATAAAATATTGAATCACATTTTAAAAATTTAATCTGCAGCGCCGTTGTTCCTTGTGTCACGCCAACAAGTATGAAAAATATGAAGGCCGGGAAAGGATAGCGTTACTAGAAAACTTAGAAACAACACATTTGAGGACGTATGTACATTTCATATTACCCTACTCAACTCTTATTTATATTACAATGTTTGATCATTTATGTACCGGTATGTATTTCATTTCTGTTGTTCATATGGTAACATTTTCGAGCGGCAAGTACAGTACAGTTACGGTATGCATCCCGCCTGTCTTGTCACGTAACTGACAGCCGTCCCGAGCGGAGCAAGTGACACCCATGGTAACGCCGGCTCCCTAGAGCAACTACGTGATGACGTCTGATCCATGATGTGTTGTGAGTGAAGTAGTGCGAGGGATTGAGAGTGTATTAGAGAGAGGCATCGGTTAACTGAGTTTGTATACGCACTGGCTAAAATGCCACACATCTACGCAAATGAACAACATGCGGATATGGTGTTCGTTTACGGCTTCTGCTATGGTAGTGCTCCTGCTGCTGTCGAGGAATGCCGTCGGCGTTTACCAACACGTCGAAGAGTGTTCACCAGAGCTTTCAGCACATTGCGTGAAACAGGTATTCTTCCAAGTTCCCATTTTCCTTCTGAATGTGTTGGTCGACAACTTGTGCAGAAACAGCAACACATTGCAGCATAGTCGTACTACCAGCGCACAGCAATTCTCTGCACATATCAATATCCCACAAACACATGTATAACAGAAATTGCACACGGAAAACTTGTACCCATTTCAAAATGCTAAAGAGGATGGATGGGTAAGACACATACGTGCGTCCCACTAGCTCAAAAAAATGTACATTAAATGTGTTCCATCTCGGAAATCATTCGGAATTTGAAGTTCTTTTTGATTCAAATGATCGTTCCTGTCATATCCCTCAATATTGACCATTTCTCCTGTGACACCCTATGTATGTACGCACGCATGTACTACTACAGCTACCGGGCGAGTTGGCCGTGCGCGTTGAGGCGCGCGGCTGTGAGCTTGCATCCGGGAGATAGTAGGTTCGAATCCCACTATCGGCAGCCCTGAAAATGGTTTTCCGTGGTTTCCCATTTTCACACCAGGCAAATGCTGGGGCTGTACCTTAATTAAGGCCACGGCCGCTTCCTTCCAACTCCTAGGCCTTTCCTATCCCATCGTCGCCATAAGACCTATCTGTGTCGGTGCGACGTAAAGCCCCTAGCACGACGACACTACTACAGCTAACAATAATATGTGTTTTATGTTCACTCAGTTACTATCGGATTTAAGGCACACCAGAATGGCGGAAATTTCTCTTGTTAGAAAGATCCTTCGAGGTTATATTTTAATTACTAGAAGAATTAATTAAAATTTTAACATCCTTAAATGCCAATGGAATGTGTAGGGCTTTGACCCCACAATTTGAGCACACAAGAAGAAGGGCTAGCCGACCAAGCTGTTATTCGTACATAACAACTAATGTATTTCTCTCTTTTGTTTCTAGGTGAGTCATTGGGATGAATGTTCGCATACCTGCACCATCGAGTAATTTCCTGAAGCTGTCTCAGGTTTGTGAGATTTCTTGTATCATCCTGACCGAGAAACGTTCATTTACTTGCATGAGAATTGATAAAAATATTTGTAGATTTTTCTATCACTGCTATACAGTATATTATCAGTGTTAGTGTCATATTTTCATCACAGCAGATTTGATTTGATCAATTTAAGAGAGGCTAATTACACTACCCTGCGAATTTAAACTTTCTGATCATTGATATATTTTTTAAATATTTCAGACATGCTGAGTACGGAAGGGAAGTATGTTTTTCTGTATCGCATAAGGTTTCTTTGCAAAATCGAAATAAATATATAAGACTCTCATGCATATACAGTGTTAATACACTCCATTATCACATGTAAGAAATACTGTCTTTCTTGTTATTTTCACTAATACCAGACAATAAATTTATATGTTGTATCATTGAGAAAAATCCGCCATCTGTAAGCAATCATTTGATGCTCATGTATGGAATCACGGTTAATTTTCCAGATAATAAATCGCTGCTGTATCATAGAAATTCCTTGCTATTTTAATTTCAACACTATTCGTTTTTGTCCAGTTCATCCGTTAAGAATTTTTATATCAAAAATGGCGTCAAGGCATGAAATATTGTACTCGTATATCACATATTATGACCTGTTTTATGAAATCTTTGAGTACGACCCGTCCGAGTGCCTAAAGAATATTGGTGTATGTAAATTGTGATACTCATCAATGTAGACGTGTAGATTTGTATAACAAACAGACAAACTTAATTTTGATTTTATAGATATAGATTAATTTTTTTGCTAGGGGCTTTACGTCGCACCGACACAGATAGGTCTTATGGCGACGATGGGATAGGAGAGGCCTAGGAGTTGGAAGGAAGCGGCCGTGGCCTTAATTAGGGTACAGCCCCAGCATTTGCCTGGTGTGAAAATGGGAAACCACGGAAAACCATTTTCAGGGCGTCCGATAGTGGGATTCGAACCTACTATCTCCCGGATGCAAGCTCACAGCCGCGCGCCTCTACACGCACGGCCAACTCGCCCGGTATAGATTATTATTATTATCTTTATCATTATTTATTTCTTAATCCGTTTACACTCCAGCGTTGGTTTTTCCCTCGGACTATGCGAGGAATCCGACCTCTGCCGCCTCAAGGGCAGCGTCGTGGGCATACAATTGGGAGGAGGACCAGTACCTCACCCAGGTGGCCGCACCTCCTATGTTGAACCGAGGCCTTGCGGGGCATTTTCCTGGTAGAGAAGTGAGAAACCACGGAAAACCACTTCGAGGATGACTGAAGTGGGAATCGAACCCCCTCTTCTCTTTTGACCTCCCGAAGCTAAATGGATCCAGTTCCAGTCCTCGTACCACTTTTCAAATTTCGCGGCAGAGCCGGGAATCGAATCCGGGCCTGCGGGGTGGCAGCTAATCACAGTAACAACTACACCACAGAGGTGGCCATTATTAATATTATTATTATTACTATTAAGGTAATATAGTGGATTGCAAAGGGATAAGAAGCGCTTGGGGTGAATGGGTGGACAGGGAATTAACTAGAGCAAAACGTAACAAAACAAGTTTTGAAATTTTATTTCTTTTCTTTTTTTTTTTTTTTTCCTAATTTAAAAAGTGATAAATAGAAAATCTGAATGAGAATGAATAACAAGAATATTAATGATCTCGTCATCTCTAGCAATAACAATGACTCAAAAGTTCGAAAATCAGGTACAAAATTTACAATTGTTTATGGTTTGAATGATTTACATACACTGACTGACAGTGACAATGCAACACCAAGGAGGAGTGGTTCGAAAGGGATGAAAGTTGGGAAAAAACAGAGACGGCACGGAAGAATAATTGATGTTTATTTCAAACCGATATGCAGGTTACACAATGCGCACGGCATCGACTCAGTAGGATGTAGGACCACCGCGAGCGGCGATGCACGCAGAAACACGTCGAGGTACAGAGTCAATAAGAGTGCGGATGGTGTCCTGAGGGATGGTTCTCCATTCTCTGTCAACCATTTGCCACAGTTGGTCGTCCGTACGAGGCTGGGGCAGAGTTTGCAAACGGCGTCCAATGAGATCCCACACGTGTTCGATTGGTGAGAGATCCGGAGAGTACGCTGGCCACGGAAGCATCTGTACACCTCGTAGAGCCTGTTGGGAGATGCGAGCAGTGTGTGGGCGGGCATTATCCTGCTGAAACAGAGCATTGGGCAGCCCCTGAAGGTACGGGAGTGCCACCGGCCGCAGCACATGCTGCACGTAGCGGTGGGCATTTAACGTGCCTTGAATACGCACTAGAGGTGACGTGGAATCATACGCAATAGCGCCCCAAACCATGATGCCGCGTTGTCTAGCGGTAGGGCGCTCCACAGTTACTGCCGGATTTGACCTTTCTCCACGCCGACGCCACACTCGTCTGCGGTGACTATCACTGACAGAACAGAAGCGTGACTCATCGGAGAACACGACGTTCCGCCATTCACTCATCCAAGTCGCTCTAGCCCGGCACCATGCCAGGCGTGCACGTCTATGCTGTGGAGTCAATGGTAGTCTTCTGAGCGGACGCCGGGAGTGCAGGCCTCCTTCAACCAATCGACGAGAAATTGTTCTGGTCGATATTGGAACAGCCAGGGTGTCTTGCACATGCTGAAGAATGGCGGTTGACGTGGCGTGCGGGGCTGCCACCGCTTGGCGGCTGATGCGCCGATCCTCGCGTGCTGACGTCACTCGGGCTGCGCCTGGACCCCTCGCACGTGCCACATGTCCCTGCGCCAACCATCTTCGCCACAGGCGCTGCACCGTGGACACATCCCTATGGGTATCGGCTGCGATTTGACGAAGCGACCAACCTGCCCTTCTCAGCCCGATCACCATACCCCTCATAAAGTCGTCTGTCTGCTGGAAATGCCTCCGTTGACGGCGGCCTGGCATTCTTAGCTATACACGTGTCCTGTGGCACACGACAACACGTTCTACAATGACTGTCGGCTGAGAAATCACGGTACGAAGTGGGCCATTCGCCAACGCCGTGTCCCATTTATCGTTCGCTACGTGCGCAGCACAGCGGCGCATTTCACATCATGAGCATACCTCAGTGACGTCAGTCTACCCTGCAATTGGCATAAAGTTCTGACCACTCCTTCTTGGTGTTGCATTTGCTCTGTCAGTCAGTGTAGAAACGAGCGTTAGTGCTCTTGCCAGGCACGAAATTTTATAAGAGCTAAAAAGGTCCAGAAAAATACACTTCGTAGGAATCTGCACTCCAGCAATCTATCAGTTGTTACAACGGTTGCACACCGTTGCCCCGATGTGGGCTTTTCTATTGCTCAACAGTTACATGTTTCACTGTTCCCTAAACGGAACTAATCCCCAAAAACTCTAGATACACAAATAAATTTGCAGGGGCAAAATTGACCATTCTAAGTGGCCTTAGTCTAAAGAAAAGGGTTGAATAAGACTGGCCAAAAGCAAAAGGCTTGGAGACAGAACACTTGTCCTCCTTATAGAAATAGATAAACCCTAAATGGGCATATGGCCCAATGATAAAGAGGCTAAACATATTCTACACTAAGTAAGAAATATTAACGCCAAATATGATTAAAGGAATTTATATGTTTTGAAAACTGTAGTCACCCCATGCCTAGTTGAATGGGAACCGAGAGAGGGTAATCACTCTTTGTTCCCTTACATTACATATTTCCCAGTAGCGATTAGGGTAGTATCCACAGACTTGTCGAAAATTCTACATTCAAACCACCAAGATTTAGAAATGTACATAAATAAAATAGGTTGGAACCTTCCCCTCAAACTATGCGCAGGAGCTATCACATAGCTATGAACATTCTGCCATTACCTTGAGTTGGTGGGCCTTCCTAACGCCGCCCGCGCCCCTGCTTTCATTTCAGTTTGTTTTTGAGGGGAAGCTTCAGAACTCTTTACTCATAGGCTGGATAACAGTACACACACTCGTTTTAATTGGCTAGAGAAAAAATTTACAAGATTATGGTATGTTGATTACTATTGAAGAAGTAACCAGCTGAAGTGTTGACAACTTTGATACATAAACAAAACAATTCTCAACACGTAAGGTTTGCCAATAGCAAAAATAAAGATTTCCTCATACAATAATTAGAGTTCGTCCCGCTAGAGTAGTATACCAGAGTATCTTTTGGTACACCAGCTCAAATTTGTTTAGATAGATGGCCTTATGGAAGGCGCGCAGTTTAATTGGCCGGGGAAGATGTACCCCCAGTACAATTGTTATTGTTATTATTATTATTATTATTATTATTATTATTATTATTATTATTATTATTATTATTATTATTATTATTATTATTATTATTATTATTATTATTATTGTGGAAGGATATATGAACAGAAAAACAGTATTTGGAAAAGCAGTATCCTACATGAGAAATCCAAAGTAAAATAATTTTATACATTTATTTCATACATGATTTTAAAGAGGGCTTTGCCCGTGATTTTGAATAAATTCTTCATGAAATAATAAACTTTTACCAGTCACAAATGTATAAAATTATGTACTCCACCAGGCGTTTCAGAGACTTCGCTCCATTGTCAGGAGGTAAAAGTGGTGATATAATATTTGTTGTTCTGCTTGATACACAATTGTTCTCAAGGAATGTTATATTGTTGCATTTAAGAGTAGGAGCAATGTCCACCATGAATTCCTTACATCACTGTCGGTCTACTAGAGGTCTGTGCCATCTCAGAAATATACTGATACCACTAAAGCTTAATATTGTTTTTTAACATTTATTTATTAATTTTATCATTGACGTCTTGAGGATCTCTCCACTGATGTCCGTCAATTTCTAGAGATTCTATAATGTTCCTTTTTATCCCTTTTGGATATATTGTATGTGTGTGTGTAAAATTGTGAGTGAATTCTGTATATTTCATACTTCATGTCCTGTGACATGCAGATATGCATCAACTGTTGATTTTTCATGCTTATGTAGTCAAATATACTCTCGTGTATATCTAAAGCCAATGTTAAATGTACAAATAAAATAGATGTATAGTTTATATATTACCATTTTGGAATATATAAACGCATTTAATCGGTTTCTAGCATTGGTAGACTGTGAACACTTCGGGTTTCGTCAAGTGGTTTCATAGTCATTCAGTCGTCACCCAGTAAACGTCTCAAAAGATAATAATTTAACATCGAAGAGCTGAGTTTGTTTATCTGATGTGTTGTCCTCGTAGTTTAACGTTTAACGCCCGCATTGCATGGTTCGATTCGCGACAGCTCTTTCATCTTAGAAACTACGATAAGTTCAATCCACTTATTTGGAATTGGAATTCACGTTCATAAGTAGGAGATTTAAACTAAAGGTTTGAATTTGAGTTCTTCCAACAACACAATGTATTATTAGACATCTTCTTCCAAAGGCACTCCCTTGTCGTGGCAACCATTTTCTCTTCCATCCGATGTTGTCATCATTTCACGATGATTGTTAAATCTTCTGACTTGAATCACCTCATAACATTTTCTACTGAGTTCTTAACGTACCCTAGAAACTTATTCGTAACATGTGTCCAAAGAACTTTGTTTTCCTTACTTAAGTTAATCCTATCAAACCTTGCTCATTCATATCACCTCAGGATCGACTTGTGATTGCCCTGACGTGTACAGAAATAACACAAGTTTGGAGTTGTTAATAAAATTTATTAACGTAAATTGGGAATTCGAATTCAAATTGTTACACTGAAACAGCTAATTAGACGGATTCTAGATTGTCTTTCTCCGTTAACTATTAACCATAGCTACTATTATTCCTTCATCCATAGTTTTTCCTCAAAAGTATAAACAATTCTGCATAAAGTGTGCAAAAGAACACAAATCCTCTCCAAGGGAGGCTGGTGAACTTTCTGGCTCACTCTCCAGGCAAAACAGACGCGTTCGTTCACTAGAATAGTTCCTTGGTGGCACGAATTGTTCTACGTAATTTCCGACAAGAGGCTAGGGTTATAACATTGTTGCAAATTTTGAGCTGGGAAGACTTGGGATTGAGGAGACAAGCTGTCCATGTAAGCGGTATGTTCCAAGCTGTCATAGGGGAGATGGAGTGAAATGGCATAAGTAGACGAATAAAGCTACCTCTTAAAGGTAGTAGGCCTACATATAATATGAAGATAAAGTTGGAATTCAAGAGGAAACATTATGAAAAAAATATCATTTATAGGAAGAGGAATTAGGGATTGGAATAATTATCAAGGTAAATGGTCGAAGTAAGTTCTTTGAAATAATTTAAGAAAAGGCTATGTAAATAACTTTTTACACGTGGCTTTACGTCTCACCGACACAGATGGGTCTTACGGCGACGATGAGTTAGGAAAGGGCTAGGAGTGGGAAGAAGCTGTCGTAGCCTTAAGTAAGGTACAGCCCCAGCATTTGCCTGGTGTGAAAATGGGAAATCACGGGAAAACATCGTCAGGGATGGTGACAGTGGGCTTCGAACCAATTTTCTCCTGAATGCAAGCTCACAGCTTCGCGCGTCTAATTGCACGGCCAACTTGCTCGGTCGGTAAATAACCATCCGACTCCTTGGCTGAATGGTGAACGTTGAGGCCTTCAGTTCATAGGATCCCGGGTTTGATTCTCGGCTGGGTCGGTGAATTTAATCACACGCGATTAATTCTTCTGACTCGGGGACTGGGTGTTTGTGTTTGTTCCAAAACTCTCCTCTTCATATTCAGACAACACACCACACTACCAACCATCACAAAAATGCGCAATAATGGTTACATCGCTCCACGTAGGGTTGGCGTCAGGAAGGGCATCCGGCCGTAAAAGAGGAGAAAATCCACATGTGAGACACAGATCGCACCAACGACCCCACAGGTGTGGGAATAAGTGGTAGAAGAAGACTAGTTAAATACATGATAGGAAATTTGTCACCTGGACGAGAATCCTAAATGCAATTGATTGATTGCTTGATTGATTGCCAGATAGCTGAGCTCCCGAATGTTTATCTCTTCCCTGTCCTTTCTATGTTGTTATTTCGTTTCGGATTTTTCCAAATACGCAAGTTCGTCATCGCCAGATGGTTCATTCCAAGCTATGTGTTATGTGTTAAGTGTCATACTTTCATGAAATGAAATGGCGTATGGCTTTTAGTGCCGGGAGTGTCCGAGGACACGTTCGGCTCGCCAGGCGCCAGTCTTTCGATTTGACTCCCATAGGCGACCTACGCGTCCTGATGAGGATGAAATGATGATGAAGACAATATATACACCCAACCCCCGTGCCAGAGAAATTAATCAATTATGGTTAAAATTCCCGACCCTGCCTGGAATTGAACCCGGGACCCCTGTGGCTAAAGCCCATCACGCTAACCATTTAGCTACGGAGTCGGACATACTTTCATAACGTGTGTACATCGGTTATGCACCCCCCCTCCCACACCGTCTCACATCATTATCATCCTCTGGTTATCTCCACATACTTTCTTTCCATTCTTCAGCTCTATTCTATTCTATTCTGGCGTTTTTCGTTCGTTCTACCACATTCGTCCCGAATTCGTCTGATGTTCTCTCTGTTACTTCTCGCGCATACACGGTGTGATAGTACATCTTATTGGAACACGACCGACTGAATCCCTCGCTGCGCTCTAGCTAGAGCGACGCATCAAGTCGGCCGTGATTGGAGTTTAATGTTGTCGTCAGCTCCCGCCTGGAGCGCTGTGCCAGCACACAGCGAGCCACCTGGTGACGAATGAGCGTACCACTGCAGCTCCAACGGTAAAGCATTCTTAAATTCAAATCCTTATTATTTTACAAGTCTTCCTCGTGAACAGTCGAGATTTTCTTCTGAAGACGCAGAGCAAAGTTCTCTGTGAAACGTCAAGAGTTTCACCTTGTTTTCTTTAAACGGTATAAGCCCAAAAGCCCATATCATGTCTACAAGTCCATCATTGTTTGTTTAATCGTGTAAGTTATCCAGGAGACCGCCCGGGCGCTGACCATATCGGTATGACCGTAGCCTAATCTAAACAGGAATACAGCCCAGAAGTTTCCGGTAAGAGACAGGATTGCTACAAGCAGTCGGTCGGGCCGGCTGTGTTCCCTACACACAGTAAACCATTTTCGCGCACAAGTCTCTATTGCTCTGGGTTATACGTATTATTGATCGCAAGTAGGTGTAGTCCAACGGAGTATTAACAGTGTTTGACATCACACAACAACAACAACAACAACAACAACAACAACAACATTGCAAATTTCGCAGGTCTCATTCACATGAGGAACTGCAAAGCAAGCGAACTTTCATTTGTCTCCGTAATGAACACATGCATTGTCTACACAAAACAATGGAGTAACGAGCGTCGGAGGCTGTGTGGATACTAGGCTCACGGCTGTCGTCCACGGAGGAAATGGTTACAATGTTTGTAAATTATTAATATCAACCTGGAACTATCATTTGATATTCCGTGAACACTTCTCAGCAACTCGTAAAGAAATTCATTCACTGTTTTCCCTGAACTTCCTTCATTTTGACGAACGATTGCTAATTCCTTAAAGTGGAATCTGGCTGAAATACATTTGTCATAAGTAAATATGGTAAACGTCACAAGGATGGGAAGATAGCTTATAGGATATTCGGTCCTAAAAATGTCATAATTGTTTTTAATGTGTCACATTCCACCCATTGTTTTGAACTTTAGAATTAACAGCTTCCACGTGTGCCATTGTCACCATGATTTTCCATATCTACGTTTCCCAACAAATTTACCGTGCAAGTATCAAGTTTTTATATTGCCCCTCCGATTGTATGACAGAGATATAGAGGTTAATGGGCCTAGAGGGAAGGAAGAACCTCAGTTTTCTCATTTATGCTTTCCATCACCACAGTATTCTTTGCCTTTTCCGATCCCGATATGTGAAGCATATTCCTGTAATACCACATTTAAAAACACTTAGAAATCGAACCCTAAGATCAAGGTTGAGTTTCTTACAACAAAATTTTTGTCCACTCTCCAACTGCTCATTTAGATACAATCCAAGATATTTGTATTCTGAACACGGTCTATCCCTTCGTTTGCCAAACATTCAAATTGAAGTAAGAATCTTATTGTTGAACGTTATCATGGAGCAATATTTTTTTAATAGTGAGTAACTGATAAAGAATGGTTTTATGTATTCCTAACGAGGGACGTTAAAATATTACCAATATCGATACTATTTATTCGATATGTTGGGTTTCGATATCAATAAGAGGTATTCGATAATATCGTAGTATCGAAAGGATACTGCCAATTACGGAAGTTCCATAATATTTTAATAGAGCCCTTGGTTACGAACTGTGTGACTCCCCCTACCAGTGATTTAAAAGCTTATAAGCAAACGTTTCTCTAGGAAATTACATGTTTATGAGTTAAATCATGCGTTCCCGAGGTGGTGCCAATTGCTAAGTATGTCCTGACAATACGTACATGTAAGCTCTGGTTTTGATACATGAGAATATGGACTCCCCTGTGATACGTCCATCCTTCTTGCATCTATACTGCGCACTATATGGCCTCACTGCGCGAAACTATGTATGACTAACAAATTTCATATTTGGGTAAATGAGACGTTCCTTAGCAAGTCTTTGGTACCCCATCGGAACTTGAACTGAGGTTCTACGTGCGTGATTGTGGGAACTCAGCATGGCTGGCGGACTGGAGAACGTAGACCATCACTGAAAAGTGATGCAAGAAAGATTTTCTCCGCAACTCCCCTCCTCGTTGAGGGACATATTTCATAGACTTAAAGTTCTGGATCTTTGACTTTTAGTGAATAATGGGGCAAGTGCTTTTTCACCATGCGGCCCTAAGCGCAAGACCAGACCTCGAATGAGAATAATATCATACTCGTAAGAATGTGAGGCTGTTTTACCCTCGGTTAACATCCTATATTTTCGCTTACTGCGACCAGGTATTTTCAGAATGTTAAACCTTGATGTCCGTTTAAGATTCTAGCTTAATTTTCTGCTAGTTGCAGATTAGTTGAGGCTAATTCTGTGATTAAATTCGGCACTCATACCCCATTAGGTTTCTCTCCAATAAACTTCTTTAATGGGATTTACTGCGACTTTCATCATTCCTAGCGTTTGCTATTTCGGGTAGTTCTTAATGCATTACTTCTTTATGAGTTAAATTGTACCTTTGGCCACTTATTTAGTGTGATATTAGCTCTTCTACTTGAGGGAGGTATAATCGATTGGTATTGCATTTTGCTAGAACTTGTTTCACAGTTCCCGTTGGGACTAACTGAGGGACAATGCTCGAATCTCCTCAGTCGTACGTAAATTTAGCAACTTGTTAATATCTACTCTGTAATATGGAACTAGAAAATTCACTCCGTGTGCACTCCGTTTCTTTTTACATTGATCTGTAATATTAGGCTATTATTAATTGTTAGCTTAGTTTCTATTTTACTTCAAGGCAGGTTTCCCAGTGTTCCACCAGATTTTTATTATATGTTATTGTTACATACTTGTTAATTTCTGACCTCACTTTATTTAATTATATATTTTTACTTTCATTATTTATTTATACAGCTGTTACCTGAAATTTCTAAATAAAAAAAATCGTGTTGAATTACGACATAAATATATTCTGAAATTGGAGGAGTTTATTCTCATAAACTCCTCGTTCATCTCTCAGTTCCTGCCGTTTCCTTATATCTCCCCTCTGCCGTACAATATTAGACACGTTATCAAGATTACTGACTGGTTTTATAAAAGGCGGCTCAGATATATGAAAGTTTATTCCAGTGACACTCAGTTTGTAGAATTCCTGCGAGATATAGCAGGCATTTTATATTCCGGAGGTCAAATGGACTTTATCACCATTAAGACTAAAGATAGGGTAGATCATGGGAGATTACTAAAATGAGGGATATTGGACAAAATAGTAGTTGAATGGGTGGCTAAATTTATAGAAAATATAACTCAGAAAATTAGAGTAACTGAATCTTTTTAACTGATCCTGTAATGATACAGGACAGGATTCCGCAATGCAGTGTTATTAGACATTGAGGTATTATATGTATAAATGATATGAGAAAGGAACTGGAATCACAGGTGTAATAAATAAGACACAGGACTGTGAGAGACATCGGGAATGTTGTGAGATGAACAACAGAAAATTTTATGATGACAAAGGGGATTAAAAGTCAGCTTGTGGGTTTCGCTGAGAGGAAAAGCCCTCTAAGTTTTAATTACTCGGTTTATGGAGTGGAAGTACATCATGTTGATCACTGAAAGTACATAAGAATGATCTTCTTTGGGGTAATCACTTAAATTGAATTTTAAATGAAGTTTACAGATCTCTTCATCTAGTTATGAGAGTATTTAGGGTTTGTAGTAAGGTTGTAGGGTACGTACAGGTAAGATAACAATTACAGTATGTTTCCAGTGTATGGGACCGAAACCAGAATTACTTGATTCGAGAATTGAAAAATGTACGAGTATGAAAGAAAGCTTCACAATTTGTTGTCGGTGATTTCCAAAAAAAAAAAAAAACAAAGGTAGTTTTACGAAAATTTTCATAACTTTGGCCTGGGGAAACGTCTGAGTAAGGCGACGAGCTGCTCGGCTTAGTAGGATTTTCCGAGTTGCCAGTGGATAGTTTGCATAGAATGACATTACCGACGATTAAGCTTTAGTGCAGCTTTCAAATGTAGGAAAGATGAAGGAAAAAATGAAATTAGAGAGGAGAAATGTGGAAAATATTTGTTATATAGAAAGAGGAGTTTGGGATTGTAATAATTTATCATGGGAGATGTTCTATAAATATCCATATTCTTTGAAATCATGTAAGAAAAGCCTAGGTGAAGAACTGATAGGAAATCTGCCACATGAGTGACAGTCCTAAATGCAGATCAGTGGTGATTGATGGAAGATGCGAAATTTTTATCAAATATTCAGGTAATATCAAATTTCAGGTAACAGCTGTATACGTAAATAAGGTAAAAATATATAATTAAATAAAGTGAGGTCAGAAATCAACAACTAGTATGTAATAATAAAATATAATTAAAAAGCTGAAGGAAAACTGGGAAACCTGCCTAAAATAGAAACTAAGCTAAGAATAATAGGGAAATGGTTGATCATGTCGTAAAATAAATCTCAGCATGTAAAATAAAATTCCGTTTTGCACAAAAAAACAAAGTATCCGCATTGTCTTTGTAACTCCAATTATTCTCTAGGAGATTACGTTTTTCTTGTCAAAGCGCACGTTCCCGCGCAACCACTGTTCGGCTGGATTCTAGCCCCAGGTGCACTGACCAATACTGCAATATACAAAGAGGCCTTTGGAAACTGATTCACAAAGTTGTTAACAAAACTCATTTCGGTACCGGTGACTTGAAAATGACAGTTTTCGCTATAACGTTGGATAAAAACAGAAGGCAGTAACATCACCAACTATCGGGCAGTCAACGACCGTAGGTTCTGCTAGTTTATTAAGATTTCTATTTTGTGTTAGTGTTCTACTGATCGCGATGTTTACCAGATGCATCCGCTTATAATAATAGTTTTACTATCTGCTTAACATCGCACCGACACAGATAGGTCTTATGGGGACGTTGGGACACGATAGGACTAGGAGTAGGAAGGAATGGACCGTGGCCCCTTGATTATGGTACAGCTCCAGCGTTTGCTTGGTATGAAAATGGGGAACCACGGAAAACCGTCTTCAGACCTTCAACTTGTGCCACGTGTATGAAGGAAAATTTGGTGACGAAGGCAAATGAGCAGGCCTATGAGGAACTCAAGTGCCCTTAGTGTATGACATACGTTTCTTATAATATTGTTATTCTAAATATTGCTATAATAATTGTTAGAATTAGTAAGTGGACAGTATATTGAGTATCCACTGACTGAACTAACATTCTCAGTTAACATTGTGATGAGTGAAATATTTTTAAATAATTGAACACCAGAAGAATTCCATGTAAACATTAAAATGTAAACCAGAACAAAAGTATATTAAAAATAATACAGAACTAAGAAAATCAGAATAGCACAATAAGCAATACGCCATCTGAAACAACTCGGTGAGAGAAACCCAGCATGATCTCTCTCGTCCAAGGAGTGAACTCGACCTCTTCGGAGTTAAGGTAAAATGATATGTTTTCAATAAATCTCACATTCACTGGTCTGAATATCTGTGGGACTTGTTATATAATTTGTCATCGCAGCAGTAGACTATTACCAGTTTACTGCAATTTTCCTACATCGTATGATTCAGAACTCCGATAGCTCAGTAATTCTCACTCACCATTGTTGCTGTCGCTGCGGCAATAAATCAATTTGATACACAGATGATCGCTATATCATCGCACTCTCCTCGTATTTCTGTTGTTGGTCCACTGGTGCCGGGAACTGTAATCAGGTGTGTTTTCTGCTGCACTCAGCAGGAACAATTATTGCACAGCCCGTACAGGACAATGAATAATAACCACAATAAATTAGGGGATGCAAATCGGGCATGCGGCTGCGTGTACAGTAATACCGCTAGAAACTCACCGTTGTGTAGAGCCTATTAATATTCTGTTTTGATGAATAGGCCCTTTGGCTCATTGGTCATATTAGTGGCCTTCGGTTCAGAGAACCCTCGTTTGATTCCTGGCTGGGTCCTGGATTTTAAGCTTTTTTTTCTTAATAAACATATTTATTTAGATTACATACAACACATTACACCACAGAACACGTAACAGTGAATACATCCCTCCACTTACGGTTGACGTTAGGAAGGGCATCCGGCCGCCCCTGTGCTATATCCACTCTATGTGCAGCCCTCAGGTATTTGGGAAAAGACCAGGAAAAAGAAGTAAAATAATGCATAGGCCTACGCCGCTATTAGAGCAGGGAAATATGAGGTACGGAAGGCCCTTAAAAACTGATATCATGCTTGGCATCGGGTTCGATTCCCGGTTCTGCCACGAAATTTGAAAAGTGGTGCGAGGGCTGAAACGGGGTCTACTCAGTCTCGGGAGGTCAACTGAGTAGAGGGGGGTTCGATTCCCAGCTCAGCCATCCTCGAAGTGGTTTTCCGTGTTTTCCCATTTCTCCTCCAGGCAAATGCCGGCGTGGTACCTAACTTATGGCCACGGCTGCTTCCTTCCTTCCTTCCTTCCTTCCTTCCTTCCTTCCTTCCTTCCTTCCTTCCTTCCTTTCATTCCTTCCTTCCTTCCTTCCTTCCTTTCTTGTCTATTCCTTGCCCCGTTCAGCATAGTAGGTGAGGCCGCCTGGGCGAGGTACTGGCCTTCCTCCCCAGTTGAACATCCAATACAAAGTCTCACGCTTCAGGACACTGCCTTTAAGACGGTAGAGCTGGGATCTCTCACTGAGTCCGAGGAACAAACCAACCCCAGAGGATAAACGGATTAAGAAAAATGAAAGAAAGAGAAAAAGAAAAATCGACTTGGAACATATTTGTACCTTAACATATTCGCGACGGAATTCACGGCAGCTTGAAGTACAGAAGAAACAGTAGGCCTACTAACATACATGCTGGTATAATAATAAACATTTATTGACCCTGAAATATGAATAAGGCATTTTATAGTGTACCTACCAATCACAGCATCTTATTCTCCTTTGCCTTTTTCTCAATCCCCTCGGGCCGTCACTTTGTGTGCAATTAGCTCAGTTTTACGGCAAGTTGATCTTCCTGACGCCAACCCTATGTATATGGGTGTATTCACTACTTCGTGTGTCTCAGACGCTGGCCTTCTGACCCCAACTTGGCAGGTTCAATCCTGGTCAGTCCGGTGGTATTTAGGTAAGGTAAGGGTGTATTCTGCCCGAAGGCAGGTCCGAACCCCCGCAGAGGTTTGCCTGAGTCGGAGTTTACGTACGGTAGGGTGGCCAGTTCCTTTCCGCTCCTCCATGCCCAACAGCGCATGGCAACCGATCCAAATCTTGACCAATGTTGCTTAACTTCGGAGATCTCACGGGATCCGGTGTTTCAACACGGCTACGGCCGTTGGCTGGTGGTATTTGAAGGTACTGAAATACGTCAACATGGTTTCGGTAGTTTACTGGAATGTAAAAGAACTCCTGCGGGACTAAATTAATCAATGCACCTCGGCGTCTCCGAAAACTGTAAGTGAATTTAGTGATACATAAAGTAAATAGCATTATTATTATTATTATTATTATTATTATTATTATTATTATTATTATTATTATTATTATTATTATTATTCTTTGTCTCATTGATGGCTGACAGCGTGATGTTTGTATGTAAATGATAATGTGTATTTGGACGAAAACAAGTACCCAACTCCCGATCTGGAAGAAATAACTATACTGAATTAAAATCCCCGACTCGGCCGGGAATCGAATCCGGTACCTTCTGAACCGAAGGCCAAGGCGATGACCATTCAGCCGAGGAGCCGGAATAATTGTACCGGACTGTACTAATCACATCAATTCTTTTATTTTTAAACCAGGAAAAACTGAGCAAATTGTCTGCGTGGTTTGCACCGTGCCACTGACAGCTTGCATTCGGGAGATGGTGAGTTCGAACACCTCTGTTGAGTATCCTGAAAATAGTTTGCCGTAATTTCCCACTTTCATACGAGGAAAATACTAGGACTGTATTTTCATTAAAGTCACGGTCAGATCTCGCTGAGTCAGTGCGTCGTAAAACCAATATAAAAAACTAGTGAAAAATGAAGTATGAACTACCTTTCACTTCCTCTATGATTGGACAGAAGCTTGGTGGCATTTGTTCAAAAGTGTCTGAAGTTATATCTGATCATAAGGAACTGAAAAAATCTCATTTCGGAAAGCTAGCCTATAATTTAAATAATAAAAATACGCCTTGAAGCATTTTTCGTTTTTTATTTCTTTATAAAATTTAATGATATATGGACATGACACAATACTGATCAAATCAACAAGAATATATAGAGGTTTATACAGGCCATGAATGGCAAGGTAATACGGTTCACATGTGATGGAGACTTTACAAAGGAATAAACATACTAATGACATAATTTTTAAAGTTCTTATCAGTGGCGACGTTATGCGCTGAATGCATGGTGTCTCAGGAGCGTAACTGAACCTCGGAGGGCTATCGTAACTATTTCGTGAAAGCCCTCCATGGGTAGCTAGGAACGCTTCTATCTGTCGGCGAATTGTCGAAGTATGGTGCGGCGTGCTCCGACCATTAGTCCTGTTACGTCATTCTCTTGAAGATTGTACTTTGACTTGTACTAGGGGATTGTGGGTTCGTCCATCTCTTGTTTCTCTACTCTTTTGGTTGGCCTTTGTGGTGTTCGAACCGTACAGTTGGGTCTATGATGAAGCCTTTGGGCTTCGTTCTCTGAAGGCTATCATGTCGATACGACGAGAACTGACGTTCGTGGCCAATTTGTGAACTTGCTCGTGACAATTCTTCGGCTATGAACGATCTAATTTGATAGTGTCGAGTGTTTTGCAGAAGCTGTTGGTGTTTGCAGGATCCTAGGACATGAGGAAGAGTTTCTTTCTCACCGCAGCAGCACTGACAGAGGCTGTTGTCCAGGGATCTGCTGGGCAGAGAGCGCACTGCAGAAACGTTTGTCGTCATTTTTATGGCCTCTCGTCACTCGTTATTGGACAGGCCGATGTGATTTCTGTTCCATGAATTTACTGGTGTATATTTTATGTATATTTCTACTCCAAGCCCTCTTTGAATTAGTAAACACCAAGAGGAGAATTCAAGATCTCTTAATTCCTGCCGAATATTTTTAGTATCGTACAGACCGTTCCGGATATTTAAAGTTTTTTTAGCATCGATTTCCGAAATGTTCAGAAGTTACAAACATTATTTACTTTCCGTATGGCAATCTCTCAAGGCGTGAGCCAATGGATTATCATTCTTAAGGAGAATGCTATACCCGTTAATGCACTGAAGGTAAGCTTCCCATGAAATTTTGCAAACGTCGAGACCTTTACGCTTCTTTTCTGAATGAATCTGTTAAAATGAAACTATTATCTTTGCATTGCTTTCCTTCAAATTGCACCTTCTGCCTTTAACCAGTGACATATAATGCCATGAAACACACTTACGGAACATTATTTGCTGGGGTCCACAACAAATCAAAGTACTCAAATGCACAAGAAAATTCGCTGTTCAAATACAAGGACTGAACGATGTGAATCTGTGGCATATAATCCTTCATTTGAATATTGTTGAGACCTCTCGCAGGCATTTTATAGCCATGTCCCACATAACCTCGAAAATTAACGCAGATTTATTCTTTTCACCTTGCACATAAGTAAGTTCAAACAGGGATGAAGGGAAAGGGAAACACACATCTCGTGTCTTGCCTTATGCCGATCTTGTTCTTAAGGAAATAATAAAAGTATATGTATGAAAACAGACACGAAGGGGAAAATCAACAACACACATCTCGCTTCTTTTAGATTATAGTTTATTGGTAATAATTGATTTAAAAAAACTCGCATGAGCTTTGTATAAATCTACTATAAATCGATTAATACAAATCGGTAGTAATTACTGAGAACGATTTTTCGATATTTTTTTTCGTAAAACGTGGTTGTCGCAAATAGAATAGCTCGTCTACCATGATTGTTGTATAAATGTATTATTAATCGATTCATACAAATCGGTGGTAATTATTGAGAGTCGAGTTTTCGATATTTCTTTTGTCGTAAAACATTTCTTTCGCAAATATAATAGCGCACTTATTGAATTAGCTACAAAATCGCACGTACTTGCTAAATTCGCATCCAAACTGGATTTTGTTGCAATTGTATGTTTTAATGTTTCACTACGCCATACAACTATGAAAAACTTATTTTTAACCCATAAAACAGAAAAATCGCGGTTATCGCAAATGCTAAATTTTCAAGTCCCTAACGATCATTTACAATCTTCTTCTTTATCTCCTTATGATGGAGGTATTCTCCCCAGTCCTTACTACTTTACAGTTGTGTACGGTCGTTCATTCTTGATGTCCGTCATAAACTCTTTTCTCGGTCTTGCTCTTCTCCTATTGGCCTCAATCCTTCCCTCCAACAGATTGATGCACCAGGTTGAACGTCTTAACAAGTGACCTACGAATGCATTCCTTCTACTTCCTAATTTTTACCAGCCGGTATTTTTTCATTCAAACTTTTCAGTACTTCTCCATTCCTCACCGTACTAGTCCAGGGTAATTTTAGAATTCGGTGCCAGCACCACATTTCGAAGGCCTGAATTTTCTTTTTATCCCTCTCCATGAGAGTCCAGCTTTCTGAACCATACAGTCCAACACTCTATAAAAATCTTTTAATGTATATCTTGCGAACATCTATGCTATTTGCCTTAGATGTCGACAGTGATCATTTCTTATAGAAAGTCTCCTTGGCTTGTTACATTCTGCTTCTTATTTCCTTTTCATTCCTTCCATGAGATGAAATTAAGCTGCCAAAGTAAGGGATATTTTTCCCCTCTGGCAGCTTTTCCCCACTCAACCTGACTACTACCTTTCCTGCTCCGTCTGTGGTACATTTTAGTATTTTTGTGTTATTCCTATGTATTTTCAGTTTATCTCTACAATACTGATTCCAATTATTTGCTGGCACATGCAGCCTGCAATTGTACACCCCTGGCGGTTCACATCTTGTAACAAATAAAATGACGTACTGCTATGTAATCTTCTTCCTGGCTCCATCTCCCAGACCAACAGTAACATTAAAGTGGTTTCCAATTTAGAAATAAGATGGCGCTCACACTGTATATAGGACCATATATCAGCTTTATTCGAGAGGTCTACTTAATCTCGGCAGCAGCTTCCACTCCTGGAAAGCAGAATTGCTCTCATTTCGAGATCATTAAATCTAACTTGAGTGCTTTCAACGTGATTACCAATACGAAAGTGCGTGTTCATGTTACAGCTAATGGCTTGTAGACAGACCGCAGACAGCCAACATGAGTAATGCGTTTGCACTTTTCAAATGCAATTCCAGAAACAAATCCACTTGTAAAGTAAATGAGCTCCCAATATGTAAACAATCATTTTTCACATGAGAGGTACAGACGAGAGTGCCTGCATTTTCACACAAATAACTTCGTTAATGTATGAAGTCAGGTAGCGTTTTACTCAGCCTAGATGTGTTCAAACTCAGAGGTTGAGTTATGCAGAGCGTATCAGAAGAAATTGTACAAGCTGAAGCACGGCAAGAGAAATACATAAAACAACCTCAGTGTACGTGGGATCACAATTGAATGGTTCACCAGTTAAAACGGTGGACGTATACTGACATAATTGCTTGCACGCATAGACACATCGGGTGACAAGATTACAACTGAGATCTATGTTTTTTTCACAAATATGAAATTGAGTTCAACTGAATTTAATAAAATTGACTTTACTTTACTCGATTTGAATTAAATGGAATTGAATTGAATTGAGTTGAATATAATCGAATCGAATTGAATTGAATTGAACTGAATTGAATTTTAATTGAACTGAATTGAATCGAATTGAATTGAATTGAATCGAATTGAATTGAATCAAATTGAATTGAATCGAATTGAATCGAATTGAATTGAATTTATTGGTTACAATTTATTTCGACCTGAGGCTAATGAGCCCCTTTATATAGCATTTACATTGAAAACAATACACAGAGAAACTACTGCTACAGGAAAAAGCTAAGGAGAAAATTAAAGTAAAATTTGAAGTTTGAAATCTGAAGAATATACTTGACTTTTTTCATTCCATGCCCAAGTTAACTCGGATATCAACACGTCTTCCGCTCTCCCAACCACGAGTTAACTCGGATTTCAAGCAATGCGCTGTCCTTCACTTCCGAGTTCTGTCTGACGCTGTAATTTTGTTGCTCATCACATGCTCTGTTCAGATTGTCACAAAAATGAATACTTACCAATGACAATAATTATATGTGGGAATAGTGCAACCCACCCCAATAATATTTAAAATCATAAGGCCAGAAACTAATATTAAATGTTTCAGCTCTCTTACCAATGTATTATGAAATGAGCAACACAAATTAAAATTAAATAGATTTAATAAATATGTTTATAATTACAGATCACCAATATGGAATAAAGTGAAGCAAAAGTATTTTAAAATTGATAATTTGAATAATGACCTTAAACTGAGATAACCTGTATTTTGCAATTAGCTGCTGATTAAAACAATAACTTAACTTGAGGTACCTCAAATGTTTCCCAAATAAATTCTAATTTCAGATAACAAATACATTATTTTAAATATCTCTTATTACTCCCAACTGGGTTAGAACATAACATCCGGACCCCCAAAATTATCACGGATTGATTCCATTATAAGTTAAGGTCGGGCAAATATTAAATCACAGCCTTAAAAATTCAATCAATCAGATTGTAATAAATAAGGAATGAACTAGAATCAAATGGGTCGCTATTTAGTATTCCACCATGAAATGATAAGCTTGAAGAATCAATCTTGCAGTCATCAGTTAACCATTCTTCCAATCAGTAACATCTGAAGTCTGTCATACTTTATAAAACAAGAGAAAGGGGCGAAAACAAATCATCATCAAACAAATGTCAGAACACAGCAACAAAACAGAACAATAGGCAAGGCACAAATAACGTACAGAAAACTAGGCTTAAGGTAGCTAATAATTTTGAGATATCGTTTATATTAGAAAAATAATATGACGTTATGTTATAATTTTTAGGCCTAACCTCACATTTAAAAGATATTATATAGACTTCGAAGAAACTTTAACCCAGAAACAGAATAATACTACATCTTATAAATTTTAATAGGAATGATGTTAACAGGCGAAAGGTTTAAGTATTAGTAGTTATTAATGATTCCAAATGTCGTAAGTTGTGAATTGCAGGTATCATTTACCTGCCGATAAAATCGACACAGGAATCAACTAACATGAAATTTTGATTTAAATAATGTCAATAAGAATTTTAGACCATCAAGTTTAATGTTTATCGCAGAGAGAGGGTAGGTAAAGCCTACCGGAGATTCCTGTCCATACTCGAAGACTAAGTCAATGCACTTGGAGGAAATTATATCGAGGGTACTCTCAATAGTAGCGGTAAGAAATGTTGCACTGAATGGTAAACATTCTAGCTTACAAGCATTCATCATTTCACGTACAATTTCCCTTTAATAGGTACCACTACAAAATCGAACGTTGATATCTTAAACAACAAATACAGATTTATAATTAACCAGATCACTATATATGACATTCCAGAAAGAAACTAAATAACCACTCTTTGGCTGACGATATATGCATGCCAAAAGAAACTTGAAGTCTTGCAGGATAATATCCAGAATGTAATATTCGAGCTTCTTGTTAAATTGACCCGGAGATTGACTAACAATACTGCATTTTAGAGAGTTGTTTGTGTAAAATGCAACGCTACCACCTCCTTTTTTTAACCTATCGTTGGAGGAAACATTGTATCCATTGAGAGCAACTGCAGCATCATCCACCGAATGTTTCAGAAAAGTTTCACTAACTGCTATTCTATTTCGAAATTATGACGAAATTCGCAAGTACGAGGGGAGTCAAATTAGCAATTGAGCATTAATCTGGATTAACTTAAGATGTTTCGCGTTTTTCACGCTAACATTCTACATTAGTTCAGATATATTATGTTGACTGGCAGACGTAGTGATTGTTGCAATACAAGTTATAATAAACATTATTTAAAGGATAAATAGTTTCTGGGCTACTGTTATGGATAAATATAGAATGATACCGAATATTAAATATAAACTAATGAATTAGAATGTTATTTAAGAACATTTATAAAAGTACAGGGAGAAAAAGTAATAAATCACTAGAAAACAAATTGCTAAAATTTAATTCATAGAGCAAAATTGAATTTTGATCAATTAAATTGAGGGAAGGAACTAAAGTGAAGTTTGAAAAGGTTTTATAATACAAAAGACTGACAGTTCACCTAGAGCCACCGGCGAGTGCAGACGTACGGAGTGGAGGGTCCCTGGAGTGGGAGAAGGTAGTGTAAGTGCGGAGTGTTGGAAGTCAGCGAGGTGCTTACAGGCAATGATTGGTACAGAGCAGTACAGGGCGAGCATAGGTGGTTGGGAGGGAAGGAAGAAGAAAGAAGAAGTGAAGACAAGAAGATGCAGAATAGAACTGGATAAAATAGGATACTTTATACTTTCTGCAGCGGTGATTTTGATATTGCTTTGGATTGGGGGAGTAGAACTGAACCCAGGTCCGACTTCCAGAGGAAATATGAGCTGGGAGGACATGGAAACAATCAGAAAAATCGTAAAAGAGGTGGTAGCAGAGACATGTCCCTTCGAACAAATCAAGAACATGATCAAGGAACAAACGAGGGAGTTTGAAAAAATGAAGGGGTGGTTTCAGGAAAAGATAGAAGACACAGCTTCACAGGTGAGAAGAAATGGTGAAGAAGTTTCAGCATTAAGAGAGGAGATAGGGAGATTGGAAGAGGAGATATCGAAACTGAAAGCCGACGTAGTTGTTAACACCCGAAGTCGCAGAAATAAATGCTTATTTATATATGGAGTGCAAGAGGGTAAGAAGGAAGATAAGACGAGTATAGTTTATAAAGTAGTGGACATAATTCAGGGTAAAATGAAAATAAATTTCAGTGAAGTGGACATTGATGATGTGACAAGAGTGGGAAGATTTAGAGGTAATAGGCCTATCAAAGTGCAATTATTTTCTACACTGATGGCTGATACAGTGGTGCGTAATGCAGGTAACGTGCAAGGAGAAAAAATATGGATAAGGAGGGACATAGGAGCTGAAGAGTGGAGGAATGAAAAAACTCTTAAAAAACACATGATACGAGCTAGGCAGCAAGGGTTGAATGCAGTCATCAGAGGACAGGAATTAGTGGTGACAGGCAACAGATGGAGGAGAGTATGGTCGGTGAATAGACTGATGGACCTAGAACGGAGGATGAAACAAGATGAGGAGGCTAAGAGAAGTGTAGTGAATAACGGGGATGACAAACGAGTGGAAGATAATAGGCAAGTGAAAGATAACGAAGGGAGAAGTGTAATTATAGGAAGTAGTACTGAAAAGTGTCAAGAGAGACAGAGCGAGGTGCTAAGTGGAAGTATGAACAACGGTAAGGAAAGAGCAGTGGACGGGCAATGCAGGAGAGAGGCTGAAGATCAAAGGGGTGATGGGGGAAAGGAGAGTGAGCAACAAGAAGCTGAGAGAGCTGAGTTTAGTGGTGTAGTTGGACAAGATCAGGGTATAAAAGTAAGGCCAGTGTTAACCCGTGAGTACCTCGCACAGAATTTGAGTATGAGCGCAGGGAGAGATAGAAGATATACGGACATGATGAGAGCAATGAAAAGTAGTGAGGGTTTTGTTACAAGAAGTAAAAAACAATAATATAGCGAGTAAGTAAGTAATTAAGGGCGTGGAGGCTGAAATGTTGTGAAGGAGAAGTGGTATATAAGTTATGATATGTTATAGGGTTGAAATGTGGTGTTGGAGAAGTGGTGGTATAAGATGGTGGATGGCAGTTTGTTGATATTTGGAGCTGGAGGAGTGATGGTAAATGTGGTGTTGGATAAGTGTTGTAATTGGGCTATTTGTAAATTTTGGTTTGGGGGAAGTTGGAGTTTTCGGTAGGTAATTATGATGGGTATTAGGATGAGTATGAGTGTATGGCAAATTGAGCAAATTATGATATGTTATAGGGTTGAAATGTGGTGTTGGAGAAGTGGTGGTATAAGATGGTGGATGGCAGAAGGTGAGTGTATTTGTAGAAGAAGTAGAGGTGGTGGTACTGAGATTGTATTGGTGCCTGGTATAAATGCTGAGTGATGGCAGATGAGTGTGTGTTAGGGCTGAATGGTGGTGTTGGAAGCAGAGGTGGTATATGTTGAAATGTGGTGTTGGAAAGGTATGGAGATGTAGTTATGATATGTTATAGGGTTGAAATGGGGTGTTGGAGAAGTGGTGGTATAAGATGGTGGATGGCAGAAGGTAAGTGTATTTGTGGAAGGAGTAGAGCTGGTATGCTGAAGTGTGGTGTTGGAAGTATTGAAGGCTTAGTATTCAAGTTATGATATGTTATAGGGTTGAAATGTGGTGTTGATGGCTATTTAATTTTTGGAGCTGGAAACAGGTGAGTTTATTATCATTTTGTATTGTATTGGTGACTGGTATAAATGCTGAGTGATGGCAGACGAGTGCGTGCTAGGGCTGAAATGTGGTGTTGGAAGTAGAGGTGGTATATGTTGAAATGTGGTGTTGGAAAGGTATGGAGATGTAGTAATGTAACTCGGCTATTTGTAAAATTTGTAAATTTTGGTTTGGTAGAAGATGGAGTCTTCAGTAGGTAATTATGACGGGTAGGAGGAGTATGAGTGTATGGTAAATGCAAGTTATGATATGTTATAGGGTGGAAATGTGGTGTGGGAGAAGTGGTGGTATAAGATGGTGGATGGCAGAAGGTGAGTGTATTTGTGGAAGGAGTAGAGCTGGTATGCTGAAGTGTGGTGTTGGAAGTATTAAATTATGATAGGTTATAGGGTTGAAATGTGGTGTTGGAGAAGTGGTGGTATAAGATGGTGGATGGCAGAAGGTGAGTGTATTTGCAGAAGAAGTAGAGGTGGTATATGAGGTAGGGTTAGTGTGGTATTGCTGAAATGTGGTGTTGGAGTATTGCTGGCCAAAATTTTTGGAGGCGTGATTGGTATTTGTTATTTATTGCCGAAATTTCTCGAGATGAGAGGTAATTTTATTATGGAGTGTTATGACGGAATGAAATGAAATGAAGCAATGTTAACGCAGATTGGTAAAAGTTGCGGTATGGTTGATTGGAACGTAATGACGGAATAAGATGGCCGGTTTGGTATGCAATCATGTAATGGCTGGTTTGGAATGCAACCTGGTAATGCTGCTGTTGCAGCTTATGCTGGAGTAGGTCAGGGAACAATAGAGGTGATGAAAATGCTGAAGTAAGAAGGTTGCGTACGTGAGAGTGATAACAAGCATGGAGTTGTAACACCAGCAGTAGAAGGTAAACATTGACCAGGCTGTTGTGAATTGATGTAGATGGAGTTGGTTCTGGTATAAAACCGGGACGGTATTGTTTATTTCATTTTATGTTATTTAGTATATAGTGGAGAGGGGTGGCTCAGGTTGGACTATTCTTATTAATCTTATTTGTTATTTATTATTATTATCGTGAACATGTATTCGGGGCTGAACGCCTGTTTTGTTCACTAATAAATACAAATACAAATACAAAAGACTGAGTAATAGTTTAAATATTGAGATGAATCTCACTTTTAGATGAATAAACTTGAGCTTGAAAGGAAACGGATCTCTGAATTTCGTAAGACTGTCCAGTAGGTGAATGAAAGTGATAGAGAGCAGGTTGAAAACGTTATGCTGGACTTCATGACAGTTTACCAGCAAAGAAGAGAAATGTATTAAGCTTATGGAAATATTTCGTATGTAGTTCGTAAGATACTAGTGAGAATAAGGTGCCCACGGTATGAATCCCCAGAAATTATATGTGATATTTTCGAAACGAGTACTCATCTCCCTATGGTTTGGATGCTACGTAAATATGGCTTGATGTACCGCTCTCTGATTGCTATATTGTCAATCACGAAAGCAGTATTGGCATATACATTTGTACGAAATCCATCAAATAACAAGTAATGTTATGCAAGTTACAATACTTTGACGATATTTTACATTATTTTAAATTGATTGGCAGATTTATTTGATCAAGTTCATCGGGGAGGTTGTTACAGTTATCTAAGAGGACGTTTGAAAACTACCGGTATATGTACCATAAGTAGTGGTGGTGTTATGTGGTTGGTGTAGATGATATCTACACTTGATGGCATATCACTGACAAAGAGGTTATTATGAATTAGTTTATGAGTAGCGGTATTCTTTGTTTCGACATTCCCAAATGAAGATTGCGCCCGAGGACAATTTTTTCAGTAAAACAAGGAAATTTTAAAATTAATCGTGAGGCGTTGAATACATAATGATTGATTAGTATATTCTACATTTGTAGTTCATTAAAAGGTTTGGGAGATGTGGTGTTATTATTAAAATGTACCTTGCAATTGGGAGATATCTGGTTAATAATATCTACTAACAGTAGTACAGTAACAAAGTTAAATGGGAGTATTAATTTCACAATGTCAAGCAATATGACCTGAAAACAAATTCATTACAAAAATGCAAAAGTGCAAAAGAGACATATATGAAAATATAAATTGGTAATGCAGGAAATTAAGGATTACTTTCAGACAGTAGCACAGAGATTCATACAAAATTTCCTGAAATAAAATATTTCCTTACAGGTATTGTAATGTAATTACAATGCAGTCACTCAAGAATTCAGTCAAAATATAACAAAAATACTACTACTACTACTACTACTACTACTACTACTACTAAATCATTTACTGCTAGGAATGTAGCAAATTAGTTTCAATGTCATTGCATAGAAATTCGGACAGAACTGAAATATTTCCAGTTGCCTTAACACTGATTATGAGAGGGTTAGAAGCAAAGGGGTACAAGTGCCAAAATCTTTTTTTTAAGTGGGGTTAGTATGCGGTAAGTGTAAGAAAGGAACCAAATTATTTGTGGCAAAAGGACCGTGCAAGTGCTACCATTGGTAGGTGCTACAATCCAGCGTATTGTTTCAGAACCATTTCAGCAAACTTTTATTTTGTCTGGCTGTAGAGGGGGACAAGTACACTTATACCTATTCGCATCGAAACTGCTTCCAGTAAGCCACCTGCAGTAAACCTGAGGATTGGGTGTATGCAGTTGCGAAGCCACACGGCAAGTTTCAAGTATTCAGAATGACTCCTGAAGATTTACATTTAAATGAGAACATGAACGAGCATTAAATCACTGTTTTGTGCTGATCAGCGAATTTCAATGGATCTGTTTAAAGAAGGATCACCCATTCGCACATTTATCATTTACCCAGCTCCCTCTTCCAGCACATATCCCCAAACTGCCCGCATCTCCTGACCAGAGAGAGGCCGTTAACGTTAGGTGGCCCGCCCCAGCCACTCAGGGTGGGGAATGAAAACTACTTCATCGTCATCATCACACGCTACTATAAGTGCTCACTCAGTGAAGATCTGGTGTTTGAAACTTATGACATGAAAGAATACTGCACGTCAACATCGGACGATAAATATCGCTCACGAAGTATTTAAAGCAGACTTTGTAAGGTAGGAGAGGAGCTACTAACATCACTCTTTGTCAAGTAGAGTTCAAATTTGAATAGGCATCATATTTCAGGTGGGCAAAAACGCCAGCCGAATTTCGTTTCATTAGCACAACTCCTTCTGTGTGTTGGGATTTCATTTTCCGCCAGTATAATTACAAAGCAGTCACTCATGAATTTAGTAACAAAAATAAACAAATATTGCACTGCTAATAATGTAGCAAACTAGTTTCAATTCCATCGCTCAGAAATTCACTCTTCACTGGGTATATTTCCAGCTATTAAAAATAATAATAAAGTGCTTGGCTTTACGTCCCACTAACTAATTTTACGGTTTTCGGAGACGCCGAGGTGCCGGAATTTAGACCCGCAGAAGTTATTTTACATGCCAGTGAGTCTATCGACAAGAGGCTGACGTATTTGAGCACCATCAAACACCACCGAACTCAGCCAGGATCGAATCTGCTAAGTTGGGGTCACAAAGCCAGCGCCTCAACCAACTGAGCCACTCAGCCCGGCCCAGTTAATAAAGAACCAAGAGGTTCAACTAAAGAAGCAAACATCTAAAATGTAATGTAAATAACTGGAAATGAGAAAGATGATATTGTGACTAGAGCCATACCTCCGTGCAGTAGATTGAGCAGAACAATAACTTACTAACAGCTCAACATTTTAATTAAGTACTATGACATAGATATTGGAGTGTCTTCTTGACACATCTCATAATTGCTTGTTTGTGTTTTAGCTAACAGTTCAATGCGCATAATGTTTGAGTGCGTCCTTAGGACAGAAATTGCTGGATATTAATTTAGTCAGAATAAGCTTAGGTGGCGTCAAGTTAAAATGCCAGCACACGGTAGCTGAGGGCGTATGATTATTTTTATTATTATTATTATTATTATTATTATTATTATTATTATTATTATTATTATTATTATTATTATTATTAATGAGAACAGAATATTGCGAACTTATTATAAATTTGAAAATAGATGGGAAATCATTATCACAATCATGTACATGAAGTTTAAGTGGATTACTGTAATGCATAGTATTTGAAGGTGCTCAAATAGTCAGCCTCGTGTCGGTAGATTGACAGGCACGTAAAAGACCTCCTGCGGGACTAAATTCCGGCACCTCGGTATCTCCGAAAACTGTAAAAGTAGTTATTGGGACCTAAATCTATTATTTATTTATTTATTTATTTATTTATTTATTTATTTATTTATTTATTTATTTATTTATTTATTTATTTATTTATAGTGCGTAGTATAAACGCTTCAAAAAACAATTTTGTGCATCACACTTGAACCTGTGAAGGACCTCAATAATGATACTGGCCTCTGAAACCCCTGTGGGTGGGGGACGCAGATGAATAACATACCCACGGTATCCCCTGCCTGTCGTAAGAGACGGCTAAAAAAAGCCCCATGACTTCTCGACTTGTGAGGGTGGGTTGGCGACCACGCGGCCGCTTTTCTGAGTCCTGGCATTGCTTCCCCTTGCTTGTAAAGGGCTCCTCACGTTCATACATCATGTCCGATCTCCCTTGGTCAACTCTTATTCTTTTCCGTCCCCTACGGTATTAGAGCATTCGCGGAGCCTTTCATTTTCACGCCCTTTGTGGCCACCTCCTGTGAGTGTGGGATGCAGATGAAGAAAAAACCCACGGTATCCCTTGCCTGTCGTAAGAGGAGACTACAAAAGGAGACCGAGGGATGATGACATTAGAGCCATGAGACTACTTGTGATTAATACCGTTATGTGCGGAATACAATGGGTCGACGGTACTTGTGATTCGTACCACCTTGCGAGGAATGGATCTACATTACATAGGAGCAGTACCATAATGCAAGAAACACTACGGTCTGGGCGTTGCTTGTGATAAGTGTCATCGTGTGCATTTCTCTGGTCGGTTCCACAGAGTTCAGAATGGGCCTGCGTTGCCCATTAGTAGTACCAGAAACACCATGGATCTACGTTGCCTGTGATTTGTGCCACTATGTAAGAAACACCACTGGTTTGGCTGGCGCCCGTGATTAGTATCACTATATGGATAAAACCATGGGTCCGCGTTGCCTGAGAATAGTACAATTATATGAGGAACTCCACAGGTTTGTGTTGGCTGTGGGCTTTACCGTAATGTGTGATACACCACGGGTCTACATTGCCTATATGTGAGCGACACCTTGAGTATACCTGGCCTGTGATTAGTTCCACTATGTGAGGAACACCACAGGTCTGCGTTGCTTCTAAGTGGTACCCTAATGTGCGAAAAACCATGGGATTGTGTAACCTGTGAGTGGTGCCATTGTGTGTGACATACCATCGATTTATATTACCTGTGATTAGTATCACTATAGGAGGAATACAATGAGTCTGTTTTACCAATGATCAGTACCTTTACAAGGGGCCGGTGACCTGGATTTTAGACCCGTGTAGACAATAAGCACCATCCCAGTCATTTAGGCATTGTGAATTTGACCCACTTATTGTCTTTGTATCACGATCATTTTCCTATCATCATTCCTTTTAGATTCTGGTCAGTGGATACATTTTGAAGTTTTCATTATCGTGTCATTTCGTTGCACTGAACACCATTCGGGGCCGATGGCCTAGTTGTTAGGCCCCTTTAAACAACAAACATCATTATTATCAACTGGCTTGTGACACAGAGATGATGTATGGTCATATCCGGCTTAAATTGTGGTTTGTTATTTCCGTACAGACCATGAAGGTCCTTGGAGGAAATGAACCTCGCCACTCAGTGGTTAGCCACTTTCACAATCAGAAATTATCCCCGTTCTCATTTCTAGTGCAGGTTGAATGAACCTGATGGTCATGTGTTTCATTAGAATTGGAAGTTGTTGTTTTTTTGTTTATTTTGTTTTCTGCTAGTGTTTAACATAAAAGGTCTTCGGCGACGCAGTAACATTTCTAATTTTGGACTTCCAAACAGGAAAACGAACCCACGACCATCTAAGTGAACCGAAAACGCTTTTATCTGCTCAGCTACACATCCCCACCCTTATTATTAGGTCAAGATAGTTCACTGAAGTGCAGTGTGGCCGACAATTAGACAATATTGAAAGGAGACGCAGAGAAGTAAAGCTTCAGTTGAACACTGCTTCTATTAAAAAACAGATATGGTGAAAGGCGAGTCGTAATGGCCGTTAGTATTCGAGAGAACTTTTTTGTTCAGCGTTATTTCCACTCATACGGAAGTGTCCGTGGAGGTGGACCTAGTGTGAAACACGTGGTGTCATCCGAGCAAAAGTTCCGGAAACCTCGTCCAATAAAGTGTCCAGTTTTCTTGCTTGTGGCTAAATTTTGTCAAACAGGATCAGTGCTATGATAGAGACGGTCTGTGAAAAAATTAAACCACTTTTCCCTTTGCGACAATGATCATAAATATGTCTCTCGATCATGGCCACCCATGCTAACTTCATATCACCGGCAGCCTTAAGACAAAGATTGCACGGTTGTTACGTAAAATTGTCTTGCCATCCATACCATACATCACAGCCTGCACGGTTGCTAGGTTACATTTTCGTCACACATTTTGTGACGCTAATTTCCATAACGCAAATTTTTAGATGAACCCCAGCTATAAAACATATCTATGTCAAAAACGATCGGCCGCGGACACAAAACTTGCGAGGTTAGTGGTGGAGAATACTCTGCGATCACCGGGGAAATCAATGACTAGGTATGAGGGGAAGATCTATGCAGGCTGTTATTTTTCAACTAGGAGTTTTACATACCGTATGCAAGTATGGATAGGAATGAAAGGCGTAAATTCTGTGTTCGCACATTGGCCAATGTCAACAAAGATGAAAATTTACTTGCCGATCAGTTTTTCTGATGAATGCCACGTCACACGGGGTGGCTCGGTGAAGAAACATACAACACGATTTCTGGGGTTTAAACCATCTACTGAGATTTACCTTTGGGCTCTGTGGTGTGCCATCTCCGGTAGTGTCATAAATTAAACTTACTTTGTCGAGGACGATCAACGAAGTTGATTTACCGTTTCTCGGTAGAGGTACGGAGAAATGGTTGTCTCGAGGCTCTTGAGTGATCTAAATCGTTTAAATCGGACTAAAAATCAGTATTTTAAGACACAATTTTTCAGGAGGACATAGCGACTTGGCACGTCCCTAGTGAATCCTTTCAGTTACTGCAGCGTCACTTTCAACAGCGCACTATCTCAACGGGAACAGGTCACCCGCACCCTGCCAACTCACCTGATCTCATGCCACTTGATGCTAATATGTGGGTGATGTTTGAGGATGTCAATTGTTATACAGTGCCTCGTGATATTGATCAGTTGATAATGAACATAACACACGTATTGCACTCACTTAGACGGGAAACAACTACAGCGATGTTTAACATTTCGCAGAGTCGCTGTGAAACATGTTACATGTAATATGTAAATTAGGCCCCTGTTTGGATGCTATGAGGCACGTACAGGTTTCCATTATATCTTCATTTTTCATTTTATTTACACAGTTAAATACACCAGTATAGCCTATGTATTGTATTTTAGTACAGTATACGTCTTTTCTTGCCGTACTGTAGCTCGTTGCATCACTTTATCTTGAAATTTTAAGTTCCGTGTCTTGATTTCACCACTTGTAAAAAATTAAACACTTAAAAATTTACCTAACATAAATGAGATCCCCCATTAATAATAAGTTTGAACTTACAAAAGTAATCACAAAGAAATTTGTACTTGTGGAAACATATTTAAACCTCATCCATAACGAACATCCGCACCTTGCATCCCCCCCACAGTCCAGCAAAATGATACGTGTAATCAAATCATAAGAGACCACCGCACTTCGAAATAACCCAAGCACAATACCTAAAATTTTAACCTCCATTTCCTTTCCTACTTCCTAGCATGTCATTTTGTTGACAGCTTGGTGACAGTCTTGTTCATGTGTTGAATATTGACGAATAAGGATAAGTGAATGAAGTTTTTCTATGATATAATCAAACGTAGTAACTGTCATTTTCATGAAACTAAAAGGAAAAATGTCTGAATGTTGCCTTAAATTACTTTTATGTATTTACTTGTTCCTTGTTCAGTGCCGAAGTTAGGGCTATAGACTTCTCTTACACTTAAGCACACTTTGTTTGCTATCTAAAATAAAATATTTAAAATAGATAACATTTAAATGGAACTAATAGTATTAAATATGAATCTAAATAAATAACAAACTAAATTCATACTAAAACCGACATAATATAAGTTAAATATAAGACATAAGTGTTTCATGGTGTGGGTTAATGTAGTCAAGTCCTAGTTCGTGAGCCATCGGCAACGGATGAGTGGCCTAGTAAGTGGTACTGAGAGTCGGGAGACCAGTTGCTACGGAGTGGGAGTGGGCATATCGGACATATTCTGAGACATAGCCTTCCTTGAGCTCAGGTGGCTAGGTCTATATAACCCACCAGTGGTCCCTAACCCTTTAGAGGAGAGATCCTCACTTGGACTATGTGTAAGTAGGGTAGCATCCTGCTTCATGAATTTACCGAGTTCAGAATATTTTAAGCAAGCCTCAGACCTATGGGAGTAACGGAGTCCCACTTCCATTTGACAAGCGAGGCACTCCTTGGAAATAACTTGAACGAAATTCAATTCAATGGGGAGCTACCAATATTAATGGTACTTATAGAAGAAATAAAGTAGAACTGGCTGTGTAAGCAAACAGGATGCATCTGGACGTGCTAGGAGTAAATCATATTCGGTTAAGGGGAGATAACGAGGAAGAGGTAGGAGATTATAAAGTGTACTTGATGCGTATTTAAAATGTCTGGGGTAGGGCTGTGGACTCAGGATATCTTATTCATAAATTAGAAGTAACAGGCATGACAGTAGTGAGAATGTTTGCTGGTACAAACAGGTGGGAACAGTGGCAGGGGAGTACTCGGAATGAGGAGATAAAGCCTAAGTTAGAAATTAACTTGATGGAAGAAATTGTACGCATAAACCGGTTTCGGTGGTGGGGTCATGTGAGGCGAATGGAGGAGGATAGGTTACCTAGGAGAATAATGGACTCTGTTATGGAGGGTAAGAGAAGTATAGGGAGACCAAGACGACGATGGTTAGACTCATTTTCTAACGATTTAAAGATAAAGAGGTATATAACTAAATGAGGCCAAACCATTAGTTGCAAATAGAGGATTGTGGCAACGTTTAGTAAATTCACAGAGGCTTGCAGACTGATAGCAGAAAGGCATAACGATCTATAATGATGATGTATATGTGTTAAGACGTAAATCAAGGACCAAATGAAATAAAGTTAATCAAATAATTGATATCACCAAAGTTAGGTACCCAGATGGATATTGAAACATTCACATTTAAGAAAATTTAAAAAAATCTTTAAGCACGAATAAACACATTAATATATCTAGATACTGGAATAAATTTAAATATGCTGTGCATGTTTCTAATAAATATTGAATGGAATAACGATTCAAAACACATAATAACAGCTATATAAATATTAACCTAATATGTGTTTCTTACAACTATGGTTAAATATTATTCCGTAGGTCCTTAAAACTAACGAATACTCAGGCACACACTCACTCATACTGAAATCAATCAGTCAGCTGCCGTCAACAGGTAGTCATGGCAGGCGATCATAAATTTTGATAACATTATACAAATGACAAACACATCTCAGCTATGCTCTCATGTTTCGTTCAATGCAAACAAACAAGCTTGAAATTTAACAAGTCACTAACTTGATTTCGTGATAACCGAGTGAGTTGGCCGTGCTGTTAGGGGCGCGCAGCTGTGAGCTTGGATTGGGGAGATAGTGGGTTCGAATCCCACTGTCAGCAGCCCTGAAGGTGGTATTCCGTGACTTCCCATTTTCACACCAGGCAAATGCGGCTTGGGGGGCTGTACGCTAACTAAGGTCACGTCTGCTTCCTTCCCACTCCTAGCCTTTTCCTATTCCCTCATCGCAATAAGACATGTCCGTGTCGGTGCGTCGAAAGGCAGATTTAAAGAAAATCATCGTTATAGTTCCTACAGGTCCTCCAGTTCCACTTTAAACCCGTACCACATGGATGTGACATTCCCATTTCAAAACTCCCACATGCATTGGTGGGATTCAAACCGCGGACAGATTGGTAACAACGTCATTCATCTGTCAGGCCCCAAAACTCAAAAACTATTCTTTCCACAGAAGAATGCACGTCATTGAACTTGTATTACATAACACAAAACTTCATCAGGTGATGACGAGTACATATCTTGTCCACCGAAACTCAACAAGGACATTCATTGCGTCACATTGGTGTGAAGGAGTGAGGTGCTTGGGTCGATGATAAGAGCAGTACAGGGTGGGGTGCTTCGCTGTGAACGAGGCTTTACCTGTTCACCACGTGTTCCAGGCGGTGACATTTAGCACTGTACATTGCAAGTAATTTCAATTATTTCCTACTGTCAGAGTGCGCTTGTCACTGCTGTTTACCCATCAAACAATGTAACGGGTTTTAAATTAGATTTCGATCGACTATACATAACTCAGTTCATCTCCGAAAATCAGGCAAATGAAAGTCTGTATAAATTCAAATATCAAACAAAAGAAGGGTAGAAAATATGCCTGAAATCGATATAATATTAAACGTTGTGAGAAGTCTGACAATTCTCACTTCATTTGGACGCCCTTATACAGAATGTAACAATAATTTACTGCCAAACATTCAGGACACAATCAATCAATCAATCAATGAATCAATCAATCAATCAAGCAAGCAAGCAAGCAAGCAAGCAAGCAAGCAAGGAAGCAAGCAGCAAGCAAGCAATCAATCATTAGTGATATGAATTTAGGGCAGTCGCCCAGATGTCAGATTCCCTATCAGTTGTTTACCTACACTTTTCTTAAAACGTTTTCAAAGAACTTGGAAATCCTTGGTAAATTATTCCGATGTCTTATTCCTCGTCCTATAAATTAATACTTGCCCCAGGTTTTCAACTTGAATTCCTACATTTAAAAGCACGGCTCAAGCTCATTCGCCTACTAATGTCATTCCACCCCATGTCCCTACTGACAGCTCGGAACATACTGTTTAGACGAGCAGGTTGTCTTTTCACTCCCAAGCCTTCCCAGCCCGGTGTAGGCAACATGTTCATAACACTAGTATTTAATCGGAATTCGCCCGGAACTAATCGTGCTACTTTCATTTGGATATTTTCCAGTTCTAGTATAAAGTAATCCTGGTGTAAGTCCAATGCACTGAAACCATACTCTAATTGGGGTCTTACCAGAGACTTACACACTCTCTCCTTTACATACTCACGTTCCTCAGACGTAGAAGAAAATATATTATATGGACATAGGTCCAGAAACCCTGTATTTCCATGATAGAACTCATTTTCTACAACTCTACATAGTACATTAATCATGGTAAAACACATGAACAGAACGAACCAGCAAACCACATAGAACTCTTTCTTGCGTGAAATTTTCAAATGGAATTCAATGGATACATCAGCACATCTGGGATCCAATGCGAGGGCAGGTTGATGCAAGCATCAGTGCTAACGAAGGACATTTTGATTTAATATGTGTAACATGCTCCCTCTAAACGCAAGAAAGAAAATTGTTCTCTACCTGCTTTATACTTTCGCACCATCGTCATCTTCGCCTTCCTGCTATATACTGAGCATGTTGAGCTTCCATCGGCTTCTCTCACCATGTGACTACAGAAGTCAATGCACTTTCTTGAAAGGGCTCCATGCTTCCATTGTTCGAGGACATTCCATCTGTCCTCCTATAAGCATGTCATCTGTTTTCCTCAAGAATCAGTCCGGCTTCGATAGCGGTCTGGAGTGGTGACATTTCAGCGAGACTTGCGTGTTTGTGCACGTACCCTTTTTAATTCCGTCCGTCTGCAATGCTTCATCGTGTGACGCTGGGTGAGCCAAGTGTTATGTTTGTCTAAGCATTGAACTTAGGGAGTTTGTCTCCCGTTTTGCCCTTCAGGCTTTAACTAGAACTACTACTACTACTAATACTAAACGTTTTCATTCCTCCCCTGAAGGGGGAGGCGGGCCTCTTAGACGGTGACGCCGTCTCGCAAGGCGAAAGATTTGTTACGGTGAAGGAGATGTGCGGAGAAGGTGAGGGGGTGGGCGGCCGTGGCCTACACTACGAACTGTCCCGGCATTCGCCTTAGTGCAGGAGAATGGAAAACCACGGAAAACCACTCTCAGGACAGCCGACGTGTGGAGCCAGGCGTGAAGTCCGGCACTGTGCCCCAGGCCCGTCTCCCGAATGCAGAGGCATAGAGCCACGGTAGAGCCGTGGCTAACTTTCTTCTGCTCGGCTGACCGGTCAGAGTACAGAGCTGTTGCACCACGAGCAAGCCGTAGCCTCTTAAGGGACAAAACCCAAGGGCCGAAACCCACTCTGCATCTACCGACTAACTAACTAGAACTTTTTATCCATTTCCTTATCTTGTATTACGTTTGCTGTTCAGTTATGAGAACTTAATCTTTTATTGTTCAAAAACTCTTCTGGTGGAAGACATACTGCACAAACATGTGGACTATGACTTTTTCTCTATTTCACTACAGCAAATCTTAATTAATTAATTAATGAGCTGTGCTTCATCGCTTCATTTTTGTTCATTTGAGAAAAAAAACGCTGATGAGGATTCGACCTCCCTCCTCCGCCTTCGCCTTTTCCTCTTCCCGACTTTCTTTTAGATGCGTAGCTCCGCTGGTATGAAATGTTTTAACTAACACGTTGGTGTTGATTTTTTGTTTTCTTGTGGCTGATTCGATTCTTTCTGTAACCTTCTTTGTGAACGTTCAATTCTATTTTCAACACCTTGATCTCTTAATGTTATTCATATTTTTACTGCCAGTTGACATCAAGATGCATGTTATCATTTGTTGTTTCTTGCATATTTGCTTTATAATCACTTTGTTCTGTACCTACTACGCCCCCCTCTGGATCCCCAGCTCTATCCTTACACTCTGCTGTTGTGTACTGGATAGCCCGTATAAAGGACGGAGCATGGCATGCTCATGGATGTAGGGCATGCGTGGTGGAAAATGCAATCTCAGATGATCTTCTGAATCTTACTTTACTTACTAAATTACAAAGTATTGCTGAAATACATAACAGATGAGAATAATAGTTTCATGTGGCATGCTGTTCCTGTGTGTTTCCCATAATTAATGTAGTATGTAGCGTTGTAAAACATGAGTTCTAACATGAAATAAAGTATTTCTCGACCCATGTCCATATAACACATTTTTTTCCTCTACGTGTCAAGAATGTGTAGTGAAAATTTGCTCGATCTTTAATGTTACACCCTGTATTTCTTAAAAGAAGCCTGCTCCAGTGTTGGATGTCTAAAAGAGGACAGAACTCATTATTCTCTCCGACTCTATCAATGTTTTATCCACGTAACCACCCCAATTTTCACTTTAGAAGTTAATCTACTTCATCATTTTTCAGCTCTCAAATCTCCAACGATATCATATTCATTTTATACTTTTGATCGTACAAAAACATATTGGATACCATGAAGAGAAACTTCTGAAATAAAACTCGCAATCGATGAATCGGTAATCCAATTCCAACGGTAGGCCTTACCTCACTCACACCGGAAGCGTGCTTTTTCGTATTTGCTAAGCAAGTAAATACGACCAAGACACCTAATCTTCTATTTAGGTATACAACAAACACTAGATGAAATTCAGTAATATGCAACTAGAATGATAAAATCATTTTCAAAATATTGATAGTAAATGAGTAGTTTGCCCTGTAGAGAAGTGGAGATGTGACATTGCTGACTGTATCGAAACAATCGATACGGCATAGCGAATTGCTTCGAAGCAGTGTGTCGACACATGGCGCACTTCCGTACATACGGCGCACTTCCGCCTTGGACTATAAGAGAAGCAGTTTTTCGCGATGGTGTATTGAAACAAGAACCAAGCTTCATATCTAAGTTCAGTCACTGAATAAACTGACATTCTCATAACGATAAAATATGAGGTTCATGAAATATTTAATGAGCAAATGTACAAAATACAGTATCAGAATTAGATGATGTGCAGTATAATAATACTTTATCATGATTAGAGCCCGGATTTTTAGGTGCTGATAGGTTAGACTGCAAACTTATTTAAGCCAATAAGATGTGTACCCTACCGTGTACAACAGTTATGCTATGAGGTTTGCATAGAAATTAAGAGTACGGCCTATAGAACTCCTAAAATGTATGTTACTCTTGCTACAGTATGGAAAAGCGGGTTGTGAGACACTTCCTATTAACCAAATCAGTTTGCATTCTAACCTATTACCACCTAAAAATACGAAGTCTAACCATGATTATTATGAACTCCGTTTGCTTCTTCACTAATCGCTCACAGTGACACCGTAATAAAAGAGTTCAATTTTACAGTTTAAAGCACTCTAAAACAGTAAATAATTTGAATAATTATAAATTGATCAATGAAATTTAAGAACTCAAAACAGGTAGACTCCTATTCTATGTACAATAACAAACTTAACCTAATCCAATTACAAAGGCATAGTAAAATAGGCCTAGTAGTGTAAGTAAATGAACTGACTTGAACTTATGAGTACCTCTAAGAAGAGTCCAAGATTATTATTAAATGTACACTGACAAACTTGACCTAATCCAGTTTTAAAATCTCCTTAAAAGTGAAGTTTAAAAGCATAATTTTCGGAACTCATGCACTTAAAAAATGGGAGTGACTTCCTATTATAACATGACTCTGTTTTGAGAACAATAATGTCCTCTTTCCGTGTAAAACGGAGTGTTTCTGTTGAGATGAGAGGACAAATAAAGCACCGTCACTGTTTTAAAGCTTTGCTGTTTCGAAGTCTCGATGTAGCTGTCATGTACGGAACGACTGGAGTTTCCGTTCGCGCGACACGACATGAAGCAATCTCAATGCTGCGGAACAGTGAAGCGTTGTTGTGTGGAGGCATCGAGAGAGCTGATTGCGGCGGCTCAGTGTTTCGAAGCATACACACACTAACCAACTCTAGTAGCCTGGTGGTTTCGTCTTGCTCTCATACGGAATCTCCTTCGAAATTCTTGAGGACAGTACTAAGAATTCCAATTCAACAGCAAATTGACCTTCAGTTTGGTTGGCCTTCTTCCTCCAATTGAACATTTTGTTGTTTTCAAGAAAACTAGTGCTTCGTTCATCTCTTGTAACTATTTCTTCTTCTTCTCCTCCTGAAAATGTCATATCCTGAGTGGAGGTTGGCGGTCAACCTGGCAAGCCAGCCGATGATGAATTGGACCACTAGCGGAGGTTTGCCAACCAGAAAATGCGTCGTCGTCCAAGCCCTCTCATTCATTATAATTTTCCTTGAAGTATAAGTTGCTGGAGATGGTATTTCTCGTTACACAGAATGTGGCCAAAGTATGTTGTCTTCCTTTCTTTGATGGTCTTTGTTACATCAAAATGTTTCTCATGCACTGCATAACGACGTGGTTCGTTACGAGGTACAACCAAGATATTCTGAGCATACGACGATAACAACAGAACTCAAAGGAATTTATCGTTTAATTATTATGGCCGCGAGTTGCCCAAGCCTCCGCACCGTAATACAAAGTGGAGAAGACATAACGCTTAAGGACTCGGGTTCTTAAGATTAAGGTTTAAGTTTAGATCACATAATATTTCCTTTATCCGATGAAATGCCGCCCGTTCTTTCTCAATTCGTATTTTTATTTCATGATATTGGCCCCATCTCTCGTAACTTCAGCAGTTGTAAGTGAGCGAACTTCTGCCACTTATTACCAGCACACGATAAGATTCATTTAAAAAATATTATGAAAATACTTCATTTACATCAAAGGAGCATATAAACATGTATCATTAGTTCCGTCCCACTACTCCTCCTCCAAACCTTCTGCAAGTAATTTTGCCGGCGTGTGTAACAGTCAGACCTCAAAGATCGACAAACTGAGTTGTTAGTAAGTAGGTGCGCAGAAGATGCACATGTGTGCTCTAACGAGACAGGATGGACTGTCAACTGTTTGTTTTGCGTCACAAGTTCAAGTCATTTTACACTCAGTCAACTTTTATTGGACACTTAACGTTATTTTCGTCTCTGTAATGTGCGTTCGCTCTCTAGAACTGAGGAAAACTACTAGCCACATGTTGAAGGAGACATTTCAGAGCATCTGTTAACGCTTCATAAAATATTAGGCCGAGTGTGACGTAGTTAAAATTATCAACGCGTTGCATCATGTAGACACTGGAATTATTATTATTTCTTATTTTGCTTAACAATACAGTACACTTCTTCATTCAAAACGCTTTTCTCGCCACAGGCTTCACGTAATCCTCGATTACATTCTAATGCATTTTTGCAATGACAACCTCGATTTCAATCCACGAACGCTGATCACCCTTACAACGGTGAAATAGACACTCTTCACTTCAGTGCCACACAGCAACAATGCTCTCATTTGGGTATACACCAATTGTACACTAGGTAAAAATGTAATTAATTACCATATTCTAGTCTAAAATCCTGAGTTGTCTTTGTTAACAATACGCATCCATTATCAATCCGAAGAATAAAATTAACGTTTTCTTTTCATTTTTGGTCAGGAAAGCCCAAAAGGCCATATACGAGAGCTGTAAAGAAAGTAGTAGCAATGTTAATAGAACGCAATATTTAATGAACTAACATATACAATTGCACTTTGTTCCTTCAATGCAGTCCCCCGCAAAGGCTATTATCTTTGGCCAAATGTCGGGAAACTGTAGGGGACCGCTGGCAAGGCATTCTCTGTTGATTACAGCGACGGAACCCCCCACAGCGCGAAGTACGTATGCAGATGCCACGTCCGAAATTCGGAGGGGTTCCTTCAACTTCGGAAACAGGTCGAAGTCAGGTCTGGTGAGTTCGGAAGGTGTTCCAAGACCTCATTCCAACTCGAACGAAACGACTTGACCCATCGTGCAACCGTCCTATAGGCTACGGTAACGTATTCTCGCCACGTAATCCTCGATAACATTCTAACGCGTTTTTGCAATGACAACCTCGATTTTAATCCACAAACGCTGATCACTCTTACAACGGTGAAATAGACACTCTTCACTTCAGTGCTACGCAGCAACAACGCTCCCATTTGGGTATACACCAAATGTACACGACACATCGACAACGGAGCCACCTGACCGCTCCCATATCCTATTTGCGCATGGCCGATCTCCTACAAGTGTCTGAACTACGTTGCCATTGATTTATTTACAGCCCTCGTATTTACCAAGTGGAGAGACTTCTCTCCCTTAGTGTATCATCAGCCGTCACTGCATTGTAACTATCACAGAGTGGTTGCTGTGGCGTCAAAACACTGCTCTAGCAGGTCACTGTCTTAGAGTGGTGTCCAAGCTTTGAGGCCAAATACTGTACCACACTGGAGCGAAAAATTCATCATGCTTGCGATTGAGTAATCTGTTTTCTTTATTTGATAGGTATCCTGTTTTGTTCTAGTAGTCTCAACTAGAACTTAAAGAGCTTTTTGTTTCACGCCACAATAATAATGAATAGAGGTCTAAGTATGTGTATCTGTCTCTATATCCGGTTCAATCAATCATATATAAATCAATCAACCATCTGCGTTAAGGCCTGTTGTCAAGATAGCAGATTCCCTATCAATTATTTACATAGTATTTTCTTAAATGATTTCAAATAACATGGAAATTTACCAAACGATTCCCTTGATAAATTATTATATTCCCTAATTCCTCTTCTTGTAAATTAATATTTGCTCCAATTTGTCTTTATAAATATAATAAATTTCATCTTTATATTCCTACTAGCAAGATACCCGTGTTTCGCTATGATAGTATACTGAAATTTATAATTGAATGCTTAACCTTTTTTGTATAATCCGCCAAAATTCGCAATATGACGGCAAAGTTCCTCCATTTTTTCAATATTTCATTCCAGCATTCGATTTCGTACTTCCCGGGCCAGCTCCAGGTATTCCGCCCAGTCAGTTTGATCCCTAAATCTTTGCCATCTATTCCTATAAGCATTTTTTTAAATATGGATCAAATCCTTGAGGAGATCCGGCGTGGTGTCGTCTTGGGTGCCTTGGCGGTACTGAACCCATGGACGGACTGCATTCGTAGTCATTACCCGGGCAAGACCCGTTTCCACCGCAGTACGCACATTTTGACGACGGTCCAGAACATTATTATTATTATTATTATTATTATTATTATTATTATTATTATTATTATTATTATTATTATTATTATTATTTTATTATTAGGGTGGATGATATTAGTTGAGTTTCGGTTATTATTATTATTATTATTATTATTATTATTATTATTATTATTATTATTCCGGACCCCCAGCAAGATACAAGACCGCTACTTGGCGGTAAATTACATCTGCTGCCATTGTCATTGCTGACAATGTGACCAGCACGATTGTTGCGCGTAGGCAAGTGCGCGGGATTTCTGGCAATACGAATGATATGCTGCCGTGCATTACTGACCCTATTATCGACGTGAACAATTACACGGTCAATATCAATCCTATCGTTAATATCAAATGTGTTTACATTTTTATTTAAATGCCAGGAAAATCTACTGTAATCTAACTTTAGTTCTCCAAAGGAAAAGATGACTCTTGAAAACGAACCCAGGAAAGATTAAAAATGGTCGGTTTATGACCAGAATCAAGTACATTATGAACAGTAAAATCGATTGGTCTCAATTCCTTCTTCACCCCACCGCCGTTGATTCCCCCCCCCCTTACCCCCCACCCCGCCGAAGAAAGAAGGCGTGTTTCTTTACGTTTAAAGGAGATTACAAATACCAATCTCCGCTGACCTTCGATGTTAGGCCCCTTTAAACAGTAAGTAACAACAACAACAAACAAATACCAATGTTCAAGTCTGTTACCTTCAGTTTTGAGATATAAGTATCCCCATAAAAAGTATTCTTTTTTTCACTTCCTTTCACTCTCTCCCCCTTAAGTGAATTTTCCGGAAAAATACTTGTCTCTTTATTAGTAAAGGATCTTCTAAATAGCAATAATCAGTTTTTGAGATATGTGTCCTCATAAAAGTAATTCAACTCCTTTTCACCGTCGCCCCGCAAGATGATTTTCCCCAAAAATGCGTTCTTCTTTGTTTTTAAAGGAGATCCAAACACCAATTTTCACGTCTGTAACAAGTTTAGTTTTATTAGATGTAAGTATCCTCATACAATTAATTCAATTAGTTTTCAATTCTTTCACCCTCCCCCATTTCATTGGATTTTTCCTAATAATAGGAATACGTGTTCCTTTACTTTTAAAGCAGATTCCAAATACCAATTTTCACTTCTGCAACATCTTTCGTTTTTGAGATAATAGTATCTTCATACAAATAATTCAACTAATTTTCAAATCCCCCCCCCTTTTAAGTGGATTTCCGAAAACAAAACATTCGTATTTCTTTATTTTTAAAGGAGAATCCAAATACCAAATTTCACGTCTGAAACATCTTCAGTTTTTGAGATATGTGTCCTGATAAAAGTAATTCAACTCCTTTTCACCCCCGCCCCCAAGATGATTTTCCACCAAAAATGCTTTTTTCTTTGTTTTTAAAGGAGATCCAAATACCTAATTTCACGTCTGTAACATCTTCAGTTTATGAGATATTAGTATCCTAATAAAAATAATTCAACCCCATTATCATTTTTACCCCCCACACAAGTGGTTCTTCCGAAAACATAAAATACATGTTTCTTTATTTTAATAGAGATAAAAAAATACCATTTTTCACTTCTGTAAGATATTAAGTTTTGAGATAAACTGTAGACATGCTCATTTTAAAATTTCACCCCCCTTTTAGTACCCCTTAAGTGGAGTTCCCTTATGTTTCTTTACTTTTACAGGAGATTCCAAATACTAGTTTTTACGTTTGTAACATTTTACGTTCCTGAGATATAGTCTTTCTAAAAATTCACCTCATTTGTCACTCCTGTTTAATCCCCATTAATTGGATTTTCCAAAAACAAAAAGACGTGTTTCTTAATTTTTAAGGGATGTTCCACATACCAATTTTCAGGTCTGTAATATCTTCAGTTTCTGAGATATAAGTATCCTCATTAAAGACATTCAACCCACTTTTCACACTTTTTCAATCCTCCTAGTGGGATTTTCCGAAAACAAAAAATACGTGTTTCTTTATTTTTAAAGGAGATTCTAAACACCAATTTTTACATATGTAAACTTTTAAAGATTTGGGAGATAGATACACTCATTTTAAAAATTCACCCCTCCTCTCCCTTTTCACACCTTTATCGAAGGAATATCCAAAAATCCTCCCTTAACGAGCCTACATTGTAATATAAATGTACCCTCAAAATTTCATTTCTTTATGTCCAGTAGTTTTGGGTCGGCGATGATGAATGTGAATGTGTCAGTCAGTCAGTCAGTCAGTCAGTCAGTCAGTCAGTCAGTCAGTCAGTCAGTCAGTCAGTCAGCCAGGGCATGTTCTTTTATATATAGAAATTATCTTTCCTGTCTTTAAAAGCTTCACTCAAGCTTATTTATCTACTAACGTCGTTCCATGCCATCTCTCCACTGACAGGTCAGAATATACCGCTTAGACGAGCAGCTCGTCTCCTTACTTCCAAGTCTTCCCAGACCAAAATTCGCAACAATTTCGTAACACCACTCTTTTGTCGCAAATCGTCCAGAACAAATCGTTCTGCTAGAAGTATTAATAGGCAAGAATTAATTACGAATTTCCAGGCAACCTAAAAACTTAAAACTTGATACCACAGAATATCATATTTCCAAGATACCCAAAAATTTCTTGAATCCAGTATTCCTCGAGGATTTCGATCTGGGAGTTTGAAACTGGAGCTCAGAAGCCACCCACTGGCAAACTTGTCTACCGACTGTATAAGGTATAAGTAACAAATACGAGTATTGAGAAAGCGGTTACGGATATGTAATCGATGTTCCTACACTTCTACACCTTGTACACATACGTCTAAACTGATCATAATACGTTATGCTACTGCTAGGTAGTGACCTTATGCTGGACACACTCAACATTGCTTGCACCCAAAACGTTTGCACCCGCTAGATTAAATCATGGTCTTCTAGGCATATGAATAAAGAGATTATAGATTAGGAGTATGAAAGTAATGAGCATAATTTACAGTCCGTCTCTCTTTTTAGAATCGGTACTAGGCCTATGGTATCTTTCTTATGGTCATCATAGTTTTGTGCACTGTTAAATATTTCAAATAACTTAGGTACACTCAGTTGCGTTGGCAACGGATCCTGCTAAACTCGGCGAATTTTTATGCATGTAGCGCCCTTTCTTTCAGTATTTGGTAATTAGTTGACAGCCAAATACGCGTACTCTGGGTGTTAATAAGTCCAGAAGGCGTAAAGCATGCTTCAACACAGAAAAATGTTTTGTCCAAAACTTCAAGTCCTTGTCTTGCCTCGCCATGCCGTTCACATTCGATAACCTCTGTGCTCGCAGACACCCCCATTTTCCTTGTTCACACCCTGAAGAGTACTCATAAATACTAGTTTGAAGTATCGTACAATAGTTCTAACTCTCAATTACAATAATATTGTCAGGAATTTCGACATATTACTCCATAACATTTATAAAAATTCCACAAATTTCTACGTACCTCTTTGTCATAGAGGGTGATCAGTTACAATTAAGACACAACACCATTCTTTCTTTAAAATAGTTTTTAAGTGTAATTCATTGTCTATTGCCAGATTTTCATACAATCCTAATCCGAACATTATCATAGATACATCATGTCCCTATACATTTCTTCTTCCAACATAATTCCAGATATGTAACCGCCAATTTTCTCTAATATAGAACGTCCTTCGCATATTTACATAGAGAAACTCTCATTTTTATAAGCACATTAATGAATAATGTGCGAAAAGTATTGATATACTCACTCGTTAAGTAGTTTTCTTACCTTCTTTTAGAGAATTATAATTTTCCTGTTATAATAAGGAATTTGGGTGTTTTTTATACATTGGTGGATCCGCGATAAGTTTTAAGTTTGCTATCTACCATCGTATTAATTTAAAAGTACGGACACAACAATTCAGCCTTTACTGAGCTGTGTCAGCTGTGTTGCTCGTATTATAAATAATCAACGTCCAACATTCACTTCAGCTCTCACCAAGGATAGTAGACAGTTGTTTAATTTCAATTATGACTTCAAAGAAAATATAATATGTGTTTTACTATAAATCTTCGTTCGACTGTCAAATTGACAGTAGGAAAGGATCCGAAGTATTTGCTTTTTTGTTGTTCTTGTTACACTGGATCACACTGGACATGCCGTTCGCATTCGATAAACTCTGAGCTCGCAGACACCCCAACTTTCCTTGTTCACACCCTGAAGAGTACTCATAACCTGTCATCCAACAAACAATGTGGTGCCAAGGCCCCCTCCCTAAGCTCCGGGGCGCGCAGGTCTGGTCGCTATGGTGACGGGCAAGACGCCAACAGCTGAGGGCGTCCCAGCGACCAAGCAGTCAGCGTGAGGAGCCTGTCCCGGAAAGACGGCCCCGAAGTCGACCGGACGGTATCTCGCTGGCATTCTCAAGAGAGAAGTCTGATGTGAAATATTTTACTGCTACTTCCTGAGTTGTGTTGACACTTACAGCAGATCGGCCGGCTGTCTGTGGTGGTGGCAGGGTAGGTGGAGTTCTATAAATACCTGAGTGAGGAATGCACTGCGGTTTATTTGTGTGTTTAGCTTACGTAAGTGCTAAGAGCTCCCAGGTGACAGGGTAATGTACAGTTCACCGAGGGCCACCAACGTTCAAATACACATGTGAGACTGGGATCTCTTAGACCAGGTAGGAAAATCAGTGTATTATTAGCTCCTTCTATCCTACTAAGACATAAATCTGTCTTTCTTTCAAGTGAAAGCTGAAATTTGGTAAGTTTATACAATGCTTGGCGAAACTGTCTCTGCTGCGGGATGAATGAGCTAGCATACTTAATTTAAACTCAGTTGCGTTGGCAACGGATCATGCTAAACTTGGCGAATTTTTATGCATGTATCGCCCTTTTTTTCGGTATTTGGTAATTAGTTGACAACCAAATACCCGTACTCTGGCTGTTATTAAGTCCAGAAGGCGTAAAGCATGCTTCAACACAGAAAAAAGTTCCGTCCAAAACTTCAAGTCCTTGTCGATTGAGGAACGAATGGCGTCTCGTGACTTTTTTTCTTCATTCGTGGACAACTCTCAATTTACAATGATCCAATTTAAGTTTCTTACGTATGGCACTATGTGCTGAACACGTATAAACATTTATCTCCTGTGGAAATTTCCTGATCAATTTAGTAGTAATACTCAACATTACATCAGTCCGACTCGTTGGCTGAATGTACAGCATACTGGCCTTCGGTTCAGAGGGTCCCGGGTTTAATTTTCGGCCGGGTCGGGGATTTTAATCGCTTTTGATTAATTCTTCTGGCTCGGGGACTGGTGTATTTTTCCGTCTCAACACTCTCCCCATCATATTCAGACAACATACCACACTACCAACCACCACAGAGACACGTAATAGTGATTGCATCCCTCCGTATAGGGTTGGCGTCAGGAAGGGCATCCTGATGTAAAACGGGGTGAAATCCACATCTACGATGCAGTTCACACCCGCGACCCCACAAGTGTAGGAAAAGCGGTAGCAAAAGAAGAAGAAGAATACTCAACATTGCATCAGAAATTTCGTTCAGTCTTGCCTCGGTTGAATACTCAGCCCTAGGGATTCTCGGAGATTCATGTAAGTCTGCAGATCCGGTTTCGAAAAATTATTAGTTTTATCTTCCACTGTATCATGATTAGGGCATACGCAATTTAGAAAACGTTCACGAAATGTACGTTCTATGTTATAGGAAAACGTATTACTTTCACAGAGAGCAATTGCTAAAGAAAGAAATGAAGGAGAAAATTCAACTAAAACCTACAGTTTAAAATATGAAGAATATACTTAAATATTGCGGTTAACCTTAAATACTACAAATACTGAAATTGCTTGCAATAAGGAGCTATGCTGATGGTTAAGAAGAGTTAGTCTTATTATTTGAAATACTGCAAAAAAATAAAGAAATCAATATACTAGGGAATGAAAATACTGAGCAAAATAAAATAACAGTGGCTTATGGAAAATGATTTAGCGAGCATGCTATACAGATGGATTCTTCATTAATGGATGCCTTTTGCTGTATTCATCCAGGAAGCAGGTCATTGGATAGGGTTTTTTGAGAGACGTCGCGTTGGCAGAATTCATAAAGCGGTTAAGAATAAAAGTATTTTAGAAAACCGGGCGAGTTGGCCGTGCGGTTAGGAGCGCGCAGCTGTGAGCTTGTATCCGTGGTTTCCCATCTTCACACCAGGCAAATGCTGGGGCTGTATCTTAACTAAAGCCACGGCCGATTCCTTCCCATTCCTAGGCCTTTCCTATCCCATTATTGCCATAGGACCTATCTGTGTCGGTGCGACGTAAAACAAATCGCAAAAAAATATTAAAAAGCCGTAATGCTGTGGGGAGGAAAGACGGAAATGGCCGGATATCAAAGAAAGCCTCAGCAAGCTTCTATACAAATACAGAGCATGTGTATGGGTAGTTCGTGGTTAGTTTCCGACTGTTTGAAACTAAAATACTTGTTGTGATTAGGTCGATAAAGAAGTCTCATTAGCATTTCCATATCATAAAATAAAACTTATTTATACCTGCATATATGCCAGTACCTCTCCTTCTGTGAAACTTCTAAACTAGAAGTATACATGCTAGTATACATACTGTAGATGACGCACACTGGTTGCCATGGTTACCATAGTGTCTACGCAATACTGTCCACGACAATTTATTCTAGATAGCCCTCCAGCCCTAAAACATATCCATATTCAAATGGCCATTCACTGGCGTTCAGGCAAACACAAAGCTCTTCATCAAACTTCTTGTATCTACGATTGTATTTCGGTGTAATTCAAGCCCCCATCCTTCAGAAATAAACTGAGGAGAAATTTTTATTCCTAGATCATGAATTTCAATAATGAAATGTAAATGTGTAATTACATGGTATCTGAGTGATTATTTACTGGAGCTCTTATACTTCTTCTGCTTCTTCTTCTATCGCTTCTTCCCCAGACGTGGGTTTGCGGCTACGAACTGTGTCACACTGTATCGCCAACTCTGTCTGCAGCGATATAATCACCATTGTGTGTTTCTTTGGTGGTTGGTAGTGTGATGTGTTGTCTGGATATGAAGAGGAGAGTTGTGGGACAAACCCAAACACCCAACCCCGAACCAGAAGATTTAACGAGACCTGATTAAATTCCCCAACATGGCAGGTAAACGAACCCGGGAGCCTCTGGACATCAGGCCACAACGCTGACCATTCATCCAAAGAGTCGGACTCCTGGAGCTGGTACCCTACTGCCTTAAAAACACTTTTATTCCACTCGTTAACATATTGACTTCAAAAGTACAATTTTCACAGAAAGCTAGATTGATATTCAGTTTAAGGATAGTAGATAAGGCCACCTCCACTTCCATTCCACTCCTAGCCCTTTTCTATCCTATCGTCGGTATAAGACCTATCTGTAACAGTGTGACGTAAATAAAATTGAAAAAAGAAAAGAAAAGAAGATAGTAAGAGGACGAATCAAAAAGTAAGTTACACTTCCGAGTTATGGTCAATTATGACACCACCTACACATAGGCAACATGGCAATGACAATGTAACATTTCTCGGAACGGTTCCACCAACGTTTCGATTCCGGATGCATAGAAATTATTTCTAGTGCTATGTAACCACCCGGAGACAGCTACATTCACCTCCTAATCATTTCGGAATCGTCGTCCACCGAGATCCTTTTTCCTGGACTGTATGGAGGATGTCGTCATTCCTCCCACTTGAATCGCTGCAGCAGTTCGGACGTTTGGCGGGCCGTGTGGGGTGTTGCGTGATGCGGTGTCCAGACATAGCGCCATGCGATTTTCACGTGTCAGTAAGCTGAAAAAGGATCTTGGTGGACGACGTTTCCGAAACGATGAGGAGGTGAAAGCAGATGTCTCTAGGTGGTTATACTGTATAGCGCTGTAAGTGATTTCTACGAGTCCGGAATCGAAAGTTGATTAACCATGCAGAGAAATGTTTACAGTTTCTTGGGGACCATGGAGAAAAGTGAACTTACATTGTATGTCATAGCCGTGTTGCCTATGTGTAGGTGGTTTCATAATTGGTCATAACTTGCAAGTGTAACTTACTTTTTGATTCGCCCTCGTAGAAGGTCAATGCTCCGTTGTCTCATTGTTCCCAGTTTAAGCACACCCATCGCGCCTCAGACGCTGTATTGGAATGGCGTGATATAGTCTACGTGATGAGTCAACAGGGAGGGATATAAGTGTAACGTTTAAAATCCTTCGTCCAGCTGGCACGACTAGTAGACCCTTCGGTGAATCTTCAACGGTGGTTTCAGAGGAGGTGACCCTCAGTACAGTGAACTCGGTGGAAGAAACGACCAAGGTCTTCTTGGGGTTAATGAAGAATACAAATCCGGAGCGCCTATGCCCGCAATGGGTGGCTGATTGTGCGTACGTGAAGAATCAGAGGTCCCACAGCACCTATCAATGCCACAAGTAAGTCTTCATGGAAGTAAGAAATAAATTACTGTAGGATATTTTCCAGAAATACGGTACCAGAAGAAGTTGAGTGGTCATTGTCTTGGTCTTCGGTTCTCGGGGCCCAAAGTTCGATTCGAGACAGATGGAGGGAATTTAATCTTAAACATGTAATCGCAGACGCCACTGATAATATTTAGAGGTCTTCCTTACATGGCTTGCACCAGTCTAGCAGTAGCAACACCAAAGAAATAACCAGAAGAAGAAGGCTCTGAATACAGAACTTAATAATATTACATTCCATAAATTGCTCAATAAAATAGCAATTGTCTCGAAACTTTATTTCCCACTGGAGATAAACAGGCTGGAGTGAAAGATCATAAATCAATGAAGTCACTGATGAATCAAGTTTTAATTGGAAGGAGGATTAAGTAGAACGAGACAATGTAACAGAAGAGCACAGCACTGTTTCAGTACTACGCCAAGGATACTGTATATGAGCTAGTAATGGAAAATCCTCAGCATGTTTCCAGTCATTCGACCGGGTCAGGAATGGAATGAATGAAGCTCCCATCTTGCGACGAGTATAGGAATAGTGTCGGCTGACGAAACCTGTCGCACTCCTCTGGGGCAATGATTAATGACTGGCAGATGAAATGAAAAGGTATTGAACAGTGTTCCTGGAATGAATGATGACCGGAAAAATCGGAGTACCCGGAAAAATATCTGTCCCACCTCCGCTTTGTCCAGCACAAATCTCACAAGGAGTGACTGGAATTTGAGCCACGGATCTCAGCGGTGAGAGGCCGGTGCAATGCCGCCTGAGTCACGGAGGCTCTATGAGACCATGTATAAGGACCAAAGATTAAATGAGATAGTCTGACGCCCGGCTGTTACGGCAAACCACCAAACGTTCCTGTGAAGCAGTACTGTAAACTCCTCCTGTACCCCCTTATTGCTAGATGTCTTCTACGATTTGTGTCTAATAATAATAATAATAATAATAATAATAATAATAATAATAATAATAATTGTACCGGGCGGTACACCTCCACTCCGCTAATTTAAAATGTGCGCCTGTTGAAACTCCTCTGCTGGAGGAAGTCTGAACTTTATTGACAGTATTAATTTTCTACCGTCTCAGAAGATGTCACCACGTGGAAAATTTTGAGTTTTTGAACTGTGTCATTTTTGATGTGTTTTTGTTTCGCTTGAAGTAAGAAGTGTGAACTTTCTCTTCTAGAGGACACTACTGAAGATCTACAATAGTGCAACCTAGTGCGGAGTCAAAGAACTATTTTTTGGAGAAAATTTAATTTCAAGAGTTTGTTCTTTGTTAAATTTTTTTCTATCATTGTTTAAGTTGGCAATATTTACCCCTTTCTTCCCCTTGTTATGAATGTATCCAATCCCGAATTTCTTCAATTAATTTCTATCCAATCAGATGTATCTTCCCCCAACTTGAATCTGTTGCGGGGTCCTATCCAATAAAGAGTTTGTGGGAGGGTGTTTTCTTTCCCCTAACGCCTAGAAACTTCCGCGAGAGTATTTAAACTGCTGATTTTTGGGTCTCTCGGCCACTTCTGTTCCATCTTTCAGTGTGTTAAGTACATAGCAAGGGGCGGGAAGCGCCTCTTTCTTCTCCAGCCGTTCAACAGAAGGTAATGGCCGATTAATAACTTCTTTCTTTGCTAGCTCAGCAGTTTAACTTTCGGGGCGGGTTCTAAGCGTTCAGCCATGTAACCTTTTCCTAAAATGTAACTACTCCTTTCATATATTCTCTTTTAAAACGACATATTGGGATAGAGAGTGCTAACCCTCTCGAGCTCCCACTCACATTGTCTTGAGGTGAACTTATTTTCTCAACCTATTTTTCGTTAATGTAAAACAAATTGTTCTTTTCTTAAGTCACCTCTTTAGCATGGGATTAGCCCTTGTATTAACGGCCTAGTGCCAAGTAGGTCTTAATCAAAGTGTATTAGGAGTGCAAGTTCGCCTCCTCTCAAATTGTTATTTTAGAGGTCATTTAATTAACCTGCTTTTCTTGTAATAGACCTCAGTAGATTGGGTATTTTACCCCTGTGTTTATGTCCGTTGAGGACAACTTGAAGGTGGAGTTTGGTGTGGCCTGGGAGAGGCTTAAATTTTGAGAGCGAGTGACTCTTTTGAAAATTCTGGGTTGTATGCCTCATGGAGGTTTTTCAGTGTAATTTGGAGCAACGGCTCCTAGGTATGAATGGGGTTTTCTCCCCCTCTGTTAAAACTTGTGTTTGGGGTAAAACTGAGCTGATTGACCAAGCATTGGGAAGTCAGGGCGCGAAGCCCAAATTCTGTAAATATTGTAACTAACCCCTTTTGAATTGCTACTTTGTACCTGCCATGCTTGTTATTTCTTTGTTTTTGAAAAGAAAATATAACCTTGTTAAATTTTAAATTAATTTTATATTGCACTATAATTTCGTAGCTTGAAACCCATTCACACCCGCACCTTCTTTCACCTCTACCTACCACGGAAAAGTCCGTAACAATAATAATAATAATAATAATAATAATAATAATAATAATAATAATAATAATCATAATCATAATAACGATGTGACTGTCGAGAGTCAACGTCACCAGCTTCTCACAGAGGCAGTCGTAGTTCAGATCACCGCTAACAAATGTGTGATCACAAGGATCCTGAATTTGACAAAAACTGCTAGCAGACGTGATGTTACAACTTGGAAAAAAATTAATTGTTCTTATGCACAAATAATAAATAAAACTGTTTGCACTTTAGGAATACAACACATCATAGGGGATTATCACACAAAGTGGCCTGGATAACCAATTATTATGAAATATAAAGTTGATGGTGCAGAATGACTAACTAGATAATGCCTATATTCTGCTGCTTTTTCTGCCGGTGCGAAAGGTATTGCACATGTAGATTCGGCCCTGTTTACGGCTGGATGCCCTTCCAGACGCCAACCATAGTATATATGGGGGGATGTAATCACTATTGCGTATTTCTGTGGTGGTTGGTAGTGTAGTGTGTTGTCTGAATATAAAGAGGAAAGTGTTGTGACAAACACAAACACCCAGTCCCGGGCCAGAATAATTAATCAAAGGCGATCAAAATCCCTGACTCGGCCGGGAGTCGAACCCGGGACCCTCTGAACAGAAGGCCTCAACGCTGACCATTCAGCCAAGGAGTCGGACTCTTTGATAATCCCTATATACTATATTAATTATGTCGGCGTGGTTCATATTCCACGTATAGTCGTCGTCACAAAAAACTACAAGGTTGCACAATAATAATAATAATAATAATAATAATAATAATAATAATAATAATAATAATAATAATAATAATTGGTTAATTCCACCTGAGTTCGCCTCCGTGGTGTAGTGGTTAGTGTGTTTAGCTGCCACCCCCGGAGGTCCGGGTTCGATTCCGGCTCTGCCACGAAATTTGAAAAGTGGTACGAGGGCTGGAACGGGGTCCACTCAGCCTCGGGAGGTCAACTGAGTAGAGGTAGGTTCGATTCCCACCTCAGCCATCTTGGAAGTGGTTTTCCGTGGTTTCCCACTTCTCCTCCAGGCGAATGCCGGGATTGTACCTAACTTAAGGCCACGGCCGCTTCCTTCCCTCTTCCTTGCCTATCCCTTCCAATCTTCCCATCCCTCCACAAGGCCCCTGTTCAGCATAGCAGGTGAGGCCGCCTGGGCGAGGTACTGGTCATACTCCCCAGTTGTATCCCCCGACCAAGAGTCTGAAGCTCCAGGGCACTGCCCTTGAGGCGGTAGAGGTGGGATCCCTCGCTCAGTCCGAGGGAAAAACCGAACCTGGAGGGTAAACAGATAATAATAATAATAATAATAATAATAATAATAATAATAATAATAATAATAATAATAACAATAATAATAATAATTGGTTGATTCCACCTAATCTTTGCCTACATCCCATTTTAACCTGCTTTAATGCCTGCCTTTTATGCATGTAATAAAGATCTCATGAGGATTCCAAAAAGTGGTATCTTTCTGCGATATTTTTGGCGGAGTTGAGAACACATGTCTGCCAGACGCTGCGCGATATAGCTTACACTTAACACTGTCATCAGCGCTGTCAAGAGTGTTTACTCACCATCTCCTTCCTTCCACCCTGTCAGGAGGATGGCCTTCTTTTATTTTTTACCTCCCTATCGCTTACAGCCTCCCTGCTGTCTTCCCTTCTGTTTATCTCATTCTTCTCTGTAATTCAAGAGGTTCAAAGGGAAAAAGAGCACTTGCTTTCAACCACTCGGAATAAAAAGCGAGCATCATCTCTGCTGGATTGGTCTGTGATTTCCACTGCTCACGATCATCAGACACCGAGTGAGTTGGCTGCGTGGTTTGCGTCACATAGCTCTGAGCTTGCATTCGGGAGATAGTGGGTTCGAACCCCACTGTCAACATTCCTGAATGTTGTTTTCCGTGGCTTGCCGTGGGTAACACTCTCCTACCCCATGGTCGCCATAACACCCGTCTATGTAAGTGCGACGTACAATAACGAAAAACTCATCAGACGTGATGAAATGGATGATTTTTTTTTTAATGTTATTTGAAAGGCTAAAATCTCGTTGATAGATTTTGACCTGGTTGGATATAAAGTGTCCAGGGTTCCTTGGAGAGGTAAGAGAACTCGTATGATTTCAGCTACAGAGTTGCACACGTGCTACAACGGTGCAATTTAGGCTGCATCTCCATCAGTTTCGACTTTGATATTGTGCTGCTATCTAGTAACGGAAGTATACTTCTATTGCATGATTCCAGTGGCATCCTCGTTGTTAATTTAGTTTTGTCCGATAACATCGAGTGGTTCAACAGAATTATTTACTTCATCCGGGCGAAATGACGTGTCACTATATCAGGTTGATAGTGAAATTTCTCATTTTTGGGCAGCCCTTACTTAGACTCTATTAGCGTTATTTGAATGAAACTCACAAAGTCGAAACACGAAACACAACACTTTCATTTGACGTATATTTCGATACAATGTATTGTATATACTTCGATTCATCGCATGTGGTGTTTCATCTGTAGCACGGCATGTTCTGCTAAGAACACAATCAATCAATCAATCAATCAATGAGCTGTATTGAGGGCTGTCGCTCAGGTGACAGATTCTCTATCAATTCTTTACCTAGCTATTCCCTAAACGTTTTCAATTTACTTAGAAATTAAAAAATAAGGTTCCTAGAAGGAAACCATATTTTAATTTCATCGATTCTAGGAACCTTATTTTTGATATAAGGCCAAAGGCAGGCATTTATACAAGTAGAGGCACATGCTTCCCCTTCAGTGCATTGTGCTACATAACAGATTTGCAGTGGTGTCTCAACGGTGCACTAGTCACCAGCGTCTTTGAAAGGTGTAGCAATCAAACTGATGAGCCCACTACTACACAGGGGCGAAATGCTGCTAATTTCACTATTGAAAAATGCTAAAGAGCTTAAACGTTTTTCTTCTTCTTCTTAATCTGTTTACCCTCCAGGGTCGGTTTTTCCCTCGGACCCAGCGAGGGATCCCACCTCTACCGCCTCAAGGTCAGTGTCCTGGAGCTTCAGACTATGGGTCGGTGGATACAACTGACCAGTACCTCACCCAGGCGGCCTCACGTGCTATGCTGAACAGGGGCCTTGGTGGGGGATGGGAAGATTGGAAGGGATAGACAAGGAAGAGGGAAGGAAGCGGCCGTGTCCTTAAGTTAGGTACCATCCCGGCATTTTGCCTGGAGGAGAAGAGGGAAACCACGGAAAACCACTTCCAGAATGGCTGAGGTGGGAATCGAACCCACCTCTACTCAGTTGACTTCCCGAGGCTGAGTGGACCCCGTTCCAGCCCTCGTGCCACTTTTCAAATTTCGTGGCAGAGCCGAGAATCGAACCCGGGCCTCCGGGTGTGGCAGCTAATCACACTAACCACTACACCACAGAGGCGGACTGAAATGTTTTTAACTTGGAAGTGTATCCAACATTTCCCTTGAAAATTATCCCAATCCCTTACTCCTCGTCCTATAAATGAACATTTCCCCCAATTTATCCTCTAGAATTCCAACTTTATTATCATACTGTGACCTTTCCTACTTTTAAAGTTCCGCTCAAGCTTATTCGTCTACTAACGTCATTCCACGCCATATCTCTACTGAGCGCTCAGAACATACCGCTTAGTGGAGAAACGCGTCTCCTTACTCCCAAGTCTTCCCAGCCCAAATTTTGCAACGTTTTCGTAACACTGTTCCTTTGTCGGAAATCATCCAGAACAAATCGTGCTACATTCCTTTGGACACTGACGCAGAAATACTGTATATTATCATAGATTTATTCAGCGATCAAGATAACTAGAGTGATATACATTTGAGTGATAGCGAATATGCAGAAGATGATGCAATTTTAAACAACGTTACTTCAAGGTAATCTAAAACAAATACCATATCAATCACGCAGTTCACTCAATTTCTAAATTTCTCCGATACACGGAAAGACAAGAGAGCGAGTACATATTCTTTAGTTGCTCCCCTCTTAGTAACTTCTTACGACATTCAGTGAAGTACAGATAATGCATCATTTGATTCCACCCAGAGGGGAAGTAAAATGTTCCGAAAAAATGAAAAATGAGTTTATCCACGAAAGAATGTAAGGCTCATGAATTGTGAGGAAATGAAAGACATTCTAGAACTCGTAAATATATTTATTTTATTATTATTATTATTATTATTATTATTATTATTATTATGATTATTATTATTATTATTATTATTATTATTATTATTATTATTATTATTATTATTATTATTATTATTATTTGTTTTTCACATCATTTTTCCCGACTTTCGGTGTGAGGGCAAGATTTAGAATTATTTTGATCACTCTATCATTGTTCATACTGAGAATGTGACCATACAATTTCAGGGGCCGATGACCTTCGATGTCAGGCCCCCTTAAACAACAAGCATCATGATCATCATAGAATTTCAACCTTGTTTTCCTGACAGAGTCTGAGATTTTATCAGTATGGTAATAAATTTCGTGAGATTTCTTTTTCATTCATACTCCCTCTGTGTATACTGGGCCGAAAATGTTTCATAAAATGTTTCTTTCTTGCTATTCTATATCTTTTATAAGTGATCTACCGCCAATTATTATTTCCGATGCGTATAATTCTTCAGGTTTCATTAATGTATTTGAATTTATTTACATGGGTAATTTGTCCAAATTTAGTCATGGCTTGCCGATCCAGAAACCGAAGGCTCCACTCATGTACTGGATTCTTTGATATGATATTTGTAGTCAATTTTGGCTGAAATTTCACGTAGGTTTTCGAGGGAGTGGATTTCTTCTTGCCTATTATTAGAAAGAATTGCCAGGTCGTCTGCAAAAGCTAGACACGTGAATTATGTTTTTCAGTTATTTACCAAGATTTATTCATTTAACTTCTTTTTCCCAGGTTCTGATTACATTTTCTAGAACAAGATTGAACAAGAGAGGTGACAGTCCATCTCCCTTTCGAACCCTTACGTTGACATCTCCTACGAATTTAACTTTGGAAGTAGTGTCAGTTAATGTTGTGCTTGATCCTTTCACGGCCTGTACTTATAGACATGATATAGGTTTTTGGGCTTATGCCGTGTCAAGAAAATAAGGTGAAATTCTTTACGTTTCGCAGAGAACTTTTCTCTGCGTCATCTGAAGAATCTCTCGACTGTCCACGAGAAAGGCTTATCAAACAATGAGGTGTTTGAATTTAGACGTGTCAGTTAATGTTTGTCTGATCAATTCTCTTGTTTTTCTGTCTACTTTAAATTCTTCAAGTACTTTGAAAAGTGTCTGTCGGTCTATGGAGTCATATGTTTTCTAAAGTCTACAAAGGTGATCACTGTTGGTCTAGTTTTGCGCATTTGTAAAATAGTTTTGAGATTGAGTATTTGTTCTATGCATGATCTGCCCTTTCTGAAACCTGCCTGCTATTCTCCAATGAGGGTGATCTGTTTGTCTTTCTAGTCTTCCCAGTATAACTTTGGAGAAAATTTTATAGGTAACTGATACCAAGGAGATAACTATAGTTGTTTATTATTATTATTATTATTATTATTATTATTATTATTATTATTATTATTATTATTATTATTATTATTATTATTATTATTATTATTATTGTTTATCAGTCCTGTGGTGTATACATAGCGTGCCTGTCTCTTATTCCAAGGCCCTATTTTTGTTTACAGGCCGGTTAGGGATTTTAATTCTCGAATCAGGAGTGGAACGGAGTTCGCTTGGTACGAGATTCTCTCAAGCTCTTAGTTACAGGAATAAAGCGCACAGTGGGAAGATGACGCTACTGACCTAGTATACATAGAAACGCACTGCTGCGGTTACAATGGTGTCGGGAAACGATGACGCTAATTTCAGATAGACCACCAGCCCAAAAACATATCCATGTTACAGAAGGAAATTAGTGGAGCAAGGAGTATTATCTGAAACTGCACTTATTTATTTCAGGAAATATTAATTTCCCCAATCTACGTCTGAATACACTTAATGCATAATAATGATAATGTAAATATTTGTAGGTGGACGCACTGAATCCGGTCTAGAATGCCAAGAATAACAGCCGAGATGGTTCGTCGTGCTGACCACACGACACCTCATAATCTGCAGGCCTTCAGGCTAAGCAGCGCTCGCTTTATGGCCATGGCCATTCGGGGCTGTTGCACCATGAAATATGTTCAAGTTTAAGATATTTATAATGGGTTTTATGCTAAAAGGTATATTCGATCACTTCGTACCTCAAAGGTAGAACTGTCATCCTACTGGGTGATGAGACTGTCAGTCCCACTCGTGGGAAAGCTGACGGGCTGTGGACGGAATCACACCTGTACCCAGTCACACACGTCGTCATCCGATGCAAACCGATGTCCACGAACATCTGACCAGGTGTAGGAAACTAAGGTAGCGAAATACAGAGTGCACATATGTAGGAGTATGCGTATCACATGCATGCATTTTTGGCACACTGCAGTCTCATGCCATGTTCATTACTTACTGTACATCAATAAAAACTGCACCGCAGTAATCGAAAGGTAGAAACAAAACTGACTAAATGAGATTTTGTTTTCAGGGACCGAATAAGTATATTTTTTAACTATTTCAGGGGATGCAGGCTTTCATATAACTGTTTACACACATTCGTCACGTGCTGTGTTCAGTTACAATATGGAATAATGGCAATGTTTAGTTCTATAGGAAGGTACGCCGGATTGTTTTATAATGGAATAACATTTATTGTCATTAAACAACGTACAATATAAGAGATAAAACAATACACAAAATATAAGTATTTGATTTAGAAATGTACAAGGTTTCACAATATACTCTATATAAATTAACAGTGTAGATTTCCCTCTCAAGTAATTAAAACATCTCTCTCTTGGAATATATCCTATACCAAATATCTTATGCCATACTTACAAGTTAGTATATCCACACATTTACACATTTTTATTTATTTATATGGAGGGACACCATTTTTCTTCGAATTTCTATACACTGTTTACAGTAGGCCAGTTTTTAGAGTCTTTTCAAAGTACCGACATTTATCCTAATTCGAATGGGAGATTGGAAAAAAAAAGGATGATTCCTGTGTAATTATCGTATTTTCGAGTTTTCTTTAGTTTAACATGAGGAGTATCAATACCGAGCTCGATAGCTGCATTCGCTTAAGTGCGGCCAGTATCCAGTAATCGGGAGATAGTGGGTTCGAACCCCACTGTCGGCAGCCCTGAAGATGGTTTTCCGTGGTTTCCCATTTTCACACCAGGCAAATGCTGGGGTTGTACCTTAATTAAAGCCACGGCCGCTTCCTTCCCATTCCTAGGCCTTTCCTATCCCATCGTCGCCATAAGACATATCTGTGTCGGTGCGACGTAAAGCCAATATAAATAAATAATAATAAAAATAAAAATAAAAAATAAATAAGTAAATAAATAAATAAATAAATAAGGAATATCAATACCATTTCTCCTTCTTGTACTCATATTATTCTGATATACGTCCTTCCACCTGTGGTTGGGGGACGCAGGCCAAGAATACACCCACAGTACCCCCTGTCTGTCGTAAGACGCGACTAAAAGGGCCGACCAAGGAATGCTCGAATTAGAACCATGAGACTACTTGTAATTAGCACCACCACGGGGAACTCCATGGGTCGCCTTCACTTGCGCGTGGTACCACTATATTAGGTACACAATAGGTGTGTGATTAGTAGCGACCGAATGTGAACCAGGGTGGGTTTTCTTGCTAGTGGCTTTACGTCGCACCGACACAGATAGGTATTATGGCGATGATGGGATAGGAAAGGCCTAGGAGTTGGAAGGAAGCGGCTGTGGCCTTAATTAAGGTTCAGCCCCAGCATTTGCCTGGTGTGAAAATGGGAAACCACGGAAAACCATCCTCAGGGCTGCCGACAATGCGATTCGAACCCACTATCTCCCGGATGCAAGCGCACAGCCGCGTGCCCCCAACCGCACGGTCAGGGTGGGTTTTACAGTACCTGTGATTAGTACCACTATATGAGCGACACCATGGATCCGCCTGGCGTATGATTAGAACCCAGTAGGAACACCACGGGATAGTACGAGTCCCAGTGATTAGTAGGCCCTACACCTATTTGAGAAACACCATAGGTCTGTGTTACACGTGGGCATTATATTATCTGTGAGTAGTACCATAATGTGTGGAACACCGCGAGTCTACGCTACTTGTGATTTGTATCGCAACATGACAAATACCGTGGTTCAACTTTCCTAGCGATAAGTATGAGGGGCCGATGACCTGGATTTTGGACCTCTTTAGACTACAAGCATCATCGATTCAGTATTGTGCTTTAGAAGCAGTCCGTTGGTCAGTAATGCTATTGTTTAACGCTAGTTTCTGGGAATGAGGTCCATTGCGGGTCGGATCCACTGATTGTATTAAATTCATATCCATCCAATCATTCTTCGTCATCACGTTCTGAATTATGATCAGTGGATGATATTGGACTTTTAAATTGCCATTACATTTCGTCTCATTTCATACCATTAGGGGCCGATGACCTAGACGTTAGGCCCCTTTATGCAAGAAGCATCATCATCATCTGATATGTCCGACTTGTTGGCTGAACGGTCAGCGTACTGGCCTTCGGTTCAGAGGGTCCCGGGTTCGATTCCCGGCCGGGTCGGGGATTTTAACATTAATTGGTTGATTCCAATGGCACGAGGGCTGGGTTTATGTGTTGTCTTTACTATCATTTCATCCTCATCATGACGCGCAGGTCGCCTACAGGAGTCAAATAGAAAGACCTGCACCTGGCGAGCCGAACCCGTTCTGGGATATCCCGGCACTAAAAACCATACGACATTTCATTTCATTTCATCATCTGATATACGTCCTTCATCACTGGGTAATTCATCAGGTTTTCTTTGTTGCCCATAATGCATTTGTAAGTGTATATTGAGGGGATAGACATAATTCGCAGCTACTGGAAAAGAGTCATACATGATTCCTTGTCTGAAATATCCTGTATGGACTCGATTGATTTCTTTTGCCATATAAAATCATGCTGAGGCCACGTGAAATTCACCCATATTATTGTTCAATACTTAAACCTTACATGAACGAAGTTACTCCACACCAGATATTATTTGAGGTTTGCTATTTCTTGAGTTTCCGCAATAAAACTATCACTCAGGGCAGTTTCTCAAACAGTTATTTTGTACGAACATTCAAGTTTGAATATAAATAAAATCCTAAAAGTTTCACGGATTTGTTGCTGTCCTCCCTAGTTGTATTGTTTACATAAAAGAAAATTTCTTGTTTTGTCGTTAATTAAGACCACTTTATTATCTTTTAATCATGCCAGCGACTACTGAAACTTCCCCTTATTTTATTGACTACAATTTCTAATTATGTATCCACTGTTATGAGAGCAATGTAATCCACGTAGACTTTCCTGATATAAGTTCCAAGGCAAGTCATCAATGTGCATAAGAAAAACGAACGGCCCTACTACCGAGCCTTGGACTACTCCTGTTGTACGCAGAGTAATTCCGAGTGTTTATTGTCACCATTTATTTGGTGGCTTTTATCTGGGAGGGAAAATGTAATTAATTAAGGAGAGTTCAAGACCGTTGAATCCATATTGGTTAAATTTAGAATGTATCTCATGCTATACTGTATCATTAGCTTCGTTAATATCATTAAGTATGACATGAGTAAAGGGGCTGCATGGTCAAGGCAGTAAAGGCATAGTCGATTCTCCCGGAAGGACGTGTGTTCGAATCCCTGTCAGGAAGTCGTAAAATTTAAGAAACGAGATTTCCACTTCCGGAGGTGCATATGGCCCTGAGGTTCACTCAGCCTATACCAGAAATGAGTACCAGGTTAATTCTTTGGGGCAAAGGCGGCCGGGTGTAGAGCTAAACACTCTACCCCTTCACGTGCCGAGGTTTCGAATGGTGGAATCCTTTACCTTCCACCCCTCCAAGGGCCTACATGGCCTACACGGAGATGAATTTTGCTTTGCTTTTATGACATAAGTAAGCAGTTTTGAGATGTTTAAGTTCTTATAATTGGCGAAGATGATTGTCTGAGTTTTGAAGAAATTCATTTTAAGGTTATTTTATATTCAGAGTTTCTTAAAAGTCTTAAATCTGTGTTAAAATGTCATACATTGAGTTGTAGTAAATCTGAAGATCATCATCCAATACTTTCGTACTTATCCCTTTTCCTCTGATTAGAGTTAATAGTTCCTTAAGTGGCATGCCTTCTCCAAATGACAGTTATCAGAAACAAGTGTCTGAATCTCGCGAAAAAAGTAGCAGGACTACGAGAGATATTTTCATAAACTCAATAAATCAGAGTCATGGTTGCCCAGTCGTACTTAATCACTACCACTACCCTAGAAGGAGTTTTAAACGTATTATAATGATAAGAGTTATCATGGGAGATACAGAAAAGAGATTATTACCCTATAAACATTTCATGTGGAGTATGCATTCAGTAATCTGAGCTACGTGTTGCGTGGTATGACCGAGAGTTGAAAGTAGAAAAAAGAAAGGCTAACATTTTTGAACAAAGAGCCTGTTGTAAAATGCGAATATCTCAGACATTCCAGTCCAGCAGAAGCACATTTTTCATAGACCTTTATACTGAAAGAAGGGGACAGTTGACAACTGAGATATTTGCCATCCCCAGGAAATTCTTTGCTGTGTTCTTTTGTCTTATAAGAGTTCTTATAAAAAACTATTTTCTAGGTAGATGGTTCATACCTGGGATTCGTTCTTGTAAGCTACCCCAAGTTCCCAATATTAGATTTTGAAGTGCCTTAAGTGACATACCTTCTTTAAATGACAGTTTTGAACAACAAGCGACTGAATCTCGCGAAAGAAATTACAGGACTTCAAGCGATATTTTCATTAAGTCAAAAAATCAGTGTCCTGTTTTGAAGACATATGTAATATAATCTAACCAATGCTATTCAGCAACATTCCTTACAAATAGGTCAGATAACTCGTCTTGACATGCCTTTTGCAGTCATATTGTTTTTCCTGCCCTTTTTCTATAGTTTCATGAACATTTAATACCGGTACGTAATAACTGATTCATTCGAAATGTACTTTGTAATTCTTTCCAAACAATATTCTCTATTCTTCGATCATTCGGACCTATCTGGATCTTACATTTTCAAACGATCTTGCCCGAGATAGTGCAACATGCAATTGGCCGTGGCTTAATACTGATTCGGTTAAGTATACACCCACGTATCCAAGCATTTGTCCCTGAGCTTTATTAATGGTCATACAGAAGGCTAATCGACTTGACACCTTTCCGTCTGTACGTACGTAGACTATTTCTCTTACCAGCATGCAAGTTAGTAGGAAGGTTCTGCCATCTGTTGAGTACATCCAGAAGCTCGGGAAGGTCAGAGAATCAAAGAGTATCCAGTATAGAATAGCATTCTTCCAAGGTCAGAGGAAGTGTATACTCTCTAGCATGACAGGTAATAATCGAACATGGCTGCATGCAATGACAATACTAAGAATTAAAATCACATACAGTATATCAGAATGTATTGCGGGTTCGGGTAAGCCTTCGCCTGCAATTACAGGAGTGATAATTTAAATATTTTATTTTATGATTACTCAAAGTTATCTGAACTTAGAGACCTATTAATGTCTGATGCTTCACCGGTACGTAACCCTGAAGAGAATAAAACAGAAAGGAAGCAAAACCGTCCAATAGAACGGACGGGCGGATTTGTCAAAGCTGTTTTAGTAAATTCTTTTAATATATCAATTTAATTGAATCCTAAATTTAAAAGAATTCAAGGCCTCAATTAGTGAATTGCGTAAAGTAATTCGTCTTCGATTATCAGTAATAAGAACGGTATTCATAAATTATTCACCATATACTCACCAGTAGGTGAGGTCTTCCACACTTCCAGCAGCACTAGTACTGTCGTGTTCAGATATACGTTTGTCTTTCAAGTTACCACATACAGGACGAAATTCCATCTAAATACACGTAATACGCATAAGCTACATAATTTACATATTATTACGTGTTGGCGGGGTAAATAAGTAAATAAATGAGTATAGAACCTGGTAACGTCTTATTGCTAATATTTATTAACTTAGCACTACAATGACAGATTTACACGCACACAGACGATAGCCGAGCTTACAACCTACACAATTACACGGTTACACACTTACACAGTTCGCGCTCTCTCTCTGAGTTTCTCATGTTCCGTCTACAATGACACACACACACATACACAAAGAGTCATCGATTATTTACACTACACTCACTCAGTCACACTCGTTGCGCTGTCACAGTCCACAGCCTTACACGTCAGTCTCGCAGGTCGGGATAGTATCCGCTGTTCACTCAATCCGTCGAACCCCATTCGCAGTCCTCACACGTCGGCACCCAGTGTTCCCTTCGCGCTGCTCCAGAACACTCCAGGTTCTCCTCCAGCAGCCGGCCTCAAGGGACACATACACACACAACATCAGGGAAACAGGAACGAGACCTCGGCTCCAACAGTCAGATACTCCATCAGGCTGACATCTCAGCCCAGGCTATCACTGACTGCGCTCTTCGCTAACTCACACCATCGAACTCAATCTTGCTCTCGCTCACTCACTCTCTGGCTCTCACTGACTCTCTGTCTAACTCTCACTGACTGCAGGCAAGTCGTTCCTCTCTTATATACCTGCGCTGGACCTTCTAGAACAGTCCGGATGCTAGATGTATCCAGGAACCTCGCGAGATAGAAGACTCCAGATTAATAGTCGAGTAATTTCCGTCGGCCCATGCGGCGCTACCACGGATAGAAGAGAGAAGGGCCGGCCCAGCACTTAAATGTTGCTCGCGATTGGCGTGGTCGAGCGTAACGGGGGTGGGGCGATGGGTGACGAGCTCGGCCGGTAGCAAGTTGGCATGGCGGACGCTATAACCATTACAATATTAATATTGTATTGACAAGTTTTAAGAAGCATTGAGTGACATCGTAGTCAGGGTCAACAGCAACGATAGGATAGTGGTAATGGACGATTTCAATGCAAGAGTTGGAAATAGAACTGAATGATAAGAAAGGGTGATTGGTAAATGTGTGGAATATATGGAAGTTAATGGGAATGGGAACCGTTTCCTGGACTTCTGTGCTAGTACGAGTTTAGCAGTTATGAACACATTCTTCAAGCATAAGGCTAGTCACCGCTACACATGGGAGGCTAGGTTTACCAAATCCATAATACAGCATATCTAAACCGACTTCCAATTCAGGAAGTGTGTCAGGAATGTACGGGGTTTTCGGGGATTCTTCTGATCTGTAGTGAACTAAGAATCACTAGGCCTAGTATAGTGGACGTGAAATATGTCTGCAAACGAATAAGAATAGAAAATCTCCAGGATGAGGAAATTAGACAGAAGTACATGGATATGATTAGTGAGAAATTTCGAACAGTGGAGAGTAAGCAGGTTCAGGATATAGGAAGGAAATGGATGGCATACAGGGATGCTGAAGTAGAAATAGCAAGGAAAAGCCTAGGAACGACTGTGTGTAAAGATGAGGAAAAGCGAACATCTTGGTAGAATGATGAAGTGAGAGTAGCTTGTAAATGTAAAAAGGAGGTGTATCAAACAATGGCCGATGCAGACAGGGATTTGTACGTAGATGAAAGAAACAGAGCGAAACAAATAGTTGTTGAATCCAAAAAGAAGTTGTGCAAAAATTTTGGTAATAACCTGGAAAGGCTAGGTCAAGCAGCAAGGAAACATTTCTGGACAGTAATAAAGAATCTCAGAAAGGGAGGGGGAAATGAAATGAACAGTGTTTTGTGTAATGCAGGTGAACTCATTAATAGATCCCAGGGTATCACTGGACAGGTGGAGGGAATATTTTGAACGTATTCTCAACATAAAAGGAAATCTCCCTGGTCGTGTTGCGAACAACCGTGCTCATGGGGAGGAAAAAAGGATGTTGGTGAAATTACACTTGAGGGAATGGAAAGGAGGGTAAATAAACTCCATTGTCATAAAGCAGCAGGAATAGATGAAATTAGACCTCAAAATGGTGAAGTATAGTGGGGAGGCAGGGATGGAATGGCTTCATAGAGTAGTGGAGTGTTGGTAAGGTACCTTCAGATTGGGCAAAAGCAGTAATTGAACCTATCTATAAGCAAGGGAACAGGAAGGATTGCAACAACTATCGAGGTATCTCATTGATTAGTATACCAGGCAAACTATTCACTGGCATCTTGGAAAGGAGGGTGCGATCAGTCGTTGAGAGGAAGTTGGATGAAAACCAGTGCAGTTTCAGACCACAGAGAGGCTTTCAGGATCAGATTTTCAGTATGCGCCAGGTAACTGAAAAATGCTACGAGAGGAATAGGCAGTTGTGTTTATGTTTCGTAGATCTAGATAAGCATATGACAGGGCACCGAGGGAAAAGATGTTCACTATACTGGGGGACTATGGAATTAGAGGTAGATTATTAAAATAAATGAAAAGCATTTATGTTGACAATTGGGCTTCGGTGAGAATTGATGGTAGAATGAGTTCTTGGTTCAGGGTACTTACAGGGGTTAGACAAGGCTGTAATCTTTCACCTTTGCTGTTCGTAGATTACATGGATCATCTGCTGAAAGGTATAAAATGGCAGGGAGGGATTAAGTTCGGTGGAAATGTAGTAAGCAGTCCGGCCTATGCTGACGACTTGGTCTTAATGGCAGACTGTGCCGAAAGCCTGCAGTCTAATATCTTGGAACTTGAAAATAGGTGCAATGAGTATGGTATGAAAATTAGCCTCTCGAAGACTAAATTGATGTCAGTAGGTAAGAAATTCAACATAATTGAATGTCAGATTGGTGATACAAAGCCAGAACAGGTTGATAATTTCAAGTATTTGGGTTGTGTGTTCTCCCAGGATGGTAATATAGTAAGTGAGATAGAATCAAGGTGTATTAAAGCTAATGCAGTGAGCTCGCAGCTGCGATCAGCAGTATTCTGTAAGAGGGAAGTCAGCTCCCAGACAAAACTATCTTTACATCGGTCTGTTTTCAGACCAACTTTGCTTTACGGGAGCGAGAGCTGTGTGGACTCACGATATGTTATTCAAAAGTTAGAAGTAACAGACATTACAAACAGGTGGGAAGAATGACAGGAGGGTACTCGGAATGAGGAGATAAAGGCTAAGCTGGGAATGAACTCGATGGATAAAGCTGTACGCGTAAACCGGCTTTGGTGGTGGGGTCATGCGAGACGAATGGAGGAGGATAGGTCATCTAGGAGAATAATGGACTCGGTCTTGGTGGGTAGGAGAAGTAGAGGGAGACCAAGACGATGATGGGTAGACTCAGTTTCTAACGATTTAAAGATAAGAGGCACAGAAATACATGACGCCACAGCACTAGTTACAAATAAAGGATTGTGGCGACGCTTAGTATGTATGTATGTATGTATGTATGTATGTATGTATGTATGTATGTATGTATGTATGTATGTATGTATGTATGTATGTATGTATGTATGTATGTATGTATGTATGTATGTATGTATGTATGTATGCAATATTGTATAAAATTAAATTCTCAAATACGAGGTTCTCAGATAACCTCTTCCTTTCCACGCATTCATCCAAAACTTTAGAAGACGATAAAATCTAAACGAGCACAGCAAACAAATTTCTCTGGTGATTAACGAAACAAATCTAGGCTCATGCCCAACAGCTTTGAGGGAGTAATTAAGATCAATATTGTTACTGTACAGAATATGTACAAGTTTCTTTACTTAACAGACAGGATGACGAGATCACAGGGAGGATTAACATCGGTAATGGTCTCTAAGTTTTATCCTCAAAATTATTTTTCCATTGACGTCAACACATATGGTGCTCAGAATTTTTCTCACAAAACAGAGAGATAAGTAAACTGAGTGTCTGCAGGAGAATGATGGAAAGAAGTTTGCTAGGAATTTCCCTGAATGACTGTCTGAGAAGCACTGAAATCAAACGCTCACCGGTGTAAAAGACATCGGAAGAAAAGTGTGGCCTCAAAAGTTGAGATGGAAGGTGATATGAAAGGCGTAACTGGCAAAACGTTCTAAGATCCATGAAGTCTAATTTTAGATGAGAATAACAAATGTTACAGCTTGAACAACTTATTTTAAAATGAATTCATTGAACGGAAACCTTGTTCATGGTTTTTAGAAAACGTATCCATGCATATTCACAAAGCATATTAAATATATTGGGAAGAATGAATCAAATACCAAAACGCCCTATATCCATTTTAATTGCACTATATGAAATCTGCATAACATTGACATCTAAAGTACAGGAGTCGGAACATTATGATAATACAGTGGACGAACATTGTTTAAACCACCAGATAGTACAATGGGAAACAAATTACTTATAATAATGGGGATGATATACAGAGAACGAGAGAAGTTTTAGGTCTATAATGTAAACCAGCTCTACAATATTGGAAAAATACAAAATGAAATATAAAATAAATGCTCTGAACATGATATTGTATAATGTTAACTAAATAACTAACCATGTGGACTTGCCGTGGTGAGAAGGCTTGTGCGTTCGCTGCCTGGATACGAGCCTTCTCCTCTTTTGCTAATGTCCAGGCTTCACACCCATATATCAAGACACTCCATAAGGTCTTCAGAGAAATGTTCTTACTGTGGATGTTGAGGTGCTTGTTCAGCAGAAAGTTATCTTTATTCTGGAAAACGTTTTTAGCCAGTGCTATTCTTCTCTTCATTTCATTGATAAATCTATTGCTTTCCTCAACATTACTACCGGGATACCAGAAATCAGCTACTTCCTCGAGTCGCTTTCTGCCCATTCTTTTGTTAGTCCTTCCTGCACCTCCCTCTTGTCCATAACTATGACTTAGGCCTTCTTCGTATTCATTTTTATCTTTAACTTCGTTATCTCTTGGTTTAAGACCCGAAGCATATTATTTATCTTCTATTCCGAACCTATCATTATAGCAATATATTCGGCAAAAGTGACGCAGTGAATATGTAATCTATTAATCTTAATTCCATTCGTCTTTTCTTTTGCTGTGGTTATTACCTCTTCTCTGGCCCCGTGGTGTAGGGGTAGCGTCCCTGCCTCTCTCTCGGAGGCCCCGGGTTCGATTCCCGGCCAGATCAGGGATTTTTACCTGGACCTGAAGGCTGGTTCGAGGTCCACTCTGCCTACGTGATTAGAATTGAGAAGGTATCTGACAGTGAAATACGGACCCCGGTCTAGAAAGCCGAGAATAACGCCCGAGAGTATTCGTCGTACTTACCACACGACACCTCGTAATCTGCAGGCCTTCGGGCTGAGCAGCGGTCGCTTGGTAGGGCCAAGGTCCTTCAAGGGCTGCAGTGCCATGGAGTTTGATTTGGTTTATTACCTCTTCGGTGAACATATTAAATAAGGTTGTAGAGGATACCCAATATCCAGTTCAGCATTTGACTTTTGTATATAGTTAAAATCAGTCGCTTCTCGTTTCAGTCAAGCCCTACTTTGAGTTTATTGAATAACTTCCAATCAACCATATCAAGCGCTTTTTCTAGGTCAATAAATGCATTTTTAGTTTCACTTCTTTCTTTCCAAATTTGTCATAGTGCCAATATTGCTTCCCTCGTTCCTTTCCCCGATCTGAAGCCAAATTGGTCATTGCAAAAATCCCGGTTTATTTTATTATAATGCTCTTAACAATCAGCATAAACAAATTTGACGCATGTGAAAGAAAGGCTAATGTTGTCAAATGTGTACAGTGACAAGGATCTTACTCAATATTCATTGCAGTCTTCTTCTTCTTCTTTTTCTATGGCTCTACAGTTCATTGTGAACCTTGGCCTATTCAACAATCTTCCGCCATTTATCTCGATCCAACGCTAAAACTTTCCAATTCCTATAGACCATTTCCCGAAGATCTTCAGTAACTCCATCCATACATCTGGTTCTAGGTCGAGCTCGTCCTCTCTGTCCCCCTGGGTTTCCATTTAATATATTTTAGGTATTTCCGTATCACTCATCCGTGCTACATGCCCGGCCCACCTCAGTCTGGCTGATGTCAATATTCTTCTAATAGGTGGGTCTTTATAAATGTTGTACAATTCATGATTGTACCTCCTCCTCCATGTTCCTCTTTCACAGACTGGGCCGACGATCCTTCGAAGTATCTTTCTTTCGAAGGCATCCAGCATTCCAGTATCTTTTGCTGTTAATGGCCAAGTTTCCAAGACATATGTAAGCACAGGTCTTATAAGTGTTTTATGGATGGTGCTATTAGTGGCGGCGGTGATAACTTTGCTACTGGTGATTGGAGGGGGGGGGGTTTGAACCCCGGCCCAAACGCCAGCGGAAACATCAGTTGGAAAGACATGGAGAATATTTTGGAGATGGTGAAAGAAGTGGTAAAAGAATTCTGCCCCTTTGAAATGGATGTGATGCAAACTCAGAACAAGGATTACGGAGATCTGAGAGAATGGATTTTAAAAAATACGGTGGAGGTAGAGACAAAGGTAGGAAGGAATGAGAAAAAATTCAGGCGTTAAGAGAGAAGGTTAAAAATCTGGAAGAGGAGGTGTTTAAATTGAAAAGAGCCTTGAGGAGAGAAGCCTTGTTAAAGCAAAATGGGCTCTGTTGGCTGCTATTAATCTCTGTTTAATTTCATGAGAGGTATCATTTGAGTAGGTGACTGTCGATCCCAGGTATTTAAACTGCTCAACTCTCTCAAAGGTGTAATTGCCCACGGTTATTGAGGGTGGCATGTTCTCCTTACGTGCGTTCCCAGCAGCCATATATTTAGTTTTCTGCTGGTTGATGTTCAGTCCCATTTTCCTACTGGTCTGTTCAAGGGCGATGAATGTCTCTTCCTTTGCTTTTCGAGTTCTTGCCACTATATCTATATTATCGACATAAGCAAGTATCTGCACTGATCGATAGAAAATTGTTCCCCTATTCAGGAGGTTTGCATCTTTCATCACCTTCTCCAAGGCAACATTAAAAAGGAGACATGCCAGCGCGTCTCCCTGCCGTACCCCATTTTGAATATTTAATGTCTCAGACATCATTCCTCCCGTTCTTATACTACTTCGTGTCCCACTCATTGTCATTCTTACCAGCCTTACCAATTTTCCAGGAATTCCCACTTCAATCATAGCATGGTACAATTGCTCTCTGTCTATACTGTCATATGATCCTTTGTAATCAACGAAGATGTGATGCGTGCCAATCCCAAATTCGATTATCTTCTCCAAAATTTGCCTTAAAGTGAAAATATGATCTATAGAGGACTTTCCTGGGATAAATCCACACTGATAAATCCCAGTCTCTCTCGGAACAATTGGGAGAAGACGGTCAAATAAAATGTTGGAGAATAATTTATATCCCAAGTTAAGTAGCGTAATTCCTCTATAACTATCACACTCAAGCTGATCCCCTTTTTATATATAGGACATATAATTCCTTCTTCCCATTGCTGAGGCATTTTCTCCTCATCCCATACTGAATTAGCTATTTTTAGGAAAGTCTGTTCCAATTCATTGCCACCTTGCTTGAGCCGTTCCTCTGGGATATAATCTGTTCCTGTTGCCTTGTTATTCATCAATTGCTTCATGGCAGTTATCACCTCTTCTAAAGTTGGTGGACCTATTTTTTCGTCAGGGTTATTTTCTCCTTGTGCATCAATTGAGTGTCTTGTTGTCATTCTGAAATTCAGGAGTCTATCAAAATGTCGCCGCGATCTTTCACATATCTCTTTCCCCTCGCTAACAATGTTTCCTGTTTCATCCTTTTTCAGGCTAGTTTTGCTACAGAAGGGTTTCCGTGCAGCATTCACCTCTCTGTAACATTTTCTCGCCTCATTTTGATTTCTCAGAAGCTCCATTTCTTCGATATTTGCCTTCATCCACTCTCTCTGTCTTTTTCTCTGATGGTTCTTCTTTTCAATCCTCCGTTTTTCTTTATAGACTTCCTTCATTCTTCTTGTACAATTTGATTGCAATGTCCTACTGTATGCCATATTTTCTCTTCTGTTGCTATTTCACACCCGGTATCAAACCAAGGAGATCTTGTGTATCTTGTTTTAGTTCCCAGTGTTTCATTTGCTTACGTCTCCACTGCATATTTAATCATTTCCCACTGATTCTCAATGTCGTTGCATTCCTCACTATTTCAAGGATCTGAATTATCCTCTCCTGGTATTTATTTTTAACTTCAGATGATTCTAGAGCTGTTATATTGTATTTTGGTATGTTGGGTCGAGTTTCTTTGAATTCACTGGAGATCCTAGCCCTAATTCGCGAACGTACCAGGAAGTGGTCTGAGTCTATCTTTGGGTACCTGAGACTCCTTACATCCAAGAGATCTGATTTGTGCCTTGCATCTATCAACACATGATCAATCTGGTTAACTATGTTTCCATCCGGCGATGTCCACGTTCTTTGTGTGGGAACAATGAGGAGCCCACAACCATATTTCTAGATGCTGCAAATAATATAAGTCTCGTTCCATTATCATTACTTACAGTGTGTTTGCTGTGGCTTATATATATCTGTTCTCTTCCCACCTAAACATTTAGATCACCAGCAACTATTTGAATGTCATTTCCTGAGCAACCATCATATGTTCTTTCCAAACGTTCATAGAACAATTCTATCTCTTCTTCCTCAGATTCTTCTGTTGGTGCATGGGCGTTAATTATAGAGAAATTAAAGAATTTACCCTTTATCTTGAGTACTGATATTCTTGGACTAATAGGTGTAAACCCAATTACAACGTGCTTTAACTGGAGGTGTACCACGAATCCTGTGCTGGACTCGTGCTCCTGCTCGCTACAGGTATACTAGCTTCTCGCTAGAATTCCACTTCCGGTCCACCTTACTTCTTGTAGAGCTATGATAATCTGCTTCAGCAGCACCTTCAGGGCTCCTGGGCGATACAAGATCTCACATTACGCTTTATATTTCTTTTCTCTCTTTCATGAATTGATGGTCGATTATCATTGTCCTTTTCCACGCCAAGTTTATCTCCATTGATCAGTCCGGCTTTCTTTCGTTAAGTTCCGCAACTTGACCTTTTTTACAGAGCGGGGTGTCAGCCCTACATCCAACCACTTCCGGAGGACGGGTAATTTTTAATCAGGGTTTTCTTCCCTTAGCCCCTGGAGAAGCAATCCCACATACTACAAGGCAGCAGCATCGTCACCATAGCCCCGTTAACCGCCACTTTTCAGGGTTCCTGCTGGGCCTTTACTGCTACCGAAGCAGTCACGGGACACACGCAGTCCCCACTGTACATCACCCCAACAGGCAATCCCTTACTTTATGGCGTTGCCCACCTCCCACGACGTGGACCAGGGGTTGGACATATGGGGGACTATTCATTGTAGTGCATATTGTTATTACCCAAACGAATAACAATACCCGCGCTTATTTTGTGTTTCGGTCTTGGCCCGTCCGCCAAGATACGACACGATCGTCCGGGCAGGTTGGAAAACGAAGGCATTGTGTAATAGCTATACCATTATCTCTTTCGAATTATTCTCAAATCTCCTGATCTAAATTCGCCATTTCCAGACTGTCTTGTCTCACATAGTCCTACAATATTCGTCTCTCCTCTTAGAGTACGGAACATGCCGCTTAGTCGAGCAGCTCATCTGCTTACCCGCAAGCCTTTCTAGCCGAAAGTTTGCGACATTTTCCTAACACTACTATTTTTATCAGAAATAACCCAGAACTAATCGTGCTGATTTTCTTTGAATCTTTTCCAGTTCTCGTAACAAGTAATCCAGATGAGGGTTCAACAAAGTGGGACGATACTGTAATAATTACAGTTCAATTATTGAGTTTTTACCTGCGACTAAATGCCCTCTCACCTAGCCTACATTCTTAATACTACCTCTACATATTCTCATAACCATATGAAGAGATAGTTAACCCTTATTTAGAAATGTACCAGGAAATCAGTTAAAAAAGATATTTCTCGAGTATTACGAGATATGAATAAGTAATATACTTGTAATAGCCTCAGCTTGTGTTTCTAACGAGTTTTACAAGAGGTAGATAGGCAGCCCGCTCCAAACCACCGCAGCCAGACAACTCACAGCGCTGGCCTCTGCCAAGGAAATGTTACGTCACACGTTCCAGAAAGTTTCAAGAAAAATAGCATGAGAAAGTAACCACGCTATCAGATGACGTCAGAGCCGAAAACAGTATAAAAGAGGGCTGTCAGGCTAGAGCTTTTAGCATTCATCGTTGGGCGTTCTGAACCGGCAGGCTCGCCATGTATAGCGCGATATTGCTCGAAATGCTACTGAAAGTCTGCCAGAAACTCTGTTCAAGTGAACTCTTACATTCTGTGAGTAGGCCTACAGTGAAACTTATAATCCGTGTGTAAACGAGAATATAAAATGTTTTTGAGTCTTTAAAACATTTTGATGGACAGTGAAATTATAATCTCCTGTGTAATCGAGGGCATAGAAAATTTTCGAGTCTTTAAAATATCTTGTTGAACAATGAAACTTAGAAACTGTACGGTCAGGTGTCTTGAATATGTTAAATCTTCCGTACTGCAACATTGGGACTTGACAATATTTCACATTATTCAGTGAACGTTAACCCAGCGTATTACGTTCTATATAAAGGGAAGTGTGATTTAACTCTTGTAAATTAACAAGTGTCTTAAAACATGCGTCTCATTTGAACTAGGTGGACATAACTGTCGTGTTCTACGTGTGAATATTTTGAACAGCACAAGTGGTTCATAGACTGTCGATTTAAGAACAGTTATTATTATTATAACATTTCTAAGAACTTGTGTCATATTTCTGTGCCTAAAGCAGCGTCTGTTAACACGAATAAACTTGCAGTGCCCGTGTGACAGATAAACTCATATTTTCTTCATTTTTTCTTCATTTTTTGAAAAATACCAGTTATTCAGGGATACTCGAACTTAGTTATCTTCTTTTTAAAAGTGGCAAGAAACCACTAAATTCATCTCATTTAATTTCCACATTTTTCTCACAGTGAGTGTTTAAGTTCAAACACCTATTCAATTAAACACACAAAGTGCTTATAGTCGTATTCGAAGCATAACAGTGAACGTGTTCGGGGAACTTTTAAAAGGTGGACACTCGTGGTAAATAAAATGACGAGTGAAGTGACCCCACGACGAGATCATCCAGAACTTCCAGTGCATCGATGAATCGTGGTACTATGGTGGTGAGTGGTATTCGATGAATCGTGGTACTGTGGTGTTAAGTGGTCATCGATGAATCGTGGTACTGTGGTGTTAAGTGGTCATCGATGAATCGTGGTACTATGGTGTTAAGTGGTCATCGATGGATCGTGGTACTATGGTGGTAAGTGGTCATCGCTGGATCGTGGTACTGTGGTGGTAAGTGGTCATCGATGGCTCGTGGTACTGTGGTGTTAAGTGGTCATCGATGAATCGTGGTACTGTGGTGTTAAGTGGTCATCGATGAATCGTGGTACTATGGTGTTAAGTGGTCATCGATGGATCGTGGTACTATGGTGGTAAGTGGTCATCGCTGGATCGTGGTACTGTGGTGGTGAGTGGTCTTCGGTGGAACGTGGTACTATAGTGGAGAGCGGTCATCGACAGATCGTGATATTGTGGTGTTTGGCAGACTACGTAAGACCGTGGTACCATAGTGGGACGATGCACGGAGAACCAGCTTGGAAGACGACGGTCAGAAACTGTATAGAGGTGATATAAACGTATTTTGCCAAAAGCGAATAAATTAAGGAAAGGAGCTTAAAATTATTTTAGATAGAACCTCTCCTTCTGTATCGTGCTCTAGTATTCTTCGTTCATGCCCTGTTTGAATTCGTGCTCTCAACATAAACTTCCAGCTAATGCGGACAATTTACTAGTACGGAACCTCATCAAGGTAATTACCCCCATTGGAAATCATTCCTAATATTAACACCTAGGTGCCTTCAGCAATCACTATGATGTATATTAACCCCATCAAAACAGTAATTAAAACTGGAGGGACTTTTCCTCTTGGTGAAACTTACAACCTCAGCCCGTTTATATTTGTTTTTGGTTTGTTTTGTTTTTCGCAAACTGCTTTACGTCGCACCGGCACAGATAGGTCTTATGGCGACGATGGAAAAGGAAAGGGCTAGGAATGGGAAGAAAGCAACTGTGGCCTTAATTAAGGTCCAATAGAGAAAGGTTTATGTGTCCGGTTATTTGTCTGGTGTGAAATTCGGAAACCATGGAAAATCATCTTCAGGGCTCGAACACGTTATCTCCCGAATGAAATCTGATAGCTGTGTGATCCGAACCCCTCGGCCAGTTGTTCGGTGTTTATCATCTTGAATGTAACTGCAGTCAACCTATGATTTACAGTCCATGATGGTCTCCTGCAACGTAACATAATATTGATGGTTGAGGCTATTGATATAATGAGAATTTGGGCAATCCAGCAGTCAAAAACCTGTTTTAAAATAAGATATATTAAGGAACAAGTTTCAAATACGAGGCATACTCAATTTAATAGTGATATTGCGTATGAGATTGGAGGTAGGAGAAGTTATAAAATGGTATAATGTCCAATAGAAAACAGGTGTGTGCATCCCGTTATGGCTGAAGTACTCGATTACGTCTGCACAGCAGATCATGCTCGTTAAAGGTCCCCCAAATGTATCGTTAATACTCGCAATTAATGACTGTTGTTATTTCTTGATGGATGAAGTACTTTGACATAGGCCAGAGTAAAATGTAGCTTCCACCGAAGTCTCAGTCTCGTTTATGACTGTCACAGTATGGAAGCTGCTGAGGTACGTGTTTTTGTTGTTTGCTGTTGTTATTTTTTACAATTGGCTTTACGTCGCACCGACACACATACATAGGTCTTATGGCGACGATGGGAGAGGAAAGGGCCAGAAGTGAAAAGGAATTTGCCGTGGCCTTAATTAAGGTATAGCCCCATCCCTCTCAAAACCATCTTCAGCGCTGCCTCTCCCTGAGGTATGAGTTGCTGAGTAATAACATCCAGTTTTAGGATTGGTCGTGCTGGAATACCGTAATACTTTCTGGCCCAGTGAGGAAAACAATGGCAAACTCTTTTAGTCCTTATCATGCCATGTTCGGCTCATTATGGTATCATCAACTGGTTTTCCGGTTTCCCTATAACGGCATCAACTCTGATGGTGCTATTTGGGGATCCAGCCAACCTTCGAGCCGAAGACTAAAGAGACACGCACAATTATGCAGGTTTATTTATATAAACAGTGGTTTTTCGAAACGCCTCCATTTCTCTCTGGGAGCAAATAAGTTCACTTACATTGAAAATATAAAGAAACTGAGGGAGAATGAAGAACCGTCCTCCATAAACTGGAAAGGAAATAGAATGGTCGCCTCCGTGGTGTAGTGGTTAGTGAGATAAGCTGCCACCCCCGGAGGTCCGGGTTCGATTCCCAGCTCTGCCACGAAACTTGAAAAGTTTGAAAAATTTGAAACGGGGTCCACTCAGCCTCGGGATATCAACTAGGTATAGGGGGTGTTCAATTTGCACCTCAGTCGTCTTTGAAGTGGTTTTCCGTGGTTCCCAATTCTCCTCCAGGCAAATACCGGGATGGTACCTAACTTATGGTCACGGCCACTTTCTTCCCTCTTTCTTGTCTTTCCGTTCTAATTTTATCATCCCCCCCCCCCCCGTCTCCAAGGCCCCTGTTCAGCACGGCAGGTGAGACCACCTGGTCGAGGTACTGCTCCTCCTCCTCAGTTGTATCCACCTGACCCAAAAGTTTCACCCTCCAGGACACTGTGTTTTAAGCGGTAGAGTTGGGATCCCTCGCTGAGTACGAGGAAAAAAAGCAACGCTGGACGGTAAATGGATTAGAAAAGAAGGAAAGAAAGAAAAGGAAATAGACTACGTACTTTTGAGAAGTATGAAATCTCCTTACAATGTATTTCATATTATTACTTACAGGACTGAGAAAACTCGCCTAGTAAATTCCCACACAAGAGAAATATTTCTTCTCAAACTCGGAGCAATTTGTGAATTCTTTGTGGTTCTTGTTAATTAGTAAGATTTCATTTGGACATTATGACTTTACCATGATGCCTCTAATTCAGAGAACGTGCGTTAATAATCCAAGCTGCGCTAGAAAACGTTTAATTATCCATGAGGCTGTGAGCAGAGAACAAACAACGCTTAGCTGGTAGCCGCAGCGCTTTTTCCACACACGCCTGCAAAAAATATACGCACATTTGTTCTTCGTTAGCTGATTTTAATTGTAATAGAAGAGGGCGTCCGCGAGAGGGAACAAAAAGTGTGCAAACTGATGACTGAGGAAAACGGAGAGAACATAGACTGTGTGAAGGTGCGCCAGTAATGGGAGTTAGCCGACGTTATGTGAAAGTCGTGTCGTCATATTTGTCACGAGTCGCTTTCAGACACAACAAGAGAGTCCGCCGTAATACATTCGAGTTCATTTCAGTCTCTGCAAGGAAATGAGTTCTGCATTCTGCGTCTCAAACAGGGGGCTCTAGTTCAGACATGCTTTCAGGCTTTTAGAGCGCTATGCAATAGGCTCCGGATCAGAGCTAGAATCCAAGAACCGAGATCAAAGGGTAGGCCTACTGTTAATAATAATAATAAGAAGAAGAGTATAAGAAGCATGACTTAAGGAGACCAGCGCATAACTACTGGCGTTCCACTATTTCGTATCATCGTAAACAACATTGTTTTTACGTCCCTCTAACTACTTTGTCGTTTTTTTGGTGATGTCGAGGTGCCAAAGTTTTCTCCCGCAAGAGAACTTTTACATACCGGTAAATTTACCGTGTATGAGCACCTTCAATATTACCACTATATCGAACAGGATCAAATTTCGCCCACTTGACCTCAACAAGTCATCGCTCTACTATCTGGACTACTCAGTCCTAACCAACCCTATTTCTGAGACTATCAGGGTTATACAATGTGGAATCGCTTTCGATGTAGTTGTGCAGGAGTCTTTTGAAAACAGATTTGTGTATCTCCTTTCTATCTTAGTAATTAGAGTGTATTCCCTTTGATATCCTCCTAAAGCCACTCATTGACTCACGTTAAAATCATGTATTAACATTTAATATTCGAATACCAGTAGCTGAATTTTTATTCGTCACGACTTTCAAACTAAAATTCTGCTATCAAACTCTTGCACCGAAAACCAATGAAACAAGCCAGGTTCATGCGCTGAAACTTTAAGATCCGGCTTACCGAGCGGGATTTTGTGGGCAGCTTTTTTTTTCTCGATCAGTGACTGACGGATTAGTAGACGCACAATTTTTGTATATATTAATGTATGCTTACGCACGAGGAGAAACGGCTGAAAATAATATAATAGAAATAATATTAACGTTAATGGTAAGGGCAGTACAACCTGGATTATAAATTACTTTATTTGTGCTGTGTGAAATATCCTGGAGATACATGCTACATAACAAAAGTAGTAGAGATCAGTCTTTCTGATCTATTGCGGGGTAAAATATTGATTCAACGACGAATAGTGATCTAAATATTTATGAGTTTTCACTTTTATTTATTTCCCGTGTCCCATCGTACGTAATGCTACCAAGGAAAGAACTCTTTGTATCAAAGAGAGCAGAAACAGTAATCCTCATACATTTTTATCACAGTAGGAAGGTTAAACGTTCCCGATACATTGTCTGACCCGATGGAGACCGTGAGCCGACGTCTGCATGACATTAGAGAGACTTCCCTCAGACACTGACGCATTTCATCCAACGAGCAACTTCAAGTACTTTCACTTAGTACGTTATCTTATGACTTTTGATCTTAGCGTTGATGTGACTGTTGGCAAATTTGCTCATTATTGCGCTGTATTGGGTGTCGAACACTTCATTGAAAGGTCCCGACATCATTTTTATACTGACAGAAGATGTACGGAGACACGTTTCGTCTATTGTCAACGCTTGAGTATACCTAGTATACTAGGTAAATAATCGACCCTTATGTATTGCACTTGTCCTAATAATATATTGTAATACAGTACTTTCCTGTCATTTTCAACCTTCTGGCCATTCATAGCATAATATTACTAACCACTACTACTTCAAGTTATTCGTTCGATGACATGCATAATTTTACACGCAAAAGGATCCTTGTGTGCTGATACAACTGTTTTATTTTACTACAACTACTACTACTACTACTACTACTACTACTAATAATAATAATAATAATAATAATAATAATAATAATAATAATAATAATAATAATAATTCTTTCTTTCCTTTCTTAATCCCTTTTCCGTCCAGGGTTGGTTTTCACCTCGGACTCATCGAAGGATCCACCTATACCACCTTAAGGGCAGTGTTCTGGAATGTGCGAATTTTGGTTGGATACAACTGGGAAGGATGACCAGTACCTCGCCCAGGCTGTGCTGAACAGGGGCCTGGTGCCGATGGGGGAGATCGGAACGTATAGAGAAGGAACGGGAAAGGAATCGGTCGTGGTCTTACGTTAGGTACCATCCCGTCATTTGCCTGGAGGAGAAGTGGGAAACCACGGAAAACCACTTCGAAGATGGCTGAGGAGGGAATCGAACCCCTCTCTACTCAGCTGACCTCCCGAAGCCGAGTGGACTCCGTTTCAGCTCTCATACCAGTTTTCAAATTTCGTGGCAGAGCCGGGAATCGAACCTAGGCCTGCGGGGGTGGCAACTAATCACACTAACCACTACACCACAGAGGCGGACGCATAATAATAATAATAATAATAATAATAATAATAATAATAATAATAATAATAATAATAATAATAATAATACAACCATCAGCACTCTTTTAACATAATGGCTTTGATATTTCATGATGATCATAACTCAAATTTGAGTTCTTCTGCAAAGTTTCATGTAATTCGGAAAACAAAGCGAGTTGTTCCTTATGGTTGCGTAGCTGTGAGCTTGGTGGGTTCGAAGCCCACCGTCGGCAGCCCTGAAATTAGTTTTCATTGGTTTTTCATTTCCACACCAGGCAAATGCCGGTGTTGTACTTAATTAAGTCCACGACCGATACCTTCCTATCCCTAGCCCTTCCCCACCCTTGCGTCGTCAAAAACTGTCACTGTCTTAATACGACGTTAAAACACTTGTGTTCGAACAGAAGCACAGTCATTCCCACGTTAGTATCACACCTACAGTACTTTCACTTTTTATATGATACTGTATCTGGCTGCTGGCCTGAATAGTGGTAGTCAATATCTTCGTTTCAGATGGTACTGGACTTGATTCCTGAAGGGGTCGGGGATTTAAATCGCGTCTGGTTACTTCCTCTAGACCGAGCGAGTTGGCCATGCGGTTAGGTCCACGCAGCTATGGACTTGCATTCGGGAGATAGTGGGTGCGAACCTCATTTTCGGCAGCCATGAAAATCGTTTTCCGTGGTATCCCATTTCCACACCGCGCAAATGCTGGGGGTGTATCATAATTAAGGCCAGGGTCGCTTCATTCCCATTCCTAACCCTTTTCTATCCCATCGTCGCCGTAAGTAAATAAATAAATTCCCTCCACTTAGGGTTGGCGTCAGTAAGGGCATCGCACCGTAAAACAAGGCCAAAGGACACAGTTCACGTCTGCTACACCACGAGGGTGTGGGTAAAAACTGCAGAAGAAGAATATTGTAGTTTACTTACTTAGGATCCTACCCCTTTGGAAATAGATCGTCGTTCACTCCAGCTACGAATGAAATTGCTTCTTTTTTTTTTATTTACGTGAACCACGAACATGGCCAACTTGATTAAAATGTCGAGGATAATTATTAAATAAAACAAACCCCACGACCCTACAGCCCTATTGAGCCTTGGCCTACCAAGTGACTGCTACTCTACGACATTGTGCGACCAATTCTCTCCGTCGTTATTCTTGGCTTTCCAGATTGTGACCACTACCTCAATGTCCAATAGATCCTCAGTTGTTCTCACTCAAGCTGAATGGACCTCGAACCAGCCCTCAGGTCTAGGTTACAATTCGCTGACCTCGCTGGAAATCGCAGGCTCGTTACCCGTAGACCGTGAGGCCGGCTAGGTGTATACAAAGACACTTCACAAAATAAGGTAAAAAGTGAGTGTTGTATGCTTCCCCAGGGTTGAAGCATAGGACCACAGCTTTAGCAAGCAGCCATTAGATAACGCATATGTTGTGTCAGACCCTCGCAATATCACTTGAAATATGGCTGCGCACCTGGAAATGTGGCCAAACGTAGAAATGCGTAGTGTGATTCGGATTTTGCGTCTGAAGGACACCTCATTAACAGAAATCCATCGGTAAATTGTTGAGGTGAGTTGAGTGAGTTATATAACGGCAGGATGGATATTCAGCATGAGGCGATGATCTGGCCGGCCAATCTCGTCCATCACAGATGACAACATACGCCGCACTGAAGATCGGTCTGATATGGGCGAAATAGCGGCTTTGCTATCGAATCCAACATCTCAGCAAGGAGATTGCTCACTGTAAGTCATGAGCAGCTGGACAACCGAAGTGCGTGGCCAAGGTACCTCCAAGAAGGTCAGAAAGCCACTCCAGTGGAATGGTCTTGATACGGTTTGTGATTAAGGAGAGCCCTTTCTGCACTGTATCGTTACAGGAAATATTTTTATTATTTATTTCATTTATAACTTACAAATATATAGTAGGATATTATATATTATATTTGCTATTATTTACACGTGCAAAGAACTTAATGTGCTTATCTGCCGGTGAAATTGTGTCATATTTTATACATTGTTGCAATCCTAATAATAATAATAATAATAATAATAATAATAATAATAATAATAATAATAATAATAATAATAATAATAATAATAATAATAATGTGTGGCCTACGGAGAGACCTGGTGCAGAGTACAGTAGACACCGTACAAGCGACCTGCGTGCCTGTGAGGATGAGGCTCTACCTAAGATGAATTCTAATGCTGAATACGGCACAAACACCCAGTTCCCGAGGCATAGGAGTCAATTTATGAAAGTTAAAATCCCCGACCCGGCCGGGAATCGAACCCGAGACCCCTTGTACCAAAAGCTAGCGTGTTAACCATTTAGCCATGGAGCCGGACCTCACATTAGATGAAATGGGAGTGCATCATGCAACAGTGGAAACGATGCGAGCACCCATGTCATGGGAACACCCCCTCCTCCCCACCTCACAAGAATGTCCGAACAGCTGTCATCTTGCATTCGGGAGATAGTGTGTTCGAGCCCTACTGTCGGCATTCCTGAAGATGGTTTTCCGTGGTTTCCCGATTTCACACCAGGCAAATGCTGGGGTTGTGCCTTAATTGAGGAGTGTCTGTTGAAAAGATGCTATTTCCACCTTAAGAAATTTGTGGGAAAAGCGCAAAAAGTAAGATAAATGCACGTGGAAATTACCCATGATCGTGTTTGTCACAACGTTTAAGGAATTAACATCTTTCTGGTGTGGATTGCGCATGGCAATCAATAATATTCAAACACTGTATGTATGTGGACTAAACACTGATTTACTTTTTGGAAGTGGAAATAGCACACTCCTCAATTAATCCCTTTCCTTTCGCACCGTCTCTATAGTACCTATCTGTGTCGGTGCGACGTAAAGCAACTTGTAAGGAGGAAGAAAATACAAACAGCTCCATTTACAAAGAATGTTTGGCAATGGTATTTTGGAATCACAAGACCGTGCTTCTGGATAATTCCTCACCAGGGGAGTGACAATGAAAATTTGTAGTTCCTGTGACACACTGTAGCGTTTGTGGATAGCAAGTCGCAGTTAACGACCTGGACTTTTCTCAACCGTTAGCGTGTTGTTGTTCCAAAACGCCATAGCACACGCTCCCAACAGCACGCGTGAATTGTTACGGAGGTTCTGGGCCATCCTCTCTACAACCCTGACCTGACACCCAGTGATTTCCATCTCTTAGGACCGTTGAAAATACACCAAGGTGGTAAGAGATCAAATGACGATACAGCCATTCAGCATGACATTATGGCATTGTTTCAGGGACTAGATACAGATTTATTCCATGACTGTGTCGATGCCTTGGTGTATTGTCGGAACATGTGCTTGAACAAGAATTGTGAATATGTTGTATGGCAATGAGTATCAGTGTCCTATTGCTGTGTATCCTTGTGTAAAATAAAGTTTCTCCGTGCAAGCTCTTATCTTATATTATGAAGCTAGACTCTATCCAGAGTCTTGGGGAAGAAGTGAAAATGAAAACCTACAACCTGTTTTCCAGTGAATGACCGGGTCAGGGATGGAATGAATGAAGCCCCATCTTGCGGCGAGGATAGGAAATGTACTGGCTGCCGAAGCCTGCCGCACTCCTCTGGGGCAATGATTAATGACTGACAGATGAAATGAAATTATATTGGAGAGTTTTGCTGGAATGAAAGATGACAGGGAAAACAGGAGTACGCGGAGAAAAACCTGTCCCGCCTCCGCTTTGTCCAGCACAAATCTCACATGGAGTGACCAAGATTTGAACTACGGAACCCAACGGTGAGAGGCCGACGCGCTGACGTCTGAGCCACGGAGGCTTGGGGAAGGAGTACAAGATGAAAATAAATGTCCAAAACAGAAGTAATGGAGTGCAGTAGAACGAAGTCAGGTGATGCAGGAAATATTAGATTAGGAAATGAAGTCTTAACCCTCCGTTACACGCGCCGCGGATTGAGAGTCCGAACTTTATTATTCTTTGGTACCATAGGCCGAAAATGCAAGGCAGAACGGGCTGCCTTCTTGTAGCTTTCTTCTGCAACAATACAAAGGCCGTGATGGCGTGAGAATGTCTGAGTAATCGCCGAGCTGTTGATTACAGAAGTTTATATTGTCAACTGCAGACTTGCGGAGTCTGAGTCCACAGGCGTGTATTGGTGAGTTGTTAATCTTACTCACACTTCCGTTACTATTTATTATAAAATTATTTACTTTTATTACCTACAAGTGTAATAGTGGGCTCATTTTTATATATGTTCTACTTGTGTTTATTTACAGTGGGATAAACACGATATTACAAAATGAGCTATGAATAATTTTTTTGCGTCCTCTTTCCAAGGAGTTGGTGTGATTTATTCCGAGAGTTATGGATCAAATCGAGAAGTGGTTGGACGACGATTAAGCTGGTGTGAGTAATGACAGTGACCGGGACGTCGTAAACGATAGTGATCATAATTCTTAGAGCGAACAGTCCACGGGTGAAGAGGACGTGACTGAAAGTGAGCAGCATGAAATATATGTTGGAAAGGACGGGACCGAGTGGAATCATCGGCCTGTAATAGAAGGGTCAGGCAACCTGAACATAATATTATAAAACACTTGCCTGGAGTAGTAGGAGTTGCCATAAATACTGAGACGCCAGTTGAAGCTCTGCAATTGTTCTTTACCGACGAAATGCTACAAGAAATCGTAACATGCACAAATCGCTATATCGCCTTTGTCATACAAGTCAAGAAAAGTCGAAGTTGTATTGGTTCTATCTACTTTCCACTAAGACCATTCTATTGATGACGATTCAGATAGATCAAAACCCTCAATGATTACCTTCTATAATCACACGAAGTTGCCTGCTGCCATTTTTTGATGGATACAGTACTTCTGTATCCATCTCTTGGCACAGGCCAGAGTAAAGTGTAGCTTCCACCGAAGTCCCAGTCTCATCCATGACTGTGACAATATGGAAGCTGCTAGGGTATGGGTGGTACTGAGTAATGACATTCAGAGCACGACTAGTGCATCTGAGTGTTATGAAAGGTGTTTCTCATAGGGTCAGTCGTGCTGCAATAGCACTTTCTGACCCAGTGAGGAAAGCAATGGCAAACTACCTCACTCCTCGTCTTGCCTAGTACGCCTCATTTTGGTGCTGCCATTGGTTTTTGCGGTTTCCTTATAACCGCATAACCTTTGGTGGTGCTATTTGAGGATCCAACCAGCCTCTGGGCTGATGACCTAACAGACAGACAGACAATGACACGAAGTCGGGCGTTGATAAGGTGGATGAAATGGAATGCACTTACACCGTGGTAAGAACATCACGACGTCGTGACTTCTTCCGTGCGATATACATCAATAAATAGAATGTAACGATTACAATTTTATTCCTAGAAGTAAATTAATAACCAATTATTGTTAATTTACAATTAGGTTGGCTAAGTCCTGTGATTTACAGTTGATAACTTCTCATTTATCCTAAAGGACTGAAATGTTCTTGTAAATGTAGATTATATATAAATTTATCAACATAAATAAAATCAAAATAAAGTAATTACGATGTAAGACAGATTGACAGAAGAGATAAATAAAGAATTCTTGGAAAAAGAATTGAAATGAAAAGAATGGAAGCTTGCAAACAATCACGTACTGTCCGTCCGCGCGCGTGCAGTAGTGTTACAACAGAGCACGCGTTTAACGGAGGGTTAAAGGAAATGGATGAATATTGTTACCTGGATAGTAAAATAACAATGGCAGAAGTAATGAGGACATGAAATGCAGACTAGCACAAGCAAGAAAAGCCTTTTTTAAGAAAAGAAATTTGCTCACTTCGAACACTGATATAGGAATTAGAAAGATGTTTTTGAAGACTTTCGTCTGGAAAGTGGAAGTGTATGAAAATGAAACCAACTCAGAAAGAAAATAGAAGCTTTTGAAATGTGGTGTTATAGACAACTTTTACGGTCTTCGGAGACGCCGAGGTGCCGGAATTTAGTCCCGCAGGAGTTCTTTTTACGTGCCAGTAAATCTACCGACACGAGGCTGTCGTATTCGAGCACCTTCAGACAAGCATATTAGAGCAGGTGTAAGATGTAGTCGTTACGTACAGTAGAAATGAAAATGTTAGCACAGTATAGGGTGGCATGGAGAGCTGCATCAGATTAGTCTATGGACTGATGACTTAAACAACAACACCTTATACATACTCATATTAAATTGCAAACACCATCCTGGAAGCAGTCTATCACTTGATTAGAAGTGATTTCTTTCTTTCTTTCTTTCTTTCTTTCTTTCTTTCTTTCTTTCTTTCTTAATCGGTTTACCCTCCAGGGTTGCTTTTTTTCCGTGGACTCAATGAGGGATCCCACCTCTACCGCCTCAAGGGCAGTGGCCTGGAGCTTGAGACATTGCTCCGTGGGATACAACTGGGGAGAATGACCAGTACCTCGCCCAGGCTGCCTCACCTGCTATGCTGAACAGGGGCCTTGCGGGGGGATGGGGAGATTGGAAGAGGGAAGGAAGCGGCCGTGGCCTTAATTTAGGTATCATTCCGGCATTTGTCTGGAGGAGAAGTGGGAAACCACGGAAAACCCCTTCCAGGAGGGTTGAGGTGGGAATCGAACCCACCTCTACTCATTTGATCACCCGAGACTGAGTGGACCCCGTTCCAGCCCTCGTACCACTTTTCAAATTTCGTGGCAGAGCCGGGAATCGAACCGGGGCCTCGATCTTACCAGGCTAAATCATTTTTTAATCAATCTGTGAATACTGAGTGGTTCTAGTAGACTTACCAAAACTTAGAACTCTAGGCTATATGAGTGATTTAGAACAGACGCATAATGTATACACCTTAACACCCTATGAACAACACGGTAAGCTATTTATTTTTGTGTCTACAACAAACATTGAAGATGTAATCTTGCAGGCGAAGCTAACTCTCTCTCCTCACCACACCCAGTGTTGGCACTCATTACGTGGGGGGGAAGAGGAGGGTAAACAGTGTAACTTTCCCTCCACAGCGATTTGTGTTCAAACAGTCTCACCCTGCCCTTCAGTTACTGCACTAGACAAGGGCCTGCGCCTCAACGTGTTTAAACACAAGCAAGGGAGTTGATCGTCCACGAAATTGATTCCACGCTTATTTCCTTAGTTTACGACACACAGTGATTATTTAGAACATTCCTTCTCTTTGTTGCCAATGAAGACTTTAATAAATAACTTATGAATTTTTCAAGTAGTATATACGTAATAGAGTTCTGAATTGACTGGGGTGGTTGTTCAAATTAGAATGTCTTTGTTAAATCAGCCCGTTGTGCTGGAAGACGTAATTTGACATTATTCCACGTACTAAAGATATAGCCTAACTCAGCGATAGTGAAGAGAATTGTGTATGTTGAACAAATAAACTAATACGATAATAAAAATAAAATACAAGAGATTTAAAAATGATAATTTATATTCATTGAATACGTTGTATAACTGTGATACTTCACGTGCAAATTTTGTCCCGTGAAGGAGCTTCGGATATGAAATGTCTATGAATAAAAATTAATTAATACGTTTGAAAGTGGAAGAACAATCAAAAATCGCCTTGAAATCAATCAACTGCTAAGTTCAAAATTATTGTCCAGAAAAATGTGACTACCAAATGATTATTTTATCAGCTCATCTTTATGTGGCGCAAAATAGGGTAACGAACATGAAGAAAATGAAGTCAAAGAACTCCGCAGGATCTTGGGCTCTGTTAATGACACCACCACCTAGAAGATTCACATTTATAAAACAAACGTGCTTTTGGTTAATTCCTCACCAAGGGAGTGACATATAATCCTGATGCTGCTATTGGTTTATAAAATTAACCAGATCTATATTTTCATCCTTCTTTTGTACGTCTCAATAACAACTTTTACGGTTTTCGGAGACGTCAAAGTACCGAAATTTACTCCGGCAGAACTTGCAATAGGTGCCAATAAATCTGCCGACACAAAGGATGGTGTATTAGAGCACCTTCAAATTTCATCGTACTAAATATGGAATAAATCCGCGGACTTGTACTGTATTGTCTGAGTCACTCAACCCAGCTGAACACAGCTAACTCGTAGCATATTCTGTGAATCAGACGTTTCAGATGGTTTGACTTACTACATCAAGTACAAAATGGACAATCGCATTGAAAGAGATCTTCGGATGGACCTACAGTACGACTATCTACAGGTAGGAAGAAGCTGAAAAATCTTCGCGGCTTAAGAGGATTTGAATAACAACCCCAGTACTCAAGATAATGGCAGAGACAAGTGAGTGAGGCTAAGAGACATTTAGACTGCAAATGTCTCTTGTTGTAATCTCTGTCTAACGAAAGATTTTACTTAGGTTAATTTAATACAAAAAGGACTTTGGTCTAATGAAAAGCTTACCTAAATCAACGGAAGTACCTTCTATCGGAGTAACGATAAAGAGAGCTAAATATATTGATTGGCTAACAGATGAATTTAGCTCTTCTTCTTATTAGTAGTAGTATAGTGGTTATTGTTGTTTTTCTATCCCTTAGTCCCATTTGCTGATACGGGATCAAGGATGAGGTGAGACGAAATTATATGGCCTATGAATGGGAATTATCCCGGCATTTGCCTGGAAGTAAAAATGGGAAACCACAGAAAACCATTCTCAGGACAGCCGACGGTGGATTTCGAACCCATGCCTCTCCCAAGTGCAGATCTCTATAACTCTATTATTATTATTATTATTATTATTATTATTATTATTATTATTATTATTATTATTATTATTATTATTATTATTATTATTATTATTGCGTTAGGGCCTACTAGGGACCACGTTTCAATTTCAATTGTTCATTCTTTGTGGTTGTTCCTTTCTTTTCTTCCACTATGCTTCCTTTTTCTTTCTTCAGACCACTTTGTGCCGGTTTTCTTTGCCTCCTTCCCTTGGAATCCTTCCATCTTTTGAACTCTCTTCCTGAAAATTTCTCTTTCCATTACTTCTTCTTCTCTGATGTTTCTTTCCAAGTCTTTTTTGATCTCTTTAATCCAAGTGGTTGTTAACTTTTTCCTCCAAAGATACAAGAAGATCCTTTTCATTATTCTATTGTCGTCCATTCTGTAAATATGTCCAATAAATAGCAGTCTCATCTTCCGTACTGTTATAGATATGTTTTCTATGTTCTGATAAATTTCGTTATTACTTCTTAATTTCCAAAATTCTGCAGCTTTTATAGGGCCTAATATTTTTCTTATAATTCTTCTACCGAGCTCGATAGCTGCAGTCGCTTAAGTGCGGTCAGTATCCAGTAATCGGGAGATAGTGGGTTCGAGTCCCACTGTCGGCAGCCCTGAATATGGTTTTTCGTGGTTTTCCATTTTCACACCAGGCAAATGCCGGGACTGTACCTTCCAATTTCTAGGCCTTTCCTATCCCATCGTCGCCGTAAGACATATCTGTGTCGGTGCGACGTAAATAAAAAAATTAATAATAATTGTTCTTTCTAGTACTTCGAACCTTTCAAGTTTATAATAGAGTACTAAGCATTCACTGGCATATAAGCATTCTGGTTTTACAACTGTGTTGTAGTGCTTCATTTTAAGATGTTTAGATAAACATTTTTTGTTGTATGTATTTTTTGTTATACCATATGCTCTTTCCATTTTGTGTATCCTTGCCTCTACAGCAGATTTTTCCAAACCATTTTCTTGGATTGTTTCCCCAAAACATTTGAATTGCTTTACCTTTTTATTGAACCAATATCTGTTCCTAGCAATTTTTGAGCATTTTTTTATGTTCGTCATGAATTTTGTTTTCTCTGCCGATATTCTTAAGCCTGTCATGTTGGCTGTCTCTTCCAGAAGATTTACTTGTATTGCTGCATTAGTCAGGCTTTCAGATAATAGGGCAAAATCATCTGCAAACGCTAGGCAATTTATTGCAAAAACTTTTGTTCTTTCTCCCCAACATAAGTGGTAATATATTATGGTGCTTCAGTTTTTCGTTCCAAATTCTCACAACTTTTTCCAAGACACAGTTGAAAAGGAGTGGAGATAAGTTATCACTTTGTTTGACACCTGTTTTTATTTTAAAAGGTCACGATATCTCATCCGTAAATTTAACTTTTGAGACTATGTCTGTAAGGGTTTCGCGGATCAGGTTTGCCAATTTGGTTTTAACTTCAAACTCACGTATGGTTTTATCTAAGATTTCTCTATCAGCAGAGTCAAAAGCTCTTTTAAAATCGATTAATGTAACGATTATATCTTTCGAGTTCATTATTATTATTATTATTATTATTATTATTATTATTATTATTATTATTATTATTATTATTATTATTATTATTATTATTATTATTATTATTATTATTATTAAACCGCAATAATAGTTGCAATTAAACAAGAGCTTGACGCCAGGTTCTGGAACTCGTCTGGTTTCGAGTTCCATATACATGGTGCACTGCTCAGTGACGTCCTCAAGGATAGCCAGAAGGATGTTCCTCTTGTGAGAGAGTGTCTACGTGCTGAGGTGTAGAGTGTTTGGTAAGTAGAGACTGGGCATCAAGTTGACTTCTCGTTGAGAACATGGACAGTTGGATATTGTAGAGCGAGGTAAGTTGACGCGGCTTGATGGTTATGACGCAGGAGCAATGACGTGTATTTCGTAAGGGTAGTGACGTTAGATCGGTCACATAGCCAACAACATGGCGTACAGTTCATCTGAGTTTGCGTGGGTCGAAATGACGACACTAGGATATTTTAAGATTGATGTACCGTAACTAAACTGTTCAGTTGCCAACGTATTTCTGCCGCTATTGCATTATACAGCCCGTCATTCAGATCCAGTTAAACCTGGTAAGTTGCTCTCACCAGCCTGTCTGACGAATAAGAGATGGAGTAGGATAGCGTCCAGGATTAAAACCATGTTTCTTCTACACTTCATCGATTAAGTGGCTTCTTGTTCCAGCTTCAAAGTCTTCCTAAATTTCTTCTACATGTTGGGGTATGGTAAATAATATGTTGACATAAATATATCTTACGACCGGGGGTCAACTGAAAATTTACGTCACGAAAATAACCGTACAAAATGTGTGATGCAGGCTGAGATGTGAAGTATTGTAGGCTGGCCATGACTGAGAGACAAATAGCAGCCAGGCTCTTTTATCGAAGAGGCTTCATCTCATCGTACTCTGATTACTTCATGAATGTTCGTTTCATAGCCCCTGAGTCACTTTCCACTGTTCGATACACTGAATCTTACACTTGTCAACTCCAAATGCCGTAGAGATCGCTCTCGAAAACGATTCACTAGATGCGAATAAATGAATCTTTATCAGTTTGAGTTACGTTTAATGAAGGACGTGTTTATGATCAGTTGATTTTCTTAAGGATAAATTCAACACTATTTTTTTCTTAGTGGTTTACCACCAGTTCGTTTGAAGTGATTTTTCAATATTTGACTGTAATGCTGGATTATGACATTCAGTGCTCAGGTCTTGTCTTACATCTTCATTTCTTAAAACGTTTAGCTGTAGGTTTCGCCCTGTTACTGAGCAAACAATCAAGAAAACTACACTATATTACAAAAATTAAAATACCGTGCAAATATTCTATATTTCACGGATGTTCATTATTCCAAGAAAATATGTTACCAAATATCTGTCTTTCTAGGAGTCTTATGGTTGTGGATATTCCACTTCCATCACCCTGTCACGAACATTAGGTCGGATTTCTTAGCCATCAGATTTAGTGACATTAGCCTACACTGATATTAGTTTCAAGAAAAAGGTGGGAGAGGCAAGAACTTCTATTCCGTACCCGGGCAGGGTATGGCGGCCCTCCCAGACAATACCGCTGTCTCTCAGACCAGGGAAATTTGTATCGGTAATGTGATTAACTGAGAAGTGAGGTGGGTACGGACGTGGCCTGAAGTGCAACTGTCCGGCATTCGCCTTAGTGAGGAGAATGGAAAACCATTCTCGGGACAGGTGACGGTGGGGACCAACCCTCCGCCTCCCGAATGCAGAGCTTTAAGTCTAGTAAATCTAGTTGCTGTTAAGCAGTAGCCTACATTACTTGGTGTAATTTCATTTACCAGAATTTCGCTCCCACCACGACTTGAATATTTCATATTACTTTCGTCGTTTGTACTGAACTCGCTTTCAGTATCTGCCGTACTCAAGACAGCCATAATTAAAACATTGATCGACAACTAGTAATTCTCACTCTTGTTTAGTTTCCTGAGCCTTCTCGATTCTAAAACTTGTTAGTACAAGCGTTACGGAAACGGTAAAACTTCAATACGTTGCACGCAAGACCTGTAGGTAGCAGATAACGACAGTTAAGTTATTGCAGTCGTATGCCTTTGGGCGCTTAGTACTGAAAAGGAAACAGGTCAGTCGGATGCCTTTGGGTGCCAGGGACTGATTAATGTTTCTCGTCTCGTGCAAACTTCATCTTTGGGAAATAATTTCACTTCAGCTGCCTGGATAGGGATTTATCTTCGAGACGACTGTTCCGATTTTCATAGTCTTAGAATAATCTTGACGTCGCCATTGTTAACATGCATAATATCGTCGCTGCCGGGACGAAACCTCCCATGTGAAATATTTTAGCTTAGAACTTTGCCCGGTAAGGGTTTGTCAGCTAAGATGCAATATTGTGTGAATCTTGTCAAGGCATTCTCGCTCTTTCATAATGTATGTGCTGCGGGTCAGTATGTCTCCAAAAATATTATCACATAGGAGGTTTTGTCCCGGCAACGACGATATGTTTTTGGGCTGTGATCTATCTGGAATTTTCGTCATCAGTTTCTCCATCGTAACCAAGGCAACTATTGTTCGTCTATGTACGGTATACTAGGCCAGTAGCTTCGTCTCCTCACCGTGCGCTTTCTTCTTGCAGCTAAGAACTTGAAAAAAAAACACGTATCAAGAGAACCCCGCTCTACTCCTCTGTCTAGAACCAAAATCTATCAACTGGCGGAAAACGAACCCAGGCACTTGGAACAAGAGACAGGCACGTTACCTCTACTGCACGAGGCTGGCTAATGATATTAGATTATTATTATTATATTTACGAGGTCTAGATTTTATTTCATTTTCTCACAATGCATAAGCCTTACCATTCTTTTGTCCGCCTCCGTAGCATAACGGTTAGCAGCATTATCTGCCGTCCTCGGGAGCCCGGATTCGATTCCCGGTACTGACAGAAATTTAAGAATGGCAGAGGAGCTGGTATGTGATTAAAATGGTACATGCAACTCACTTCCATTGGGAGTGTACCTGAAAAGGATATTCACCACCTCAAAATGAAATGAAATGTCGTATGACTTTTAGTGCCGGGATGTGTCCGCGGACTTCGGCTCGCCAGGTGCAGGTCTTTTGATTTGACACCCGTAGGTGACCTGCGCGTCGTTATGAGGATGAAATGATGATGAAGACGGCACATATACTCAGTCCCCGTGCCAGGAGAGTTAACCAATTATTGTTAAACTTCCCGACCCTTCCAGGAATCGAACCCGGGACCCTGTGACCAAAGACCAACACGCTAACCATGTAACACCTCGGAATGAGAACACATGTTTACTTTTACTTTACCATTCTGTTGTGGATAGGCCTACACTCTTTTTTTCTTTCGATTTAACGGAACTCTTTATTTCCCCTGTGGGTCAAGTAACACAAGAGAGTGTTTATGTAGTTACCGTGATTTAACTAGATGACCCGATTTGTTTTTGTATTCAGTTCTTTTAAAAAGTCATCTCTCTCTCTACCTTTAAACTATTCCGATTAATGAACGCCATCCCTGAAAGAAATAACCTCTACACAAAATCTGCACTTCCGATTCACATACATCGTAATATAAAATACAATAGATCTTTCCTCTGTACAGCATCACGGCCTTTTTAATACTTTTAATCTTCACCAATGTATGATTTCTGCCAATTTTACATCTCTCAGAAAAATACTCTACGACCTGCTTCCTGGATGAATACAAACAAAACGCATTAATTAATGAAGAACTCATTTGCATAGTATGCTCGCTAAATCATCTCATTTTTTTCATTAGCCACTGTTTTTATCAGTTTATTTTGCTTTAATTTCAGTAACTTCCTTCCCTTTCTTTTGGCAGAATTCCAGATAATTATACTAACTCCTTGATGTTCATCAGCATAGCTTCTTATTGAAATCTAGCTTAGCAATTTCAATATTTGTAACTCAAGTTTATTCACTGTGTACTATGTTTTCGTAGTCCATGTTTTAATGTTAAACTACATTCTTCACATTTCAAACTTCGGATATGAGTTTAATTTTCTCCTTTTTTCTGTACTAATAGTTCTGTATATTGTATGTAAATGTATGGTGTTTCAAAGATATACAGTGAAACTAGGAGGAAGGATTCCTCACATGCAGTGCAGACAGATGGGTTGTATAAAAATGGGTCCGAAAATTAGTCATTTATGAGATATCAGTGCCCCGTAGAAGGCATACCACTGTCAGTTCGTCAAGAGATATACTTCATGCACGAAGCCACCCATGTACATTTCAGTCTTTGTGTCCGTGAGTACCTTAATGCAAGTCATTCCGATCACTACATAGGTTACTTGGCCTCTACACTCACTTGATATAATCCATTGCATTTCTTTGTGTGAAAGTGCTTAAAATCGTTGTTGAACCGACAAGTTTTGGAGGAACTGACCAAGCTTGTCAGACGATACGTACAATAACCATGCGTGTCGTAACGCGACAAGAGGACGATCAAAAGCATGCGGTATGACAGGGGGCGGGAATTTCAAACACAGGTAGACGTCAGAGTGGATTGATACAAGATATATATATTTATTTATTTTTTTTTTTTTTTTTTGCTAGTTGCTTTACATCACACCGACACAGATAGGTCTTCTGGCGACGACGGGATAGGAAAAGCCTAGGATTTGGAAGGAAGCGGCCGTAGCCTTAATTAAGGTACAGCCCCAATATTTGCCTGGTGTGAAAATGGGAAACCAAGGAAAACCATCTTCAGAGCTGTCGACAGTGGCATTCGAAGCCACTATCTCCCGGATACAAGCTCACAGCCGCGTGCCCCTGACCGCACGGCCAACTAGCCCGGTACAAGAAATGCAAATCGAATAATAGGAAATAACATTCCGACGTACGATACTTGAAATACTGATTGATATCACCGTAATTACGAATTTCCTGGTCCACGTTTACATAATCCGTTGTCTCCTCTGATTCTGAGAAATCCTACCCTGTAACTTTACAGCGTATTTTTGAAACACTTATACATGTAGCGTGAATATAAACTAAAGTCCTCGAAGACCAGGTCATAATAGAGCACTTCAAAATATACAGAAATAATATATGAACCAACACTCTAACTTGAAATTTTCTCACATGTCAAATTGGGTATTATTTCCCGGAGTTACGCCTCTGGTATGCAAATGTTTATATACCTTCTCTAACACTTCCATATCCTCATTGGCTATCTCTCACTTCCAATGCACTTTCGTCACTCCGGAAAACATATAGGCCACGCAGTACGCTCTGAACACCGGCACCCACGTCATCTCCCTTGCCTGAGTATCATTAACTCCTAACACATCCAGACTCTCCCTCATTATGACTCAGCCAGTTATACTTACTTTCATTCTTCCATAAGCCGCATTAATGTTGATAGCTTCCCAACGAATTCCATTTCGTTCGCCTAGTTTTTTCCAAGGAGTCCTTCGTATGTCAAATGGAATTCGGACACCGTCACTCCCGTAATACTCTGAACTGGGTAATTTATGTGAAATAGGACGTTACCCTACTTACACATATCCCAGTGGGACCTCTCATCTAGCTCTTTAAGGACATGCAATGGATTGTATAGTCCCAGCCGCCTGAACACAAGCATGGCTACGACTCAGAATGTGTCCGAGATGCCCACGCCTGTTCCATAGCAAGTGGCGACCCGACTCTCAGGACCACTTACTAGGCTACTCAGTCGTTACCCGTTGTTCACGAATTAGGACGTGATACAGTAACCCACACCATGAACCATAACGAACCCTTCAATGCGAGAAAGATTTTTCCCAAGTTTTATTCATTGATAACTTACACAACACAATCACATTTCCTTTAAAAGAATATTGATCAATTTTCTTTCAAAATGTTTTTTTGCTATTTGCTATTTGCTTTACGTCGCACCGACACAGATAGGTCTTATGGGGACGATGGGATAGGAAAGGCCTAGGAATGGGAAGGAAGCGGCCGTGGCCTTAATTAAGGTACAGCCCTAGCATTTGCTTGGTGTGAAAATGGGAAACCACGGAAAACCATCTTCAGGGCTGCCGACAGTGGGGTTCGAACCCACTATCTCCCGATTACTGGATACTGGCCGCACTTAAGCAACTGCAGCTATCGAGCTCGGTTTTCAAAATGGTTAAGGTCCTCACGTGAGGCCTGTACTTTTCTCGAGAAAGTAATGCTAATATGTTGTGTGCATGATTGAAGTATCAGTATCGATGGGAATAACGCATATTTGTAATACAAAAAAACATTCTACTCACCGATCACAGTTATTATTTATAGGCGTATTAACTTCAGTTAGCAGTTTGAGCGGCTATCACGTTTCCCGCAGCTATGACCTGGGTTTACATGGGACTGATCACACAACTCACACGAGGTCTAGTGTGAGGTGTGGGGGTCATTATTCTGCATGTTTTCTTGGAGAGAAGCACTAAAGGCTACATGGAATAAGACACATATTAGGGTCCTCATATGGGGTTTGTGCTCGCGAAAGTTTTAACCATAGAAGAAGAGGGCTTCACAAGCGGTCAAGGACCGTTCTCTCTCCCGAACTGCGATCAGCTCTCTGCTGATAAGTCATCACGCAAGCTGCATTTACTGAGAGCAAACAGACTGGACTTGTAGTTGATGGATGCATTACACGTCTATGTAAACAGAGCTCGCACGAATATTGCAGAGCAATCGATATGGAATGAGATGGTCGAGTTAGTGTGTGAAGAATTGTTTGAGGAAAATATCGATATGAGTATGAGCTAGATGTTTCCAGGAATATCAGCACTCCAAATGCTTGTTTACTTGTGAAGGAGTAAAGAATCTATTTGCTTATTTCCAAGAGAGAGTTGGAAACGTCGTATCAATTCATATTAATGAGACGTTGAATCAACACATGCAACGATCACGTACAGAGGATGTTGAGGGAAGTAGTCAAACATTACCACGGATTACATCCGTACGGTTGTTATCTTACTTCAGTTTCATACCATTCATTATGGCAGAATTTGCTCTTCCCGATTCTACGTTCAGAAGAGCGCACTCGGTTTATCATAAATTCCCACGAGTGAATCCGATAAGATACAACATCCACTTACAATCTTCTTGGAATTTCTTCTAATTCTACATAAAATAATTACAAATTTTGCTTGGATCATAAGCCAATAAACTGATTTGGTACAGTCCCCATCCCACCCCACAGTATACCTTTTCCTGTCTCAGTAACTAGGGGCTGCCTGGCCGAGGCGGTAAAGGCGTGCACGGTTCGCCCGGAAGGACGTGGGTTCGAATCCCCGTCAGGAAGACGTAACATTTAAGAAGCAAGATTTCCACTTCCGGAGGTGCATATGGCCCTGAGGTTCACTCAGCCTACACAAAACATGAGTACCAGGTTAATTCCTGGGGGCAAAGGCGGCCGGGCGTAGAGCTAACCACTGTACCCCATCACGTGCCGAGGTTAACAATGGTGGAAGCCTTTACCTTCCACTTCTCCCAGGGCCTTCATGGCCTGAACGGAGGTCACTTTCTTTGTCTCAGTTAATATTTTGACCTATTTCAGTGTAATTACTTTATCATATTTACTTCTTGACATCCCTGTACCATTATTATTCACACAAATCCATCTAAATCAATGAAAACGACTCTTGTGTTCCCTAACAATATATCTCTTTCGTGGTCAAAAATCGCCAGATATAGTCCTTTTCTCGAGGTTTCTTTATCGATAATATTTCATGTGTGAGCTCTCTCTTCGGTTTTTTGAGAGGTCCAGGTGTCAGAATTCCGCCCCACAGGGTTTCTTTTGATTGATGGTAAATGTGGCGTATTTGACCCTGGAACTTGGGATCAGAATGCCATCGCTATATCGTCTGAACCACCCGACCTGACCAAGAAAGAATCTTCGATCTTTGAGTTAATCCAGATTTTTAGTCCTCCTCTCTTGTTTTATATAGCATTACAAAGATACCTTTCTTATTTACAACATAAACCCTTTAACCTGCAACCACTCCCATCTGCGTGAGTGGCGCGCTGTTAGGTGAAATAAAACATGGATTATATTCTTACGAAACATGAAATCCATAATCCAATTGTTCTTATTATTGCCCTTTACTTCTCTTTAATTATATTTGTATTTTATTTTAACAGTCGTGCATTTAACATAGTTTTGAACAATGAACATTTAAGCTCCACAATTAAACAACCTCATCAACAAGAGAAGTATTTTGTACACACACCAAATACACATAACTAAATCAATTAGAATTTGTTAAATTGTCTGGTTTACACTCCAGACCGAACAGACTGATTTCGATTCACGGATCTAACATATTTTCATATATGAAACATAATTGTTCCTGAACTGAATGCCATTTAACACAAATCATGTTTTTCTTCCCAAAGAACAAATATCAGAAATCGTAATAATTTGCGAAGGATTTTCATTGAATCACTGCCTGGTCTGAGCGTTTTATAGAACATGTGAAAAAGGTAATGGTTAAAGAACTCCTTGAAGTGTCTAGTCTGCTGTGGTGGTGTTTATAATTGTTTGCTTCGAATAGTTTCATGGCAAAAGACACAATTTTCACATTTTCTTGGAGTAAATGTGGGAATGTGCGGCCAAGAACCACACTCAAAATAAATGCTTTTAGCACCGGAGGTTGAACCTCGGATCTCTCCACAATTCTCCTTCCACCGTGTAATAGAATTCGTTCAGCTTCTGAGGTTTATAACACTGTATGCTTTCCGAAACCCATCGACATACATCAGCAGTAATGGGAGGTTTCCTTCCGTTGTTACTTTGTTAAAAAATTAACGACATCTGCACTTGGATGATAAGCCGACCAAATTGATTTGATATTCATTGTTGAGTTCTCAACTTAACGGTTTCGCCATTAACTTACTTAGATAGACTAGATGTCACTGGAAACCCTTGTCTAAACCTACTCACAGGTATCCCAGTTTAACAAATAAGCTCCATCTTCCACGTGGTACACAGTCACCAATGCTGCCACTTATATTATGTTCATCGTAGCTTGTAAGTGTACTAAGATAACAAATGTACCACATACTAGCATCTCAACTTGCTTTACGTCGCACCGATACAGATGGGACAAGAAAGGACTAGGAGTTGGAAGAAAGTGGCCGTGGCCTTAATTAAGGTACAGTCCCAGCATTTGCCTGGTGTAAAAATGCTAAACAACGGAAACTCCTCTTCATGGCTGCCGACAGTGGGGCTCAAACCCACTATCTTTCAGATTCAAGCTCAACCACACAGCCAACTCGCCCGGTACTAGCATATTTACACATTCAACTGTCTCATTTTTATTAGTACTTCCATGCGTAGGACTCAACGACAAACTACCAGTCAGTTCCTTGTTAAAACTACAGAGTTTCCTTAGGAATTTGTGTAACTGTAGACATAGCAAACAAATTACAATTTAGGTATTTGAAAAAAAGTGACCAAATTCACAATCACAATCACAATCAGCCAGTTGTATCAATAACTGATGTGGCCTCTTGAAGACTGAAACTTAGGTAAGTATTTGGGAGTTGCCTCCACTTCCATTAATCTTGAGCGATGTTTTGCCAATTAACTCCGGTGATGTTACGTATGTCCTTGTCTCAGCGATCCGATGGCCTACTTCTCTTGGGCTCCATTCGAGAACAACCTTGGTCCATCTTTCATACCTTCTTCGGGCCACATATCCTGCCCATTGCCACTTCAAGGTTGAAATTCTCGTTATGATGTCAACGACATTTGTGATTACTCTTATGTCATGGACCCTCTTTCTATTCCTCTGTGGGCAGTTCTTAGTTTCAGTTTAGTGAACTCATTCATTGTCCAGGTCTCACAGGCATAGGGCATGACGGGGAGAATGCATTGGTCATGAACTTGCTTCTTTAGATTTACTGACATGTTGGATTTGAAGACGGTTCAATATAATCCAAATTGTAACTAACAAAATAAATACAACTATACAATGCTTCGCCAAAACATTAGAAATTCCCTGCCATCTCCTACTTCTTCACATCATTTACGCTCTTCCTTCTTCCCTCACATCTCACCAACCCAACTCTTAGACAGAGAAGAGGGCGTAACCCTATAGGTGACCCCCACCACCCTTTCTGGGTGGGAAATGAAAGCGTTTGATGATGATGATGATGATGATGATTGTGGTATATATTATAAATAGTAGTTTGCATTGCTATTATGCTTGAAGACGGCGTGTTTCCGTGCGGGAAGTATTGATTCAACATGACCGCGTGTTTCGTACCCGACTGTAGATCTGGATATGGCCGATCGTCTTCAGGTAGGCATTTATTTATACCTACTAAGGAGTGTAATGTTTCCTGATATGGCAGAAGGCTGTTCCAACTAGAAAACTGACTCATAACATGTTCGGTGTGTGATATTCATTTTTGCGATAACTTTTTAATAAAAGTAAAGTCATTTACCGTGAATGGTAAAAGAGAAGAGATTCCAAGACAGCAGGGGAAATTAAAACCAGAATATTTTCCCCATATATTTCCCGATTTGCTCAAGTACACTGACTTAGCAAATGTCATGGGATAGTCACCTAATACCGTGTGGGGCCTCCTCTGCCCCTGCGAACTGCAGTGAGACGCCGTGGAAGTGAGTTGACAAGTCTCTGGTAGTCCTCTGGACGCAGCTGACACCAAATCGTTTGCAGAGCGGCCGCCAATGCTGGTCTGTTCGTGGGTGCAGGATCCATGGCACGGAGCCTGCGTTCCAGGACATCCCAGATATGCTCGATAGGGTTCATATCGGGGCTCCTAGGTGGCCACGGCAGTCGTTGGACCTCCGCTGCATGTTCCTGGAACCATTCTTGGGCGACGTGGGAGCGATGTGGCGGCGCGTTAGCATCTTGAAACACCGCAGAGCCGTCTGGACGCTGGAAGGCCAAAAATGGTTGGAGATGGTCTCCGAGCAGCTAAACATACCGCGTACCATTCAAAGTCTCTTCCAGAACAACTAGGGGGCCCATTCCATACCAGGAAAATGCACCCCACACCATAACAGAGACACCAGCGCCCTGGACAACACCTTCGAGGCAGACGGGATCCATCGCTTCATGTGGTCTGCGCCATACACGGTGCCTCCCATCGGCATGGTGCAGTTGAAATCGTGATTCGTCCGACCATATCACGTTACGCCATTGTTTCAGTGTCTATCCTTGGTGACTGGCGACAAATACGTGTCGTTGTGCCCGATGACGTTGGGTTAACATTGGCACCCGTGTGCGGCGCCGGCTCCCATACCCCCATAGAACACATGTTCCAACGGATTGTCCACTGGGAGACGTGTCCAGCACGGCCTGTGTTGAATTGAGCCGTGATTTGTTGAACGGTTGCCCGTCTGTCACTATTGACAACCCGTTTCAGATGTCGCCGGTCACGGTCATCGAGTGTGGCTGGACGGCCGGTCGTTCATCTGTTGTGGACGGTGACACCCGCATTCAACCATTCACGATACACCCTGGACACGGTTGATCGTGTGAAGCCGAATTCCCGCACCACTTCCGAAATCGCACTTCCCATCCGTCGGGCACCGACCACCATACCCCGTTCGAACGGTGTCCGGTCACGACGACGTTCCATGTTACACCTGTCACATGCACAGCCACTGCTCACAGGGTATCCTATACAACTGCCGCTGGCACAGGGGGCGTGTGGTACGCAGACAACACACCTGCGCATCAGTGCTCCGCTATCCCATGACATTTGCTCAGTCAGTGTATATCTCTACGATAGTTCAGAAACGTAACTCTCCCGTGTAGAGGCAATCAACACGAGCACATGCCACTATTGAAAGCCCTAATCAGAGCATAAATGCCAACGATCAGACCGTATACTTAGCAGTTGAAGATAGTCCTCATATCGCAAATGTTAGGAAAACAATGCGTTGTTAAAGAAGAGATTGAAGAATCAGAAACGTAATTCCCTTCGAACACGGAATAAACTAAATGCCGCTAAAGATAAACTACATTTACTTTTTAAAATATTTCAGATATAAACGCAAAGAGCAGTTTCACAGAATCAAAATAATTCGCATTTCCCAGCAAAAAGCAGAGAATTATATTCGATACAATGTTAAGGAAATTTCATGAGAAAAATAAGAAAGGAATGAGACATGGTGATGAATTTCTCTTGGATTATCTTCTTTTAAAAATAAAGTCTCCCAAGGGTTATCGACACTGCTTGAATCATGACTTGCTGCCTTTACCACCTGAAGGTCGTTTGAGAAATCTGGTGAAGGGCTTTGAATGTTCATATGGTATAAATGATCATGCAACTGCTGCCATATCTCAGTTTTTAGTGGGAAGGAGGAGCATGAACGCCTATGGCTGCTGATATTTGATGCGGTAAAGCTGAGAGAAGGAGCTCGCATTAACTCGGACTCGGTACAAGTGAACGCCTTTGTTGATTTAGAAACATTTACTTTAGAGGAAAGCAAGGGCCAGCTGGCAAACCATGCTCTAGTATTCATGTTTGTTCCCTCTCTGTATAACTGGTTTCAACCCATAGCAATATACGCTAGCCGCAATACCATCCTTGGTGATATAATTAGAAAAATTCTCATTTAGGTCATCATAGAGCAAGCGGGTGTAGGAATCATTGGTTTCACGTCAGATTGTAGCCAGTCGAATAAAACGATGTAGAAATGCTTCGGAATAACCGGCAAGATAAAGAATCTGAAGTGTTCAATTTCCAATACAGCTGACACCAGCAGAAAACTGTGGGTATTTTCAGGCGCACCACATATATTTAAGTGAAAAAGAAATCATTTCAATAACAAAGTAAGGGTTAAATACAATGGTGATATTGTTTGCATTTTACAAGAAAGTTTATGAATGTGGTAATCTCCAGAATTTCCCGGGTTGAAAGTTTGAAATAAACTCGCCCTGCCCATTTGGATCCTAATTCGTTTCAACGAATGAATGTAAGGTTGGCATTTCAACTATTCGGTAGATCTGTCGCTAACGGTATAGAATACTATCGGGGTATTAATTTAGAGGGTTTTGAACACAATGAAGCAACGAAAAATTTCACAAGTGATTTAAACGGCCTGAACGTCGCTTTAAATTCATCCATCCCTGGTCAAGCACTGTATAAAGCATCACAGGCACATGACAGAATTCCCTCAGAGATATTCCAAATACACTCGCTTCGCAAAGAACGCTGAGTCCTTGAGAGTTGCCTTAGATAGCACTTTAGAAATTTCTAAATATTTATAGAAAAACAATTACATCTACGTTTTGATGGTAAAATTGAATCAAGATCCCCTAGAACGACATTTTGGTATCCTACGATCAATAAGTTGCGACTATCATCCATGCACTATTGACTTTCTACATTTACATAAGTTGCAGTCCATTTACATACCAATTAAACTTGCTTTATCCTCTGGCGGAAACTGTGAGTACCGAATTGAACCCCCATTAACGTGTCTTGTTAATCGTATGCGTATTCTTGCAATAGCAACTGCGTACAAAAATTCTAAAGTAAAAATACAAGCTGAAGATAAAATCAGGAAAATAATTGTGGATCTTGAAGGTGAAATTAAAATACCTGACTAGGAAAACAGTTAACCTGACTTAAGTGAGGAGAATTTTAGCAAAGAATGCTGAGTGTATCATTTAGCCGTATATATACTGCGAAATATTTCAAAAGTGGCACAATGTAAATTATGCCTACCTTTCCTCCGCGGCAAACAGAAATATAATATACCGGTACCTGCTTCGCTAACACTAATTAAAGATCATGGGTCCACACAGAATGGCGCTTCTCTTACGTATGCATCTGAAAGTGTTTATGATGTATTGTAGCGAGTGGAAAAGGTTTCTACGGGGAAACTATTGTGTGCTAAGAGTTTGTGGAGTGATATATTTTTTGAGACTTTGAATATTTTAGATCTTATTAAAGTGAAGTCGTCGCAGTTGGGATGCTGTGAATACCATGTGTTGTTTTTGTTACTTAAACTTGTTTTTTTACTACTTCCGCACAAAAGAGATACGTAAGGAGCTGGTTATTATCAAGACAGCTAAATAGTCTAGAAAATACCCCAAAGTTTCCAGATGCTGGGATCATCTTTAACCGTGAGTTGTATGTATCAGTTGATTACGTAGCTCAAAGCAATAGTACTACTGTGAATGCCTCTGTTTACTGCTCGATGTGGCGGTAGTGTTGCCAGTGCCATTTGCGCGGCGGTTCGCGGCAACTTCCAGAGAGCTTACACTTTTCCTTGTATACTCTACAACTACAGTATAACCGACATTGTAGATCTGTCGCTAACGGTATAGATTACTATCGGGGCACTGATTCAGAGGGTTTTGAAGACAATGAAGCAACGAAAAATTTCATAAGTGATTTAAACGGCCTGAATGACGCTTTAAATTCATCCATGTTCGCTCCTTTTTGTCTGTGAGGAATGTGTCCCTTCTTTCCGTAGCATTAATCTCACGGTTACGAGCTACGAGCTGCGGTTGACATGTTTAAAGCATTTGATAGGGCAGATCATGGGAGACTACTGGCCAAAATGAATGCATATTGGACTTGACAAAAGAGTCACTGAATGGGTTGCTATATTTCTAGAAAATAGATCTCAGAGAATTAGAGTACGTGAAGCTTTTTTCTGACCCTGTAATAATTAAGAGGGGAATTCCTCAGAGCAGCTTAATTGAACCTTCATGTTTTCTTATATACATAAATGATATGAGTAAACAAGTGGAATCAGAGGTAAGGCTTTTTGCAGATGATGTTATTTTGTATAGAGTAATAAATAAGTTACAATATAGTGAGCAACTGCAACGTGACCTCGATAATGTTGTGAGATGGACAGCAGGCATTGGTACGTATTATGATAAACGGGGTTAAAAGTCAGGTTATGAGTTTCACAAATAGGAAAAGTCCTCTAAGTTTTAATCACTGAGTTGATGGGGTGAAAGTTCCTTTTGGGGATCATTGTAAGTATCTAGGTGTTAATATAAGGAAAGATCTTCATTGGGGTAATCACATAAATATGATTGTAAATAAAGGGTACAGATCTCTGCACATGGTTTAAGGGGGTGTTTAGGGGTTGTAGTAAGGATGTAAAGGAGAGGGCATATAAATCTCTGGTAAGACTCCAACTAGAGTATAGTTCCAGTGTATGGGACCCTCACCAGGATTACCTGATTCAAGAACTGGAAAAAAATCCGAAGAAAAGCAGCTCGATTTGTTCTGGGTGATTTCCTACAAAAGAGTAGCGTTACAAAAATGTTCCAAAGTGTGGGCCGGGAAGACTTGGGAGAAAGGAGACGAGCGGCTCGACTAAGTGGCATGTTCCGAGCTGCCAGCGGAGAGATGGTGTGGAATGACATTAGTAGACGAATAAGTATGAGTGGCGTCTTTAAAAGTAGGAAAGATCACAATATGAAGATAACGTTGGAATTCAAGAGGACAAATTGGGGCAAATATTCATTTATAGGAAGGGGAGTTAGGGATTGGAATAACTTACCAAGGGAGATATTCAATAAATTTCCAATTTCTTTGAAATCATTTAAGGAAAGGCTAGGAAAACAACAGATAGGGAATCTGCCACATGGGCGACTACCCTAAATGCAGATCAGTATTGATTGAGAATTTCAAATGGCTACGAACACAATCTAGGAACCAATAGCACGTCAGGACCAAGTTCAAACATTACACTGTCATGAAATATCACAGCTACTTTGTAAAAGTTTTCTTCTTCTTTTCATTTTTCTACCGCTTTTTCCACACCTGTGGGGCACGAGTGTGAACTGTGTCGCACATGTGGATTTGGCCATGTTTTACGGCCGGGTGCCCTTCCTGAAGCCAACCCCATATGGAGGGATGTAATTACTAGTGTGTGTATCTGTGGTGCTTGGTAGTGTAGTACGTTGTCTGAATATTAAGGGGAACAAACACAAATACTCAGTCCCCGGGCCAGAATAATTAATCAGAGGCGATTGAAATCCCCGTCCCGGTCGGGATTCGTGCCCGGGATCCTCTGAACTGAAGGTCTCAACGCTGAGTCGGACATATGTTTATCTGTCCCCGTAATTGAAACATCTCAATGAAACGAATCAGGGAAATGTAATCGGGACAAATAAAAATGAAATTAGACATCAAAAAATGGAAAAAGCGTATCAACTCACCCAAAAATGTCCTCTGGGACAAAAGTGCAGTTCCAGACATACAAATCTGAGACATTGAAGATGAAAATGAAAATCCACAGCCTGTTTCCAGTTACTCGACCGGTTCAGGAAGGGAATGAATGAAGCCCCCATCTAGCGACGAGGATATGAATAGTGCCGGCTACCGAAGCCTGTTGCACTCCTCTGGGGCAATGAGCAATTAATGATAGATGAAATGAAATGATATAGGAGAGTGTTGCTGGAATGAAATATGTCAGGGAAAACCGGATTAGCCGGAGAAAAACCTGTCCCGCCTCCGCTTTGTCCAGCAAAAATCTCGCATGGAGTGACCTGGATTTGAACCACGCAACCCAACGGTGCTGCCGCCTGAGCCACGGAGGCTCAAATCTGAGACATTAAATAGGTAATTAAAGCAGAATATCACTTTGGATCGAAAACATAAAGGAAGAATAGGAGGGCAGACATCAAGAACATTCAGAAAGAAGAACGCTAAATCGTCGGGGATGCTAGTCCCATAACCCATACAACAATACAGACTCAGAAAACACACAACACAAACAATAGTTGCACTGTACAGTAACTTGATGAACCTAGAGGCGCAGTCGGTTAGTAATTTTCTTCCTGTTCGCGAGGTCGCAGGTTCGATCCTGGCTGAGGTCGGTGATGCTTGAGGGTATTTCAGTGCAACTTCTCCCTTGTCCTCCGGTACATTAAAAACTCCCAACTTAGATATCTCATCGTCTCTTATAAACTGGAACAATTGAAGGAACATTAAGGAGATATTATTATTATTATTATTATTATTATTATTATTATTATTATTATTATTATTATTATTATTATTATTATTACAGGAAGAGTTAGACTAGTACAGGATATTATTTATTTATTTATTTATTTATTTATTTATTTATTTATTTATTTATTTATTTATTTATTTATTTATTTATTTATTTATTTATTTATTTATTTATTTATTTATTTATTTATTTATTTATTTATTTATACGAGTATTTACCATGTTTTGCTTCCCTTAGTTAAGGTTATGAAGACTTCCCTTACACTGAACCAAAGTGAGCAATAATGCGGCGCTAATATCACTACCTTCAGCTACGAGTAAGTAATAAGAATCTCACCATAAAACAGTGCTAAATGAAGCAGTTCATATGAAAGGAAGAATAAGACTCTAGAGATCATCAATTCGAAGGGTGACTGGTCCTAGTAAAATGATACTGTGTAACTATTAATAGATTCTAGTCAGTCTTAGCGTGCTCCATGAGGTCCTATCTGGAAATTTCCAACCCGAACCGGAACTCATCTGGCAAGTGGGTCGTGACGAATGCAAAGCTCAGCTGGAAACCCGACGGATAATGCTGCCAGGTTTAACATCCTGTGGGCTGGATCTAACATTTGGGCTAATATGTTTTTGAATATATATTTCTTTCGTTTGCTCAGTCAGTGTAAGGGTGTTTCCAGAGGAGAGAAAGTAAACTCCGCAAATTCCTCGCGTCATTAAATTTGCATTTCTTGGTACTTACTGCGGAGTATGGAACTTTTTGTGTGCTTTAAATAATTTTTCGTGTAAATTAAATGCTTGTCCTTGTCCCAATGGAGGTGAGCCGCATAGTCTTTCTTTAACCCTCTTGCCAATCATAAATTTCTGGTAGAATCGGAAATTGAATCCAGGACCCCGAGATTGGCAGTTAATAGCACTATCCATTAAACTATGGAGATGGACAATTTTGGGTGTTTTAACCATCTCAAACGTTATTTATAGAAAACTATCTTGTCCTGATTTCCTTAATTTTCCCCTCCGGTGATATCGAAACTTTCTCTGACAGCTGACTACATAAAAACTATTATTAGTACTTTATTCATACAACTTCCCCCATGAGGAAGTTGCCACAAGGACAAAGAATATCGGCTACAACATAATTGTGTCTTTCAAGTCATCGGGGAATTCTCTAGAATGTGTCAGATAGAAATTACAACAATTACAAGGTTCAGATATAAATTTGGAACACAGCCTAATGAACAGCACGTTAGATGCTATATAGATGATTACGAGGTATGGTTATTGAACCTCGTATTTCGGTGATAGCGATGTTGTGAAGTCGTGTCCGGTTGAGACCAAGAGAATCTCACTGCTGTACAAAAAAATTGATGATGATGATGATGATGATGATGATGATGATGATGATGATGATGATGGTTGTTGTTTAAAGGGGCCTAACATCTAGGTCATCGGCCTACAAGAAATTTAGGGATTGTATCTCGAGCTCCGATCATGAGTCCATGAACGGAGATGTTGTATAGGTTTGCTTTTATAATAATTTACGGTTGACTGGTAAATTGACTTCTTCTCGGCGTCCACCTCTTCGGGCTGGGCAATGTGTGACTTGAAGCGTATTGTGGGATCTAAGATCAGTCCTTGCCTGCTAGCTGCTTGAAAGGCTATCATGTCAATACGCCTGCTACTCCCATCGGTAGCTAGGCCAGAAACCTCTTCGTGCACTGTGAAACCGTGATCTCTCAGTGAGTTCGCAGTCATGTGCCGTATCGAATGATGGAAGGAATACGCCCCCCCCCCCCCCCCGTTAGGAGAGGCACCCAGGAGATGGGCAAGCGTATCGTGCTCTTTGTGGCAATGTCGACAGAAGGTGCTGTCCTGGGACATAACCGGCACGGAGCGAACGGCACGGCGCACACATTCGCCGTCATCTTGATGGCCTCTCTCCATTCCGCACAGGATAAGTCTCGTGATCTCTTATCCATTTGTTCCCAGGCGTGTATTCCTGGAAGAGCCCAACACCTTTTTCTTTGTGCCGCAGCTTCATCTATGACTGAACTTCTCTGTCTCATGGTAACTGCCGGACATCCCTTACACTTTGAAAATGGCTACTTTTGGACATAGTTTCCATGCAAACACCATCGCAGAAGAATGAAACGACAGAAACATACAAATGAAAAATTACATTTATAATGTTTCCATTGATGCTTTCAAGGCCCGCACTTATAGACATGATATAGGCTTTTGGGCTTATGCCGTCTCAAGAAAAAAAGGAAAAATTCTTTACGTTTCGCAGAGAATTTTGCTTTGCGTCATCAGAAGAAAATCTCGACTGTTCACGAGAAAGGAAGTGCTGTCCTGGGATTATTATGTAACTGTATTAAATGTCCACAAAACAATTGAAAAGGGCAGGCAAACCAATATTACTACTACAGGAATATCAAGATAAGTTATCTGACCATTTTATAACGAATGCTACGGGGCAGCATGGGTTCACTAGTTACTATTGAGTTCCTTCTTTCCGAGTTGAACAATTTTGTTATCTTATGTACCTCAGCCGACGTTTCGAGTACAAAGAAGTGTTCTTTATCAAAAAACGACAGAGGTCCACTTACTCGATCCGAGGAAATCAGTCACCCTAGGCAGATAAAATCAACTACGTTGGGCACTGTGCCTCGCCTTAAAGAGTCTCTCCTCCCCCTTCCTCCCTGCTACCGCATCATCAAACATCTGGAACAAACCTCTCACTGGACAGTCAGCTGGGAGTTACGGGTACTTTTACGTAACGAGGGTTCGCCTTGTATTTTCATGGTCTGATCTGCATATCGTTAATCTATGTGGATCAGGCTTCAAAGAATATTGCTGATTTTGTTGCCTTACACTACGAAATGAAATGAGGCATGGCTTTTAGTGCCGGGAGTGTCCGAGGACATGTTTGGCTCGCCAGGTGCAGGTCTTTTGATTTGACTCCCGTAGGCGACCTGCGCTTCGTGATGGGGATGAAATGATGGTGATGTCGACACATACATCCAGTCCCCGTGCCAGAGAAATTAACCACTGATGATTAATATTCCCGACCTTGCCTGGAATCGAACCCGGTACCCCTGTGACCAAGGGCCAACACGCTAACAATTTAGCCATGGAGCCAGACACTTTACACTACATTTGTATTGCTCGGATGTTTCTTAATTTCGATAACCTCTTGGATTTTTCTTTCGAGATTCTGGGGAACGGCTGTTGAAACTTAGGCTGTGTCAAATGAAATTTCGTGGTTTGATTAACAAGAATTATTAGGTAGAGCTGAAATGTTAGTGTTCTTTACGTCGGGTAAAGATCAGACGCTTCGTTTCTCCTACATAGCTGACAGCGTAGCTACATACAATGTGGCGGTAGATAAATAATTATATAATAGTAATAAAACAATAATGTCCCAGCTTAATTCCCTCGCAACTTAGTTGATACTTGGGGTAAATGGAAGATTCTCTATCAAGGAGAAGCAAGGAGGCAAACAACTATCAGCAATCACAGGAGACTCCTCTTCAACATAATTCCTGAGGCAGTGGATAGGTATTGTGAGAAAATGCTGCCAGCATTATGGGCACGTTTCCTTATAACGCTCCACTGGATGAAGTCTTTTATCTCACATCTTAGACTTTCGAGCTGGAGCGAAGTTTAAAAAGAAATGATTGTTGAAGTATTGTTTTTAATGATATAAATAATTTATCCATTCGTAATATAGTTGATAACACTTCTTTCCATACAATACTCACCTGTACTTCGGGCGTATCTGGATCTTTAACATCTTCAAACGATCTTGCCCGAGATAGTGCAACATACAAGGCTGTGACTGAATACTGGTTCTGGCAAGTAGAAGGCTAGTCGACTTTATCACTTGTTGTCTGTGCGTACGTCGACTGTTTTCTCTTATCAGCGTGTAAGTTATAAGGAACGTTCTACCATCTGTCGAGTATATGTAGAAACTGGGGAAGGTCGGAGAATCAAAGAGTATCTGGCAGAGAATAGTATTTTACCATGATCAGAGGAAATGTAAACTCCCTCACTTGACAGGTTGTAATCAAACCTGGCTGCATGGAACCATATTACTAAGAATTAAAGTGACATATTGAACCCTTGAACTTACCATTCCATCGTTGGTTGGCCACGGCTGCTACAGTAGAACAATTTAGAACTCTTAAATCTTGGGTCGTTGCGGGGATAAATTCGGTCACGATCTTAACCAAACGATGGGGTTCAGAAGAAAGCCTAACTACTTGAAATGAGGAGCAAAAATGTGCTTACTAACTTTTATTAAATTGAAAGAGCACGATAACATCATTAATTTAATATGCATTCTTGCCAAAAAAATACAAAAATTATAAATTATTGATTTTTGAATGTTCCAAACACAGTCACATTACATAACGTCACTTCGTTTCTTCCAATGTCGAAGAGTTGCTTCGGAGAAGCTAATATGTTAGTGGACAGCGAAACTGAAAAACTGAAAAAGGGAAGACCTGAAAACCGGGCACCTATTATTCCAAACGAGAACTGAGAGTTAATCCACACGATCCGTGGAAAATCTGACTTTCAACAATTAGAACGCCTGATTTTCTCTCAATTAAGGTTATCCACCAGTCAAATACCCTTCACGGATACGGAACACCCGCCGAATGGACCCTTAATCGAACCAAACTGACTATCAGTTGCTTTGGATAGGTTGCGAAATATTATGGGAAAGCATGGTGTTCACTACAAGTTAACAGCGTCATTCACAATTGAAATAAAATTCCACCATGTATTTGTCATTCATGACACCCTTAAGTGATAAGATAATCCCGATGCTAAATGTGCATCACCCAAAACAGCTGCTCGGAAGGAACCAACAACAACATGATCCGAGAGGATCTTACGTTATGTCGTTCTAAAGGAACAAAACTGCGAAATGCAGGAAACAATTACTAATCACGCATTTAGAAGAAATGCCAAACACTGAAGTTAAATAAAAAGTGGAAAGTCACTTGAAAAGTATTATTATCGAACCGATTTTCAGGTTAGAAATGGGTTTGTTATGCTTAATAAAATTACCAGTCCACGCTAAAATTTACTACATCTTTAAGGAATTCTTTCCCTTGGAAAACAATGCTACCAGTACAGATCTCTCTATTTACTGTCTGTCCCAACACACTACTTGTAAAGTGATTACTTACTTACTCTAACTATGAATAAGAATGAAAATACGACAAGATGAAAATAAAATAAAATACTGGCTGACGAATCGAAGCCGCATTCGCAACTCAAGTCTCACTCTAATACACTGAGTGTCAATATGCACACTATCAAACGAAAACGGACGTTAAAACGAGAAAACAATGAAGTCCGTAAAAAAATAAATTACCATCTCGAAGTCATTAACGCTTAACACGCACGGAGAATTACAGTAAAAATATTTAATCTAGATCGGGTCGATGTCCAACACTTGGACAGCCCTCACTTGAAACAGCTGTCCCGTTATCTCAATGGAGAGCTACACATCGACCCTCTACAATAAATCATATCGTATTGTAACTGCTACCTTCCTCCAGGTCACTTCCACAAAAAGAACAAAACAAAAGAAACATCTAAACCGAGACTTGAGTATGTACAGCTACCATCCCAGACCTATCGTCAGGCTCACTTGAAATCTGTACACCCTAACACTAATCATTATGTACATGATGCCTTCCAAATTATATTGTCGGGCGTGACCTAGGACGTCTCATCATCAGTGACTCCAAGAATAACATCTGACGTCCTAATCCTATCGTCGGGCGTCAAAGTGGGTCGTAATACGCCTCCCTTAACATATCAGGCGAACAGCAATTTCAAACACCTCCAACATTTAACACAAAATCTGGTCAGACAAAATACGCACGACGGAACTACGTCTCTTACTATCAATGAATGCACGTCGAAAAACACAGTGAGTCTCTATCATTACAATACATGAACTCAAAAATAAATATACGTGACGAACGATTCTCCCCCTCGAACACAATCTCAGCCTGCGCACTGAAGTGTTAGGGAAGCAAATGAAAATTCCCAACACATATTTGCCGTTTAGTGGATACCTTCAAAATAATAATCATCACTACCGCATTCGAAATTCTCAAATCGCCTATCATCAAATCCAACTATATTTATCGATGACCTATCCAGTGAACCAATTCAATACAACCCAACCATGGGTCCAAAGTGCTCTTCGATACTTGAGGTCGTTCATTATCTTATTATCCATACGGGCTTTACGTAACAGAAATCGCTGGATGTGTACTACCCAGACTTTTTTACTAGAGTCGTTTTCACTTGGAATCTTTCTATAAATTCACACCATAGTCGTCTCAAATTCGGATTGATTGCGGAAAACAATACAGCCTGTTCCAACACAGCCTGTTCCTAAATTCTTCCTCTACAAAATCAACACAGCCTTCTCCTCGCTTTATTCCAGCGGTATCACTTCCATCCATCTCGTCTCCACATACATATAAATCCATCGCTCTCAATTCCTTTTCCTTCAAGACCCTTTTTCATACATCGATCCCCTGGTGAAAACGACAACCATTATTAACCACATCTCTTACTTTACTATTATTGCGACTTTCGAACCTCGAGAGTCCAAGAGCACCCAGCGACTTTTCGTATCATTGATATACACGATGTCTCAAAATTTCCTTCCCATTAATAACTGTGACTCTAACAAATTTCACCGAAATCATCTAAATATGCCTGCGATCCTTGTAAAAATATACTGGTTAAATGCACTTTAACATAGAAGACTTTCCTTATCCCGCGGTAGACATTATTATTATTATTATTATTATTATTATTATTATTATTATTATTATTATTATTATTATTATTATTATTATTATCGACCAACATTTCTGAATTCAACTGGCATCTGAGATTAAGATATTCGCCACGACAAATTTACACTTATAACGTTCACAAATCCGCACTTTGAATGATATCTCATCGAACATTCAACACAAAATTTTAAAGCGTCGCATTTTACCGTTCTTGACATGAACTTTACCCACTGAAATTTTCACACGCTGACCAAAAATTACAACACTTTCGCCTGATAATTACGCATATCAACCCGACAATCATCTGGAAAAATTGGTTGGGACAGACAATGACTAACTACTTACAACATAATATAAAATAGACAGACCTGCACAATGGTGACATTCTCAGCATTCTGATTACATCGTCGCCAGCCGACCTCAGGCTTAGCCGCTCATTTTCACAGATAACATTTTCATTTCCAAAATCTCACTCATATAAACACTACCCTTCACACACACGATATTAAAATTACCACATAAATCAGGCACTTTCTCCGTAACTTGCACCACGAACTTCCCTCGTCCTGCAGTCGACTACAACTGTTTGATGCGTTCCAAGAATGGCTTCTCTCTCCGTTACCTCAATAAACAGGTGTTCGGCCGATAAGGGAGCAAAACTACTTTGACTAGCTTCCTCCAAGACTCTGCTTCACTTTCAAATGTACCTGAGATGATATAAATAACCTACTGCGTATATTTCAACCAGCCTACACCTTCCTAGTTCGTCGGCAAACGTTCAAAACTTTCCCAATCACTTTTTCTTCTTAACTAAGTATATGGACCTTAGCCACGGACATGTATTTAATTATTGTCGGTCAATCTGGCGCGAAATTCCAATGGCGACGGGCACGAGCTCCCGCGGCTTCAAGTTCCAGATCGACACTGCAAAATCTACGGTGGGGGGTTTCTTTTATAATTTCAGGAGGGACGCTATCCCCTCTATGAGGCTTGGTTGTGTAATCTGCCAAATTTACGTCTAATAGACCGATTTTGATAAGACTTGTCCCAGAACTCCGGACAGACTTGCACTTATGTTAGGTGTTAATTTTATAATTTTTCTACACTCACAACAGGGTAAATAAATTGTTTCTTCCCGTGCGTTTCACGCGTTTTCTTCCTTCCTTGACCTTGGCACGTGTAGCTGGTTCGCTGGTCTCACGCTAACATGTACTTGGGCTTAACTGCATTTAAGTTTTTCCCTGGTGTCACTAACTTCACGGAGGGTGTACGAATAAATTTGCTTATTTATTTCTTCATTTACTATATTATCAAAATCCCTCGTTGTGCAGAATTCCATGACTTTAAAGAATTGTCGGGCACTCGAGTCCCACCGAGGTGTCCCGGCAATTCACGAGCTCGCCGTGAGGGAGAACCTTCCCACGCGACATCGGGGCTCGTAGGAGCGCAACATGGCTGACTTCAAACATAAAAGTACTTTCTTAATGCCAAATAAATATTGGAGAAAAAAAATGTTTTTTTCTCACCGTAGAATTATGGGTTCAATATCAGAATATTAACCAAAGTGTTAATCGTTTAGCAACCCACTAAATAGAGAATGTGTTGCGGGCTAGGGTAAGCATTCTCCTGAAATTATTGGAGTGAATATTTAGTGACTTGATTTTAGGATTACTCAAAGTTGATTGACGGTCTAGAAAGCCAAGAATAACGGCCTAGAGGATTCGTCGTGCTGACCACACGACACCTCGTAATCTGCAGGCCTTCGGGCTAAGCAGCGGTCGCTTGGTAGGTCAAGGCCCTCCAAGGGCTGTAGTGCCATGGGGTTTGGTTTTGGTTTGGTTTGGTTTGGTTCAAAGTTGATTGAACTTAGAGACCTGCCAGTGCCTGATGATTCACTGGCAGGTGATTCTGAAGAGAATAAAAAAAGAATGAAGCAAATTGGCCCAGTAGTACGGCCGCACAGACTGGGCAAAGTAGTTATTATTAAACATTTTTAATATATACATTTACTAGACCGTAAGAAGCTTCCCAATGAGTTCATAATATTATTAGTATTATTACTATTTTATTGTATGGACAATTGTTATTTTCCCTAAAAGTGTTTAAATTACTCAAATAGATAAACAAGCGGTTCCATCCCCTCTGTCGGCAGCTCTGAGAATGATTTTCCGTAGTTTCTCATTTTCACACCAGACTTATTTCACTTATTTCTTCAATAAATAATTATTTCGTGGTAAAAAATAAATGTTTTTACGAGTAAGTTACCTAAAATATGTTAAATTCCGACAGCGACTGGAGAAAGGAACTAAGTTATTTTTTAAAATAATTATTTTCATGAATTATTATTTTGACCAAAACTCATCGTTCAGTGTTGAAAGGAGCTATTTGCGTCGTATTCTAAGCGTAGAGAAATCATATCAACTTTCATCGTAATGAGGAGAAAGGAATTATATCAGTGATATAGTTTCATTATCCACCGCAAGGTGGAAACTAATACTGGTTATGACACTTGTTACTACAAGAAAAATGTACAATCTAGGAGAACAGCACAGAGAGATGTACCCCGTAACGAGAAGCAAAGCTCCTGCGCATCACATTTTAAACAGTTTGTGTAGGTCTATGACTCGGAAAACGTGGAATAGTACAGTAACTCCCTGTACTTTTATAATCAGTTATGTTGATCATTCCTTTGACCTGGTTAAAAATACGGTACGGTACCGGAAATTCGTAAGACATCAAACAGGGTTTACATATAAGGAGAGGTGAAGGCAAACAAAAATATAATCGAAGGTATTCGTAAACTGATGAAATACAAACAAGGAGAAGAAGCACCGGGCGAGTTGGCCGTGCGCATAGAGACGTGCGGCTGTGAGCTTGCATCCGGGAGAGAGTAGGTTCGAATCCCACTGTCGGCAGCCCTGAAGATGGTTTTCCGTGGTTTCCCATTTTCACACCAGACAAATGCTGGGGATGTACCTTAATTAAGGCCACGGCCGATTCCTTCCAACTCCTAGGCCTTTCCTATCCCATCGTCGCCATAAGACCTATCTGTGTCGGTGCGACGTAAAGCCCTTAGCAAAAAAAAAAGGAGAAGAAGCACAGCACTCTTGGCTGGGAGATATTGCAGTGGCCAACCGCTAGTAGTGATGATACAATCGTGTTGTGAAGTGATCTGAACATGTTTTGAAACAAGATTTTTCTTTTGAAAAGCAATTAGCATCGTAACAATACCTACTTAGATATTTTCCTATAGTGTAATTTCTTTTCAGTTCGAGTGATTATCCGGTAATAAAATAATTGGTTTAGTCTACTCCATACTCATTTTCACTTATTTGTAAAATAAATAATTATTTCGTGGTAAAAATAAATGTTTTCACGAGTAAGTTACCTCAAATATGTTAAAATCCGACAGTGACAGGAGAAAGGAACTAATTTATTATTTTAAAGTAATTATTTCTCTAATCCCTCACCAAACATATCGGTTCTTGTAAGTGCGTAATAATCGCGAAAGGCCAAATATCAAATGGTTAAAAAAATGTTCAGAGCAGCATTATACTCACCGAGCTCGATTCGGGAGATAGTCGGTTGGAACCCCACTGTCGGCAGACCTGAAGATGGTTTTCCGTGCTTTCCGATTTTCACTCCAGACAAATGCTGGGGCTGTACCTTAATTAAGGCCACGGCCGCTTCCTTCCCACTCCTAGCCCTTTCCTGTCCCATCGTCGCCATAAGACCTATGTGTGTCGATGCGACGTAAAGCAACTGGCAAAAAAAAAGTATTATACTCACAATTCAGTTTTTTCTACGGAAAACTTAGAAAAAATGACTTAATTCGTTTATCCACTCGCCGATTCAAATAAAACCACGGTTGCTTTCTTCACAATCCTAGCCCATCCCATTCTCGCCATAAGATATATCTGTCCCTGTGCAGCGTAAAGAAAATATACCAGGTGGCCCTCCAGCCTCGTACTTTCTACTTTAAGTATCCCGCATGCATTAATGTTGAATGGGATTTCTAATCGCTGATTTACAAAGGAGCGTTACAACATGCTGCATTTCTGATCTGAAACAAATAGTAGTCATTTTGCTTCACACGTTTCGCAACAAGGTGCATTTGCAAACACGCCAAAAATGCAAAAAATGAATTTTAATAATTTATTAATTTACGCATGTACAGACATTCCACCAAATAGTTACCTGTGTGTGGTATGGCCCTCAAACGATGCATTGACCCTTAATTGCAACTCTGTTCGGTGGAGTGCGTGTATAGAAGGCAGGCGGCTATTTGGAAACTCCTGCGCATACCGTCTGCAAGCCTTGGATGCAATACTATCACATTCTCCATAGATTAAAATCATGTGTATGTATTCATCGTTGCTGAATACACAAGCCGTTGCTGATATGTCGACACCAATTATAGTGATACTCTACCAAATACCAGCCTACTACTGAGCGTTCGAAAAGGAAGCTCACTAACGCAATGGGGTGCATTTGACGGGTAGCGCTGAGGAACATCCAGTGAGCGGTGGTTCGGATGTTATCTCTTCATATTCTGACCTAAATAACATGCAGGCAGCAATACCATTGTGAAAATTAGGTATTAGATATCCCATCCATCATTACCACATGCGGGACACTTATAAGCAGAAAGTACGGCGCTGGCAGGTCACCTGGTATGTATATAAACCGGCTTGTGTTCCACGCTCTGAAATTACACGTGAGGTAACTATGACGACGACTGAGTACACGCTTGTGCTGTATAGCCGTTGATAGCACTGTCCATTTATCGCCCATGTCCACGCAGATTCTCCGAAAGAAACATACCCCTGAGCCGAAACGCACCTAATATTCAGCAGGTCAACATGCCTCTTTGGAGGTTCAAACCTTAAACATGCTCTTCAGTTCAACTAGCCTCAGACGAGGGCATCAAAATGTGGAGTATCAACTAATACCAGGTTAAGAGAACGAAATGTTGCCAACTGACATAAGACAGAACCTCTGCGTCCTACAGGAGAAAAAAAGCCGTCTTGGGCACTGCAGTACGTCTTTATGGTTGGAGAATGCGATAACATTCTACTCTTACGGAGACCTTGATGTCCTGTGTGCAGTGGTTCTACTTTATGTTATTAAGTGCTAACAATACTGGATAGAAGGTGTGAATTTATTGTTTGAGAATATATTGGGGAAGGAGATTCCGACTCCTTGACTAAAAAGTCAGAACGTCGTGAGTTCGATTACAGGCCGGATCGGTTATTTTATAGGCGTCTTTCTCGGGGAATGGTTTGTTTTGTCCCAATACTCATCTCTTCATCTCACCTCACCACAGTACAAACCACCGCAAATACAAACGATAGTGAATATAACCCTCAACATAGTGTTGGTATCAGGAAGGGCATCTGATTTTAAAACAGGACCAAATCCACTGTAAGACGCAATTTGCGTTCGCGACCACACCAGAGTGAGGTAAAAGTGGCATCATAAAAAGAAGAAGAATATAACGGTGATGATTATGATGATGATGATGATGATGATGATGATAATGAGGGAAAGAGAGGAATCTGAATTCATTGACCAGAGATATTCAACATATTGTCTCTTGCCGCGAAGAAAGTCACTATTGGCCGCAATGGGAAAGTAATTAATGAAACTACGATATAAGGGAGGCAGATACATTGAATTTTGTGTATGATTCTACAGAAATAGCGAAATAAAATATGTTTCTGAATATTTCCATTGGCTCGCTGAACATGAATGTAAAATTGAGCTCCTTTGAACCAGTATCGCCGGCGGTTACACTATATAGATGCACGACCCCCTGGATGGATTCTATTGTGTGCTTTTATGTGTTGTTTAAGCAGAAAAATTCCAACTGACACGATGTTAGTATATGCGAGAGAGAAATAAATGTATTTATTTTGAAGATCTATATGTCTATCGAACTTCAGCACGTGCATGGTAGAGAGCTGACGCATAAAGTTTAAAGAAACCTTCGCAGACAAATAAGTCCGCCTAATGCAAGAAATGTATATATAGAGTATTGCAAGCGAAATGAAGATTTGTATGGGAGGAAAAGTGGAATTTGAATATAAATTTGTACTTGATAAATGACCAGCACTGCGCCCATTGTTTACCAGTATCATGGATTACTCACGGAACCAGTATCGATCGATCAATCAAACAACATTGATGTGCATTTAGGGCAGTCGCCCAGGTGGCAGATTCCCTATCTATTGTTTTCCTAGTCTTTTCTTAAATGATTGCAAAAAATTTGGATATTCATTGAACATATCCCTTGGTAAATTATTCTAATCCCTAACTTCCCTTCCTACAAACGAATATATTCCCCATTTTTTTGTTCTCTTGAATTCCAGCTTTATCCTCACATTGTGATATTTCTTACTTTTAAAAACACCACACAAAGACATTCGTCTACTAATGTCATTCCACACCATCCCTCCACTTGCGGCTCGGAACATACCACTTAGTCGAGGAGCTTGTCTCCTTTGTTCCAAGTCTTCCCAGTCAAGACTTCGCAACATTTTCGTAACGCTACACTTTTGTCGGAAATCACCCAGAACAAGTCGAGCTGCCTTTCTTTAGGTTTTTCCAATTCTAGAATCAATTAATCCTGGTGAAGATCCTACACACATGAACCATACTCTAGTTGGGGTCTTCCCAGAGATTTACATGCCCTCTCCTTTACATGCTTACTACAAAATGTCCAGGTGTTACAGTACACGAAATACACGTAAACCAATGGAATTGTGATGAGTGTCCCAATAGAATCTGTAACAATAGAAATGCAGCAAAGGAAACTCGTTCAGGACGAAAGAGAATTAAAGATAAGTGAAAGCAAGATCAATTAGCTATGTTGAAATATCGGCAAAATGGAAACGATCCAGTAATTGGAAGTCGTATAAAAAGAGTTGAACGTCTACTTTCCAGCACTTTATTACAGACACTCCCACTTCGAACTTGTAGAATTTCTCCGCTACACGGCAAGGCATAGTGTTCACATAGAACCATGAATACGTTTTTGTGCTTAGAAGACGTCCACATTTCTATGCTTGTCCGTGAAGCAATATACGAGTGCAAAGCGCGAGTGTCTGTAATAGATAACAGGAGTATAGAGTTTCAATTATGTATTATTCGGGAAGAAAAAATACGAGGGTTGTAAATAAAGTAATGGCAAGGCGGTCCAGACACTGGCAGGAGACTGGCCATTCACAAATTGGATATGGCAGCGGTCAAGTGGCGCTGTTGTCGATGTCATGACGGGCATTCAGTTCAGAGTGTTGCTGCTGAGTGGCATTGAAGTGAAGAGTGTCGATTTCACCGCTATAAAGCATGTTTTCAAAAGGTGATCAGCGTTCGTGGAATAAAATCGAGGCTGTCCGTGGCAAAAATGCATCAGAATGTTATTGAGGATTACGCGAAGCCTGTGGCGAGAATGTATTACCGTATAGTACGGTTGCACGATGGGTTAAGGCGTTTCGTGATGATCGGAATGAGGTCTTGGAACACCCTCCGTACTCACCACACATGAGTCCTTGTGACTTCGACCTGTTTCCGAAGTTGAAGGAAACCCTCCCTCGCCGGCGATTTCCGGACGTGGCATCTGTACTCCGTGCAGTAGGGCGCTCCGTCGCTGTCATCAACATAGAACGCCTTGCCAACGGTCCCCGATGGCTTCTCGAAATTTGGAAAGAGGTTATAGACTTTGCGTATTACTACATTAATGGAACTTACTGGAATTGTACCTGTTAGTTCATTAAATATTGCGTACTATAATATAACTACTACGTTATTCAATAGTGATAAAAAGTAATAAATGGGCCCCAGTAACAACTGCACTTTCAGAGAACAATTTAATAAAACATATCAGCGAATACACCTATCTTGGTAAATTTGTCAAAATTAAGTGGGGATCTAACAAGGAAACATCGGCAATGGTTAAATCGCCGATCGCAATGAAACTTGGAAAACACATTGAGGTACACGTAAAAACGATGTCGGCATCAATTTTGGGTACCAAAATTCATTAGGACGTTAACTACTGGGCCTAAAAGTTGCGACATTTCAAATTCCGCGCGATCAGCGATGAATACCTGCTGGCCAATGCTAAGCCTGCACACTTTGTGCTCGGAGACACGCCTCTGCACCTCCTCCCCTCCACGCTCCAATTGGTTCTCCACCGCACGTTTCCCTTCACCCCTCGCCAGCACATTTTCTTAGCTGTCGAAGAGAACCGGTGCTACACTTTGCGTACTCTATCAGCCTTCCTCATATCTCTCCTTTGTAATTTCCACATTGTATTAGTTTATGTTTTCTGAAATGTTTATGAAAACGTTTGCACCTGGCGAGTTGGCCGTGCGGTTAGAGGCGCACGACTATGAGCTTGCATCCGGGAGATTGTGGATTCGAATCCCACTGTCGGCAGCCCTAAGATGGTTTTGCGTGGTTTCCCATTTTCACACCAGGCAAATGCTGGGGTTGTACCTTAATTAAGGCCACGGCCGCTTCCTTCCGACTCCTAGGCCATTCCTATCCCATCGTCGCCATAAAACCTATCTGTGTCGGTGCGACGTAAAGCAATTAGCAAAAAAAGAAAGTATGGTGCCTGTTGTTAATTGTGTTTTGTTTCGGTTTTCTTTTCACTATTTTTTAATGTTTCCAATAGACCAAAGATTTTTTTGTTTACTCTCAGTTACCGGCGGGGAGTTTGCCCGATGTAATGTATACGGAGTCATTTATTGTGTTGCCTTGTAATTGTTTGTTGTTGTACCAGTTCGTACAATAGCCGTTTAACGTTTTGCGTATATAACTGCCACTATACCCAGAAGACTGTAGTGTGATACTTTAATATCGATACTTGCTGAATACATAGACCTTCGTCAGCTATAACGCAAAAGTACCGGTACAGTAAGACTGCAGGCCTGCCTGTGATTACTGTATATCTACTGCATATATAAATGCACATATTTTTTTTATTTTTCAAGGCTTTTCTTATTACGTCAAACTTTACTACATTCCATGTCATACACATATCAAAGTTGCCTATGCATTAAATTTATTTGTATTCGACAAGCATTGCTGCAATTGAAATGTGTTGTGCCTGTCACTGCAAAACATAAATAAATCGTTCAGTACAAGCACAAATAAAAACATCTACCTATAGGCCTATTCCTTATACCAGAGTACGCAAATACGGAAAATACCAGGTTCCAAACTCGGAGTTTATATTTGTTGTTGTTGTCGTCCGCGATGTCGTTTCGTTATGACACAACTGATAGCGTACACAAAATGGGTGGGGGACATAAAAAGAAAATCTGGACCTATAACCAAGTTTTAATATCCCGAGGTACCGAATCTCATTACATTCAATGAGATCCTCTACCCGGGCAAGTAATTTCTTTACATAAAAAGGTATTTAACGTTGTTTAAAGGTGGGAGATTTATTTAGTGGTGGGCGATTTAATTTAATTAATTCCATATGTATGTCAAATCTAAAGGACACTATCGACAGCTCTAAGGCGTTTTAGAAGTAAATAATAATTTACCACGCCCGGTGGTACTTAACTCGGAGTTGTACCCACGAATGTGACAACTCACCGGAATTAGCAGGAATGAAAATATGACATTTGAATAAAATACGGGTATATTAGTGTAGGTTATTTATTATCATTATGTGTGAAACGGAACGTTATTTAAAGGATTTCAATATAATTATAGTACGAAAAGAAGCGAAGTATAGAGCCAGTCCCGTTGAACAGCTAAGCAGCCGGCAAGCTCGGGGAAAAAGGGAAACGTGCGGTGGCGAACCAATTGGAGCGTGGAGGGGAGGAGGTGCAGAGGCGTGTCTCCAAGCACGCAGAGTGCAGGGTTAGCATTGGCCAGCAGGTATTCATCGCTGATCGCGCGGAATTTGAAATGTCGCAAATTTTAGGCCCAGTAGTTAACGCCCTAATGAATGTTGGCACCCAAAATTGATGCCGACATCGTTTTTACGTGTACCTCCATGTGTCTTCCAAGTTTCATCGCGCTCGGCAACTTGACCATTGTCGATGTTCCCTTGTAAGACCAGAAATATCAAGCAGTGCCGGAAAACCTATGAAAGATACTCAAAAATCTTTAAATCAAAAATGACCGAGCTCGATAGCTGCAGTCGCTTAAGTGCGGCCAGTATCCAGTATTCGGGAGCTCACCGAGCTCGCTCGATTCGGGAGATAGTGGGTTGGAACCCCAGTGTTGGCAGCCCTGAAGATGGTTTTCCGTGGTTTCCCATTTTCACATCAGGTAAATGCTGGGGCTGTACCTTAATTAAGGCCACGCCCACTTCCTTCCCACTCCTAGCCCCTTCCTGTCCCATCGTCGCCATAAGACTTATCTGAGTCGGTGCGACGTAAAGCAACTTGTAAAAAAAAGAAATTAAAACTGCCCTTAAACATGAAGACCACCGAACCTATGGGACAAGGAATTTCTGAGAACTGATGGAGTTTATTGGCAGAGAATTTCCCAAGATCCCACTGCCTGAATAGAACTAGGACAATTAGATAATAGCATTGCCCATATACTTCAATTGGCCACACCATAATGAGTGAATTGGCATTTGCTGCTGCTGCTGCTGCTGCTGCTGCTGCTGCTGATGATGATGATGATGATCATGATAATCATGATGATGAAATGTAGACAGGATGAAAGTTAGTGGGATAATATCCTACCAAGAACAAACTGACCATTATAGGAAGAATCCAAAAAGAGCATATTCGGAATGAAATACAATTTGCATATGTGGCAGATAAAATGCAAGAAGCCAGTCTCCGATGGTATGATCGTATTTTACGTAGATATTAAGTTGCAAGAGAAAAAATATCCTGAGATTAGAACTAGAAAAGAAAATGAAAGGTGGAAGGTATAAGTTTGGAGCTACTCCTGTTTTGTGCAGGGAGAATAATATATATAAAGAGGAAGAGTGTGAGGATGGAAGACAGAAAGAACCAGAAGAGGCTCATTAAAATTAGCCACTTTGAATGAAACGGAACAAACCACACGAAGAAAATTAAGAAGGAAAAATAAGCAAACAAAGGAGAAAATAGGGGGAGTAAAGGGAACAGCGAAAAGAAGATAACGAAGGAGGAGATGAGGAGAAGAAAAAGAGGAAGAGAGAGAAGATTTTACCTTTCTTATTTTTAACAATTTTGCTTTACGTCGCGCCGACACAGATAGGTCTTATGGCCACAATGGGACAGGAAAGGTCTAAGAGTGGGGAGGAAACGGCCGTAGCCTTAATTAAGGCACAGCACGTGAAAATGGAAAACCACGGAAAATTACATTCAGGGCTGTCGACAGTGGGGTATGAACCGACTATCTCTTGAATAAGCTCACAGCTGCGTGACCGTAACCGCACGGCCAACTCGTTCGGTGAAGAGAAGGAAGAAAGAAAATAAGAAATTAAAAAGCTTTGGGACTTTCATCCGCCAGTGGCATTGCACGGGATGGAATGCTGGCAGATGAAGAATGTTAATTGGTTCCGTGGCTACTGGTTATCGACAGACTGAAACGTGTCACCTACCTCGACGTTAGGGAGATATATTCACTTTTATTACGTTATTCATTTAGCTAGCATTCCATATCGTACATTAACCCTGGGCAAACGAATGTCTACTTCTTCTCATTCTTTTCCTTACCATTATTCTAAACCTTCAACTTCTCATTCTTCTCCCCCTTATTTCTTTCTTTTTCGTATCTCCTTGTTTTCTTTTTTCTTGCCCGGATGAGTGACTCAGGCGGTTGCGGCATTGGCCTTCTTAACCCAACTCGGAAAGTTCAATCCTCGCTCAGTTTGGTGGCATTTGAAGGTGCTGAAGGGACAAAATTCCGGCACCTAGTGTACCATTCTGTTAATTATAACAATGGATATTTAACGCTGATAAAATAATGCGCAGCAGGACGCTAACTGCAAAGGCGTGATGCTATACCAAGCGCGGGAACTGAATGGGATTCCCGAGGCAAGGCGTGGTCATGTGTGACGAAGAAAGAATATGTGAGGAAGAAAGAAAGAGAGATGGGATTTTGTCTGGGGGAGAGACCTGCCATCTTAACAGAGATTTTCAGCGGGAACAGACAGGCTCACCACATTACGGAAATTGAGTCGTAATTCCTATATTTGAAGGTTTCCCAGGAAAGTAAAAGAAGGGAAATCAGTGCCAGAATTTTACGAAGCCATAGGTACATCAAAGTCTATTAATATATAATCGAATAAATAACTACGTGGGAGGCCGACTACCGTGAGAAAATGTTTCGAGGCCACATGCCAATCTCAAGTTGTTTCCCGGGACTTCCCAGCGCGTCGCGTGGGTTCCTGGATTCTATAAGAGCAGAGAAAGGTGGAAGGAGTTATTCAGTCCATGATAAGATCGCTGTCCGTGCCCGTCGCGTCTCTGTTGACATTCGCGCCAGAAACCTTTGTTTAAGACAAAGATTGTGACTAATAAGTGTTGTGGCGATAATTTGATTCAGTAGCTTCGAGATTTGTAAAATTCCCGGTAGCAATTTAAGTAAATGACAATATGTAGACGTGTGCGGTGAGACCGCGAGTGTTTAAGTATGTGACGCAAAGAATGCTACCTGTGTAGACTTTCATTATGAGGCGATGAGAGAGGACTGGCGACGGGCGAAAGAATACCAATAACGATAAGCTAGGATAGTGGGTATTATTCCGGTCAGATGTAGAAGACTAGATTAGTGGAGTAGGAATAGTAAAGTCAGTTTCGAGATTCCAGATATCCTGGACTGATTCCCATGTCAAAGGGAATAAACAGATCGGGAGGTGGTGTGCTGTGAATAAACTGAGTAGTGAAGAGCGGTGAGGTGTGCAGGAGACTGGTGTTACGAACTGCCGTCTACGACCCCAAGAAGACGACCAACGGGCCACCCAGGCGGAAGAAGACATCATGAACATGGTACACTGGAAGACTGGACCTAAGGGATCGATCTGGGACAACGCTGCCGCCATGACTGCTTAAGCATTCGCAGTCAACCCGGACTGTGAGGAAGAGGTCTCCAAGATGATAGATAAGTGAACTATAATTAATATATATGTGTAGGGTCGGGGGGTTGTTATGCAGAAATGCGGTGATTAATTTGTAAATATAGTAGGGAATATGATTACGGCCCATTAAGCCATTTATTGAGGTATTTTCTTTATATATTTTAGGGTAAGGCATATACATTTTTATTTTATTTTTATAGAAAGCAAGGATTAAGGTAGCTTAGGTGATAGTGTAGCTGTACACATAGTCGTAGGAAGCTTAATTACGAGCTTAGATCAATGTTTCTTAGTGCCTGGCATCAGACGATATCTGCTTGTAACGATGGGTTATTAATGATAGTGTACCATTTCTTTATATTGGGAAGGGAATCTGTCTGCATAACGTAGAGCATGCATGCTGCCCGGATTGAAATGTTTTACTTCATGTTCGTATTGTGTTTGATCAACTGTGTGTGGGATGAAACTACACCGTTGGCTATGTCACGAATATCTGCGACCCCTCATACTCTGCCTAGTAAAGGTTTGAACCCTAGACTTGAGGGTTAATAGGAACACGTCGCATTGGGTTGACGGCGAGGTTGATGTGTATAACAGAGTGTAATACTCCATATGGTATATTCGAGACCCAGGGCGGTATGTCACGGGTGTTGGACAGTTAAAGAAATGTATGTGATTCCTCACTCATTATGTGGCGATCTTCGTCATGTGTAGAGAAAAGGTTGAAGCAAGAGCAGAGCTCTGCACGCTTGGAAACTAGGCTATGTTTTTATTTTTTGTTTGTTGTGAGGGTGCGTTTCACGGCCAAGTCTTGGAGGTCGTTTCCCCTGCCTGCACAGCAGGGAGCCTCGCCGCCATTTTTAAAAGGACGGTGGTGTGAGGAATTCTTTCTCGCAGGCGAGACAGGCATGCGACGGCGGTTTCATTCATTCATTCATTCATTCATTCTTTCTTTCTCTCTTACTTTCTTTATTTTGTTTGTTAATTGTGGTGCGTTAGGTAGAAACTGGGCACTAAGAAAACTAGCTTAATCAGTACATTTTGTATATAACGTTTGTTTATGAACCTAGGTGCGCATCCATTGGATATGTCATGCGAGATAGGAAAGGATATGCCTGTAGTCGTAGATTTAAACTTATTATTTTGTTGTATGCAGTTCCCAAATATGTGTGGGGACCTTTTAGTGGCTTTATTTCTGCAGGACAATTTCTCACCCTGGCATCATATACTTTATTTGTAGGTACAGCGATGCTGTTCCGTGTAAGGACACATTTGTTTCCTTGATTCACTTATCGTCTCCCGCACGACATCAACCAGCTATTTTATATTTTTCGATGTTTATATTTGGATTTATGATGTGAGCCTTTGGGGCATCCATTTTAGCACTATTAGTGCAATCAATTGTAATATAAAAGAAAAGAAAATGTTGGTTTAATAATACACAACTTTGGCTCAAAATGTTAGTAAATGCGTTTGTGTTCCTCATTTCGTAAGCATACGTATAGAACAATTTTTTTTTATCTCCCTACTCTCGTTCGCAAGAACGCTGTAAACGACCTTTTCCTGCCGACTGCAGTTGGGCTGGCGCATTCATCAAATAACAGGTAAGAAGGTAAGATCGATTATGCAGTGTTGTTTATGCCCTATAGGGTGCACTAGGTGTCTCAAAAACCGTCAAAAGTAGTTAGTGGTACGTAAAACAAATACCATTAGTATTTTCTTTCTCTTATTCTGTTTCACATTCTTCAACTTTTCTCTCCATTTTTTTCCGTTACTCTTCTCACTCATGTTCTCCTCTTTCCTCTTACTTAAATCCCCATGTTCCTGTTCTTCTTCTTCTCTCCGTCTTCTCGTTCGTCTTATTTCTCTTCTCATAATATGCATGACATTTTAGTGCGATGATCTTGCGCAGGAAGGATGACACTGAATTTCAAACCGGTATGAAAGAACTTAGCAAAAGTCATCGCAGGGACGACGCTATTATCGTCTGAAATTTAGAGTGATGTCGCGCGTTTCTGGTAGTGCCTTCTCCTCTCAGAAAGTTGACGACTATCATGGAATAATTTATTCTACATTTTTTTCATATCAGAGTTGCCGAATCGTAGGTGTTGAAACAATGTTGGAGTTGCCTCCTCGAAGATGAAATTTCCACCTCTGCCTGCATTTCCATTGTATTTGCCCTTCTATGATCAGGTTTATATTTCAGTAATTGTAGAAGGAGTTGCTACACTAAGGCAGCATTATCGGCAAGAAGACTGTTCATCTGTGAATCAGTAGTAGAGTGTCAGCCTATGAATTAAAAAGCGTAAAAAAGTTCCCTGATCACACAAATACTGTCTACCCGACAAAATTATTAAGGAAGAAAGTCACTGGTAAGACACCAATTAGAGTATGGTTCCAGTGCATGGGACCCTCACCAGGACTACCTGATAAGAGAACTTGAAAAGATCTAAAGGAAAACAGCTCGAATTGTTCACGGTGACTTCTGACAAAAGAACAGAGTTACAATACTGTTGCAAACTTTGAGCAGGGAAGACTTGGGAGTAAGAAGACAAACTGCTTGATTAAGTGGAGCGTTCCGAGTTGTCAGTGGAGAGATAGAGAGGAAGGACATGAGTAGGAGAACACTCTTGAGTGAAAGAAGGAAAGTAGGAATGTTCACGATATGAATATAAAGTAGGAATTCAAGAGGACAATTTGGGGGCAAATACTCGTTTTAAGGAAAAGGATTTGGAGATTGAAATAATTTACTAAGGATGATGCTCGATAAATTTCAAATTTCAACTTATTCGAAATTAATAAAATACGAAGTTAACCATTGACAGGGAAATTGCCACCTGAGTGACAGTGCTAAATGTAGATCAATGGTGACTGATGTGATTATTTCAAATTCAGCTACTGATCTCTCAACGGAGACCCATTTCTCTATCGTTTAGTACAGTAAAACGAAAGGTCAAAATTGACATGCAGACAGCCTAAATAAAGTCAAATTAATGTATCTACACCCAATAGCTGAGGTTATATTATTATTATTATTATTATTATTATTATTATTATTATTATTATTATTATTATTATTATTATTTCTCCGTTAGGGTCTTGTAAGAACCACGTGACAATTTCAGTGCTTCACCCTCTTTTGTTCCGTATTCTTCCTCCAGTACTCCTTCACCTGCTCAATATATATCTCCTTTTCCCCTCCTATGACCATTTCGAGCCTGTTTTCTTTCCCTCCCGAGCGTGGAATCCTTCCATTTTTAATACTTTCTTTCCAGAAATCTCTCTGTTGCTGCTTCTTCTCTTATATTGTTTCTTTCCAAATCTTTCTTGACTTCATGAATCCAGGTTGTTGTTGACTTCTTGTTCCAAAGATGTTTGAAGATTAGTTTGGTTAACCTGTTGTCATCCATTCGGTATAAAAAACCCATGGCACTACAGCCCTTGAAGGGCCTTGGCCTACCAAGCGACCGCTGCTCAGCCTGAAGGCCTGCAGATTACGAGGTGTCGTGTGGTCAGCACGACGAATCCTCTCGGCCGTTTTTCTTGGCTTTCTAGACCGGGGTCGCTATCTCTCCGTCAGATAGCTCCTCAATTCTAATCACGTAGGTTGAGTGGACTTCGAACCAGCCCTCAGGTCCAGGTAAAAATTCCTGACCTGGCCGGGGATCGAACCCGGGGCCTCCGGGTAAGAGGCAGGCACGCTACCCCTACACCACGGGGCCGGCATCCATTCGGTATAAATGTCCAAAAGGTATCCATCGCCTCTTCCGCATTGTTTCTGTTACATTCTCTACGTTCCGGCATATTTCGCCATTGCTTTTTGATCCCCACATTTCTGTTGTTCTTTGCGGGCCGAGTATTTTCTGTACATTTTTTTTTTATTTTCAGTACTTCTAATTTATTCAGCTTCTAATTCTGTACTAGACATTCACTCACGCATAGGCATTCCGGTTTGACTACTGTGCTGTAGTGTTGTATTTTGAGGTTTCTAGATAAACACATTTTGTTTTAGATATTCCTAGTTTCAGTATGCTCTTACCATCTTGTGTATCCTTTCTTCCACAGAGGACTTTTCCAAACCATTTTCTTCAATTGTTTATTATTATTATTATTATTATTATTATTATTATTATTATTATTATTATTATTATTATTAATATTATTATTATTATTATTGCGTTCCGGCCTTCTAAGGACCACGTTACAATTTCAATTCTTCCTCCTTAGTTCTTTCCTTTTCTTCCAGTATTCTTTCATTGTTTCACTGTGCTTCTTTTTCCTGTCTTCAGTCCACTTTGTGCCTCTTTTTCTTTTCCTTCCTCCCTTGGAATCCTTCCATTTGTAAGACATTCTTCCTAAAAATCATTCTTTCCAATAATTCTTCTTCTCGTATGTTGTTCCTTTCCAGTTCTTTCTTGACTTCTTGAATCCAGGTGACAATTGATTTCTTTTCCCAAAGGTACTTGAAGATTCGTTTAGTTAGTCTATTGTCATCCATTCTGTAAATGTGTCCAAGAAAAAGCAATCTCCCTTTTCTTATTGTTTCTGATATGTTTTTTATGTTCTGGTAAATTTCATTGTTACTTCTTAATTTCCAAAACTCTGAAATTCTTAGAGGACCTAATATTGTCCTTATAATTCTTCTTTCTAATATTTCTAATTTATCGAGCTTGTAGTTCAGTGCTAGACATTCGCTGGCATAAAGGCATTCTGGTTTCACTACTGTGTTGTAGTGCTTTATTTTAAGTTTTCTTGATAAGCACTTTTTGTTATAAGTATTCTTAGTTATAGCGTTATTATTATTATTATTATTATTATTATTATTATTATTATTATTATTATTATTATTATTATTATTATTATTATTATTATTATTATTACAGATAAGGAGGCAATAGTTCACGTCACAAAAGTAAAGAAGAATTTACTAAACAAGAAAGTCTAGAAGAGACAAGGACACAGTAATCTTCATATGTCTGTACATCGTCAAAGTTGAAAAACAGAAACAATTGATCGAAAGAGGTTGGACATAAAAATGAGAGTAAGAATCGATCACAAAGAGGTGAAAGCAATACCATACTAATTTGTCGCTGTACTATTGTCATTAACATCTCACAGTTAGTGATCTCCTGAGGGAATAATCTCAAGTGACATTACCTGGAAAGTTTGCTCATTCATGTATGCGATTTGTTCAGTTCGCAACTTTGTCTCCTCGTGAATGAGTCACAGCCGATTTCAATCGATGACTTCTGCCAAATTATTCTCGTGTTCAGCTGTTCGCCAGTCAATTACGGCTGAAGGAATTTGGCTGTCTCTCATTAGAACAAGAAACTACTGGCTACATTATTTAGTTCGTCAGCGTGTTACTTGCTCACTGTCAGACGGGAGCCTGGCTGTGTGCACCTAAAATTAAATACTAAGGCACAAGTAATTAATGCGCCTTCTGAACACAGGAGTCTGTTATTGCGAAACACCTTACATATACAATTACTTAAAGTACTTGAAGTATTAAGGATCATTAGTTTCATCTAAATTTCAAAGGACCATATTGAGTCGCATATAGTTCTCTCCATGCACATTCATCAATTCAAACAAATGAGAAAGGAAGTAAACGTAAGAAAATATAAAGAAGAAAGGGAGTAAAGAAGAGAACAAACAAACATGGTTGAAAGGAAAAAGAAGAGAAATGCATTCGAGGAAGGAAGTAATGAAGAAAAGGTAAATAAAGTGGGAAGGAAGTAAAAAAGATAGAAATTAAGTAAGGATGTGAGGAAAGGATATAGAAAAGTAGATTACAAAACGGAAACCAGAGAAGAATGGAAGTGAGGAAGGGAATAAGTAGATAAGAATGGAAGTTGAGAAGAAAAATGGAAGTAGAGAAGGGTACAAGCAGAAAAGAAAGTGACGAAGTAAAGAAGAAACCCATCAACCATTTATCTAAAGACTGAGAAATTCATTAATAATACCATTCAGAGGCATGAAATGTAATTTTAGAGTTATCCCTACATTGACATATCCTATTAAAGGACTGATGATCTTGTTGTTAAGCCTTATGACCATAATATCATGCCGCGTTTTATTCTCTTCGCGCAAAACTGGTAGACTGTGTCTAAAAATACTTCGCCATAACTTCAGACAGATGTGCATTGCGGGTTTATAGCTTAACAGGAGATGTTCCATTTCAGCAATGGTGGCAACTTGTGATAATAATGAATATATAAGAAATGTATAAGGTTCATAAATTTCAAATAAACCGGGCGAGTTGTCCGTGCGGTTAAGGTCGCGCAGCTTAGAGCTTGCATCCGGGATATAGTGCGTTCGAACCCCACTGTCGGCAGCCCTGAAGATGGTTTTCCGTGGTTTCACATGTATAATCCAGGCAACTGCTTGGGCTGTACCTAATTAAGGCCACGGCCGCTTCCTTCCCACTCCTAGGCCTTTCCCGTCCCATCGTCACCATAATACCTATCTGTGTCGGTGCGACGTAAAGCAAATAGCAAAAAAATCATACAACAAGAAGAGTGATTGCTAAACTTCCCTTCTGTTTCTGCGGATTTTAAGACATGCCAAGATGTTGGACTCTTGTCCAGCAGCACGTCAAATGCTACAGAAGTCAATTGGAGTAGAGATGGAAACTGAGGGGCAACGTCTACCATTGCACCAGTGAGGCTTGCTTAGTCTTTTTTATAAATTGGATAACGTAAATGCCAAAACAGTTGCACGTTGATCAGTAGGAATGGCTAAATTTGTAATTATTTTATTATTCATTTCATTATTTGATTACTGTTCAAATCTACCAATATTCTGAATGCTGTTATGTCGTTAGTTGGATCAGGTAAGTGAGGACAACAGTAATTATGTTAAAGGCATTGCTTTATATTAACTCTCCTTGACATATGGAAACTATTTTTCACAGTGATCAGTGATCATCATCATAATCATTGTCACCGAGTTCGATACTGTTGTGCAAATATATCTTATAAATTATCACGCAGTATTTATACATCACGGAACATTCTTAAACAACAATTGTGATTGCGATGATTGCTTCAGATGTCATGTGGGCGCTTTGTTAGATGTCTCGTACAGAAAGTACATTCTACCGACTCTGGAAGTGACATTTACATTGTATTGATACATCCTAACGGTGGTGATGATTATGTTCATCATTTCTTACTGATCAAGAATGGGATGTAATGATAAAACAGCTACAATGTCCAGCGACCTGCCTGTCGATGATTGTGGAGAAGTATAATTCCATGTTCGAGATACAACGGAAGAGAAACAAAGGGAACATAAAACTCCAGAAACTTCTAAACGTAAGAAAAAAATGACTTGTGGAGAAACTCGCTTTGAAGTGGAGCAAAACGGGTAAGTACCATGACAATTTTCCTAACACCACTTAGCTAACATTAACTGATTCGCACCCAGAGTGTATTATATCAGAAGCCTTTCACTTGTTCCGTTAATTTTTCAACGAACATGTGTCTAAGCTTCTCCTTGAGTACGAGGTACGCACAGCAGCATAATTATTTGAGTTTCACCCGAGATAAGAGCAATGTTATGAAATTTTTCGGAATAATATTCCTGTCATGTTACCATTCTCTTCCAAGAGAACATTTCTTACTGGTAGACAGCTGACGATGAGTCTCTTGTCAAACAAGTGATTCACAGTAGATTGATAACATAAAGAAATACGTACTTGCTGCCAATAATGAAATTCTTACTCCAGGGGATAAAATGTCGAAGGTCAGCCTACATCTATTTCTTGTTCAGCAATTTGGATTTTTTCAAGAAGAACTGTCATGAACAGGTGATCTACTATTTTGGACAAAACAGTTGTAAAATATTTATTAGACTAAAACCTGTTAGATTCGGCTTCAAGCCTTGTTCATCTACTGGATATCCTTTCCAAATGGATAACATTAGGAAATGTCGAGAATCAAAAGCCCAGCTGTTTGCAAGGCTCATCTTGCCATTAGGTATTCATGGATAACTTTCTTACATCTTATGACTTGCTAGTGGAATTCCGTATGCTTGGTTTTAGACTCACAGGGACAGTCAGAGAAGTGCGGCTCAGGAAGTTCCCACAAGAATATATAAAACAAAACAACTAGTTGGAGCGAGGTACATTTAATTATTGAATTGATGGTAAAATCCTTGTAGTAAAATGGAAAGGCAGAAAAGTGGTTTGCCTAGCAATAAACCGTTACAGTGTACCGAACTAAGCCAGAAACACAACCAAGGTAACAAGAAGCTTACTGACGTCGAAAAGCTTCACAGGCCAGAAATTACTTCAAAAATGGTATCGGCCTCTTCTAATAAACGCTCTCGACAATTTGAGAGTATCAGAATGTAGAAACCACACCACTCTTGAACCTAACGTGTAGATGTATCACCTTAAATTCACAGGGCATGCTTACTTAGAGTTAAATTAGCCCAAGACCTGGACCCCGTGGTTCTCTTCCTTTTACATCCAATCATGGTCCTGGACATCACTTGATATCAAAACAACATCAGGGATGGCATAAACTGTGTAAGAGGAAAATGCATGAGAATGCAGTGCGTCCAGTATGAAGCCTTGGTATACAATCATTGTTCATCAGAGTAACAAAAGTGACTGTACAAACGAACATTATCCCATTACTCCCATTTGGAAACATGCTCTTTCTTTGGTTGTAAAGTTTTCTTTGTTGAGACTGATAATTTATATAAATTAAGGCATAAATGTGGGGGGGGGAAATTAATATTTTCAATTTTTTATGCGTTTTAAAACAACTTTCTCGCTACATAGTGTGATGCGCCGTGACGTAACATACATCGGCATTACTTCAAACTGAACAGTGTCGCGGGTATGCAGCTTAACAGGGGACACTGCTTTTTTAATAGTCTCGTCAAGTGCATCTACACTAGGTCTGGGGAACAGTATTCCGAAGGTTTGAAAAGAGATATCTCCTACAACAGCTTATTTACACAAAGAGGCACGCGACGGAGCGAGGTTAAATATAGCAGTGGCAGGTTCTATGGTCATATTAGTTAACACATTTTCTTTGTAGTTGTTTCAGTCATCAGTGCAATGACTGGTTTGATGCAGCTTTCCATGGCACCCTATCCTGCGCTAAAAATTCCATTTCTACGTTATTATAACATCCCTACATCTGCTCTAATCGGTTGTCATATTCATGTCTTGGTCTACTCCTACCGTTCTTACCACCTACACTTCCCTCGAAAATAGAATTTTCAAGTCCTGGTTGGCTTATGATGTGTCCTATCATTCTCTCTCGTTCTCTCGTCAAAATTAGCCAAACTGATCTCTCGCCAATTCGATTCAGTATCACCTCATTCGTGATTCGATCTGCCCATCTCACCTTCACCATTTTCCTGTAACACCTCATTTCAAAAGCTTCTATTGTGTTTCTTTCTGAGCTAGCTATCGTCCATGTTTCACTTCCATACAATGTCACGCTCCAGACCAAATTTTTCAAAACACCGTCCCAATTCCTACATCAATGTTCGAAGTGAGTAAATTTAGTTTCTTAATAAAGACCTTCCTTGCTTGTGCTAGTCTGCATTTTATGTCCTCCTTACTTCTTCCATCGTTAGTTATTTTACTACCAAGGAACAATATTCATATACTTCCCTAAGACTTCATTTGTAAATATATTACCTGCATCATCTGACTTGCACTCCGTTACTTTTGTTTTGGACTTATTTACTTTCACACTGTACTCCTTCCCCAATACTCTGTCCATTACATTCAGCAATTTTTCCTGGTCTTCTGAAGACGCAGATAAAATAACAGTATCATAGGTAAATCTCAGGATTTTGATCCTCCTTGGATTATGATTCTTTTTCCAAATTCCTCTTTGGTTACCTTTACTCCCAGTTCTATAAAAACATTGAAAAGGAGTGGAACAAACTGCAGCCTTGCCTCACCCCAGTGTGGATTGCTGCTTATTTTTCAAATCCTTTGATTCTTACCACTGCAAAATGATTTTTATACAAATCGTAAATAATTCTTCGTTCTCAGTATCTGATCCCTATCACCTTCAGAATATCCAATAGCTTGATCCAATCAACATTATCGAATGCCTTTCCTAGATCTGCGAACTGGGGTTGCACTTAGATTTTAACGTTTTCTTTCTATCAGGCTAAATGGTTATTATTTATCTGATTAGTTCTATTAATATTTTAGTGACAACAAACCGTTTCTAATAAACAGTTATAATTTCATTATAACTAAACTTAACTAAAATGCATTTACTTGTATTTACTATTATTTAGAGTAATAAAACTAGGTAAAGCAAATGATATGTTTAATATTATAACCTAGCATTTAAGGGGTTTTATCCCCATTAAAATGTTTCCTTCAAGTTGTTATAACATGATAGTTTGACTGCCTCTACCTCGTTAGATTCTGTGAACAAAGGTAAGTGTACGCTGCGAGTTAACAAAAGATTAGTAATAGAACCAGGTTAGGCGCTGGCGCTGAGCGGGATAGAGGGTTTGTAACATTGCATTACCAACATAAATATTACTGTTTCTAGAGGGTTTGTAACATTGCATTACCAACATAAATTACTGTTTCTATATCAGCAAGATTCCATGCACTCGACTGTATTAATCTCGTATGCTAAAGATTGCAAGGTCGAAGTATGGAGTTTTATTGGCATTTGAAATGCGAAAAACCTATGGTATACATTTACCCGATATACGTTCAGGGCATAAACTTCGTACCAGTGCCTCTTATGCCCTTTAGGCTGCAGGTGTACGTTTATGTTACGCTTGTGGTAATTATTTAGAGATTTACAGTTTTACCACCGCTGTTAGTGAGTGGCCGTGATAATGCCACTCGCTCCGACACTCACGGTCACTTTAACGCTAAAGTAGCCGTAAGGACATCAACCATATAAGTATGAAATATAGGTAACTAGGGACGCGAGATAGATAGATAGATAGATAGATAGATAGATAGATAGATAGATAGATAGATAGATAGATAATGTACTTTACCCGGTAAAGGTACAAACATTTCTCCCCGTCTTACGTTTAACCAGTGCTGTTAATACATGAAATCTGGACCTAACCCCTACTCTCTGTACAGAATAGCTGGCCTATAAATAAAATAGTATATAGGCTAATATACTACATAAAATACAAAAGTAAAATGAAATATTGCTTCGTAAAGCATTTTCTTTTTATAAATACTTCAAAATTAGAACGCGTGACTGACTGAAGCTTGTGTAGCGGTGACATTTACCCGATTGTCAGAAAAGTGCAGGTATGTGGATCAGTAAAAAGGGACATCTAGCCACAGTGACGTGGGCACGAATCCTTGAATAAGTGAAAAATAAAACTTGGGTCCTCTGTTTAAGAAGCATAACCTCCTTATTCCCTATTTAAAGTAATAATCGTCACTGCGCACATCAATTTGTTTTCGTCGTATTTCTTTTTTCACTCGGATTCGGAAATTCGAAAATAGGTTCACTTCAGTGCCAACTGTTTGTTTTTCGAACATTTGGTTAGTTGGTCGGTCGGTCGGTCGGTCGGTCGGTCGGTCGGTCGGTCGGTCGGTCGGTCGGTCGGTCGGTCGGTCGGTCCGTCGGTCGGTCGGTCGGTTCCAAAAATATGTGGGGAATGAAAGTGAACAATTTCAACACTTACTCCTGCGCCTGAGTAGATCATCTGATCACCCTTTACTTCGTTATGCTGGGCTGAGTTGCTCAGGTGATAGAGCACTTCCTTTCTGAGCTCAAACTAACAGATTCAACCCTGGCTCAGTCCAACAGTACCGAACGAGTTGGCCGTGCTGTAAGTGTCATGTAGCTGTGAGCCTGCTTTCGGAAGATGGTGGGTCCGAATTCCACCGTCGGCAGCTCTGACGGTGGTACTCCATGTTTTCTCCTATTCACAATAGGCAAATGCTGGGGATGTACCTTAATTAAGGCCAAGGCCGCTTCCTTCCCAATCCTAAACCTTTCCCATCCTTCGACGCGGTAGTGCGATGTTAAACCACTAGCAAAGAACAGTCCGGTAGTATTTGAAGGAGCGTTCAGATACGTAAGCCTCATGCCGGGAGATTTACGGGCACGGAAATGATATTCTGCGGGACAAAATTTTGGCACCTGGACGTTTCCAAAATTCATATAAATATAGTTAAAGTTACGCAAATCCAATAAAATGATTTTTATTATTACATTTCAAAGACGTCCAAATATCGTAGCGTATATTACTGCTCTCTACCAAGTTTCTCTTACAAGTTGCTTCATCTTGCACCGATGCAGATAGGTCTTATGGTGATTATAGGACAGGAAAGGGCTATAAGTTGGAAGGAAGCGATCGTGGCCTTATTTAAGGTACAGCCCCAGCATTTGCCCGGTGTAAAAATGGGAAACCACGGTAAATCATCTTCAGGGCTGCTGACAGTTGGGTTTGAACCCACTATCTCCCGAATGCAAACTCACAGCTGCGCTCCCCTAAACGAATGGCGAACTCGCTCAGTCTCTACCTAGTAAAACCAATAAATAGCCACGTGTTTACAAAATGCGATGTTCAATATTTATTGTCCCATATTTTCTTACCGTCGAGCTATGATGACGAAAATATTCATGAATTTATGTTTAGTCACTTCCTGCGATAGCTATGGGATACCATAATCTCCACCTACGAGTTAGAATGGCTGACTGCAGGCTAAGCGATCAAACATTGAAGGCTCTTAGGATAGGAAAGGGCGGAATAGAAATGAAGGAAAAATGCACAGAGACCTTTTATGCCACTCCGGGGCTTCTCGATAGTCTGCCTCTACTCCGGAGCCAGAGACCTCTGTCCGGGCTGAGTGGCTCTGGTGCTGGCCTTCTGACCCCAAGTAGGCAGGTTCGAATTTAGCTCAATCCCGTGGTATTTGAGGGTGCTTAAGTACGTCAGGCTCGTGTCGGTAGATTTACTGGCAAGTAAAAGAACTCCTGCGTGACTAAATTCCGGCACCCCGGCGTCTCCAGAAACGGTACGGAGTTCGTGGGACGTAAAGCAATTTTGTATTATTATTATTATTATTATTATTATTATTATTATTATTATTATTATTATTATTATTATTATTATTATTATTATTATTATTATTATTATTATTATTAGAAACCTCGGCATCGACGAGCACACAACCCTAGCACCGACTTCAAAGTTGGCCAAAGAACGTTTGATAGTAAAGATGAAATTGAGAAGAAGTGAAGGCAAGGTCAGAAATGCTGAGGGCCTCGTGGTCACCAACCCGAGCACCGAATATGGGAAGATACCTCCATCAGATACCTCTCAAGGCAGGCATGGGTTCTTGGCTCCCACCCACAAGCGTACATTTGTGTCTTGTAATTTTGGTTTGATGGTATATAAGAAAATACCCTTGTATCCCTTGGGAATAAAATCCCCATGCAGCAGTGTGGATCTCATCAAGTTAGACCTTAACTATATCCCCCTCAGAGCAATCTCACTAATTGACTGTTCGTAGAGAATTACATTTTTAAAACTCAACAATCTCCTTCTCTTTTAATTTAAATGCAATGAAGAACAGAAAATAATTTTCACATCACTTAGTAGGGGAGAAACTCACTGTGTCCAAAAACACTGGCTTATTACTCAGTCTTCTTAATTGAGTTTGCAGTAGGCCTTTGATTATATAGGGTGTAACAACACAGGAATTTTTAATATGCAGGGTGTGACACTACAAGCGCTTTAAATAAACCTATAACAATACATGCTCTTTAAATATATAGGTACTAAGAAATACTACCCCTTTAATTATACATAGTGTAACGAATACTACCACTTTAATTGTACAGGCCATAATAAATACAAGTGCTTTCATTTTATAGGACGTAAGAAATACGAAGCTAGTTCCGTGGTGTAGGGGTAACGTGTCGGCCTCTTACCCGGAAGCTCCAAGTTGGATTCCCGGTCAATACAGTGATTTTATTCCTAAACTGAGGGCTGTACTAGGTTTATCACAGATCATGAGACCAACTGATGAGTTGACTGATACGAGATACAACGGATCTAGTCACGAAGGCAAATAAATAGGCTGAGAATTTCGTTACGCTGATCATGCCACTCTCCAATATCGGAAGGCCTTCTGGCTAGACGGTAGTCGCTTTGGAAGACCTGTAACATAATGAACTAGTGTTCTGTGCGAATAATTATTACTTTCTGACATTGGCAAATAACGATATAGAAGATAGAAACCGTCCTTCTATTCCACAGGTTTCATAACAAATATGTAAATTGGTGTCGGGGATTGCTGTCGTAAGGTGAAATGCTATGAGATATTCGTCCTCTCTTTCAAATCTAGTCACACAAAAAACAGGAAAAAGTTTAAACCCTGGAATAATGACAGGAAGAACTATGAAGGTCTTGAAAGTAAAATACCTTACGCCCTATTTACACCTTGTTCGTCAGCTGATGTTGCCAATCACTGAAAGCCAGCGATCGGTGACGTATCTTCCCCTAACAGGCAAAGTATTGAAAACGCCGAAATGGCCATGGATCTTACGATAGACTTCATATCGATTAGAATATCCTCGGAAAAGTCTTAAGCGCCAGGAAAGTTCATTACCACGTTTTTACTCGTCAGTTACCAAATACAAGTTATCATATAAGTGTCTGAAATACCAGAATAAATATCGTTAGTACCGCGATAGTAGTCGTCAGTAAGCGCCTTCTCTTGATTCGGGGACGATACTCTAACATGTCTTTGCTGAGGTTACGTTGTCTTTAGTAGCACATCATTATGTCTGTGTTTTCCTGATTATTAGAGTTGTACTGTACTTTTCATTAAATTTCGTGGTGCATTCACTGTAGAAAATGGAATGCAAATAGACAGGTGAGTTTATTTATGATTCAATGGCCTTCCTAAAGCTTCTCACTCTATTGCCAGTTTTCGATGGATAAGAATATGTTTCTCTCTTTTTAAATATGTGTAATAGTAGTCCTCTCAACTATAGAAAGGAGAATCATTCAATTTCATTATCGTAAAAGAAGGATTTGTACCATGCTACTAGGCGTTTTTATCTACTGTTAAGTTTAGGGAATTGCACTAAACCCAGATATATCTATAAGTATGACAGTAGGCAAATATGGATCTACGAAAATATTCTGGATTTTTTTAGGTTTATGACTCTTGATGAAATAGTGAGTACATTGCAGGAAGATGGCGATTTTAGTAAAACTAAGATAACATATAAAGATGTGAAGATAATCTTGCTGAAACCACCATACCTCTTCCATGAATACAACTCTGGAATGGGAGGAGTGGACAGGGGTTACCAGAATGAAAGCCTCTACAGAATTTTCACTCGTGGAATGAAATTGTATTTTCCACTTGTAGCTCACTTTATTGATGTGCGTGAATAAAATGCGAGGCAGTTTCACAGACTGAACAAAATAAAATTATACTATTATTGTAACTGCACTTCTAGAAACAAACCAGTGGACTACTGCAAGGAAAATGAGTCGTCATTCTCGTCTTAAGAACTTAGAATCCAGATATGATCAAGCAGACATGGTGCAGAATTTGTCACAAGAAGGCATCCATGAAATGGAGAAGTGTAATGTTGAATTGCATATTAAATGCTTTGTCCAATACCATACAGAGAAAGACGTGTGTGATGTCGTTCATCATAGAAGTGTGAGAACCGTTTAGTACACTATAAATCAAAATAATTGAGCAGTACCACAATTAACGATTACCTTCATGAGACTAATTTTTAATATCACATCTAATATGCATAGGGGTTCTTTCCATTTTATGCCTATTTATGTGAGGTCAGTGATAGTCTTAATGGATAGGTCTTTTATTATTGTACCAAATACCGTACAATATAACTGACAACTGCCTACATGTTACCTTACTTGCCATTTGTACATATGAGCAATATACCCCTTATATTCATACCTTCCTTTTGAAAGGTCATCTCCTTCTCTCTAAATTTACATATTTTTTCTTCCAATTTGAGGTTTACCTATACTAATTCATGTATTGCGTTAGTTATATAACATAAAATCATGAACCCACACAAAAAAATATTTTAGGCGTATTTCGGTTAAGATAATTGGTCTGATATGGAACAGTATGAACAAATAAGTCCGCCTCTGTGGTGTAGTGGTTAGCGTGATTAGCTGCCACCCCCGGAGGTCCGGGTTCGATTCCCGGCTCTGCCACGAAATTTGAAAAGTGGTACGAGGGCTGGAACGGGGTCCACTCAGCCTCGGGAGGTCAACTGAGTAGAGGTGGGTTCGATTCCCACCTCAGCCATCCTGGAAGTGGTTTTCCGTGGTTTCCCACTTCTCCTCCAGGCGAATGCCGGGATGGTACCTAACTTAAGGCCACGGCCGCTTCCTTCCCTCTTCCTTGCCTATCCTTTCCAATCTTCCCATCCCTCCACAAGGCCCCTGTTCAGCATACCAGGTGAGGCCGCCTGGGCGAGGTACTGGTCATACTCCCCAGTTGTATCCCCCGACCAAGAGACTGAAGCTCCAGGACACTGCCCTTGAGGCGGTAGAGGTGGGATCCCTCGCTAAGTCCGAGGGAAAAACCGAACCTGGAGGGTAAACAGATGATGATGATGATGATGATGAACAAATAAGTCCTGTCATTGGAAAGCCAATGTGCCAGCTGCTGCTCACGTCAGTGAAATCAAACCTTTAAATTCGCTACCGACTATCCTCCACTGTCTTCAAGTTGCTGTACACGGCATTATATACAACAGGATTTTTATTTGATACGGTAGATTTTTAAACATGAAGAAACATTTAAAAATTGGTTCGTGAAGCTAGAAAAGCTAGCGTAATCTCTCTAGCAGTGTATAGCGCATCACTTACTGTAGAAGCTGTAAAAACTGGCGTCGTTAAACGCATTAGTATCTCAAATTGACTGATGTAATTATCACTCATCACAGTTTCGTTCTGCTGAGGACTTTGATACTGTCATTTTTCTTACCTTAATAATCGATCATCATGCAAACAAAGTAAAAAATGACGGTGCTACTTCTCACACCACGTGGCAGTGTGAACTGCCAAAACTCGCGTTCACTCTCGATTGTCGCTTCGTGCGGTAGGCTTAGTTTTAACTCTATTCAGAAAAGATTTACAAATAACATTAGGAAATGTTAACATTGATGCTTTCACGGCCCGTACATGTAGTCATGAAGAAGACATGTAGAAGACTTCCTCGTGAATAGACGAAAATTTCTCCTGAAGACCCGGAGCAAAGTTCTCTGTGAAACATAAAGAGTTTCACCTTGTTTTCTTCACACGGCAAAAGCCCAAAAGCCCATATCATCTCTACAATATCAGGAAAGTAAAACGCTAATAACTTTCTCACAACCCGTTAAAGGCACGAAGTCAATAGTAAGATGGCGACATGCATTTGTTGTTCGCTCATTTTCAGAAAGTACAATGTACTTATGGTGGACTCATTATTCAATAGTACTTCTCAATTGCGAGTTATTTTACATACGTAGTACAGTCATTATGCCTTTGCTGGCAAGACCTAGTGTTTACAGTGCACTATGTCTTTCATAGATTGCCTCTGTCTTATCCTTGGCTTTGACAATATGGAAGTGACTGTGGTATGAGCGATGCTAGTAATGCCATTCCTTATGAAGCCAGTCCCTGCTATGAATAGGGGTGGTTGGTGTATGCATTTGAGTGGGCTTGGCAGACTGATATGTAATAGCAACTCTGGCTCGGTGAGGAAAACAACAGGAAACTACCTCACTCCTCATTCCCTAGTATGCCTCTTCAGTGATGCCTAGGCCATCTATGACAGCAAATGGCAGAACTGTTGAGGATCCCACCAGTGTTAGCGTTGACGGACTGAACATACAGTACAGTCATTAAGTTCTGAGACTAGACGCCTGGAGGGTAGGTACCCACACGACTCTGAATGTTGCACACGATGCCGCATTACACGGCGTACACCTACACAGAACCACATCCACCCTCAATACAGTCGCCGTTGGCCGTTAACCACTTAAACAGAACCACATCCACCCTCAATACAGTCGCCGTTGGCCGTTAACCACTTAAACAGAACCACATCCACCCTCAATACAGTCGCCGTTGGCCGTTAACCACTTAAACAGAACCACATCCACCCTCAATACAGTCGCCGTTGGCCGTTAACCACTTAAACAGAACCACATACACCCTCAAAATAATAGCCGTTGGCCGTTATGCACGTTTGCCAACTTTGGTATAGCTGCTGGAAGCACCACTGAAAGGAAACACCATGTTTCATCTCCAGTTATTATCCAGTTGAGAAACGTTGGATCATCGTCAGCACTACTGATGAGGTCACCACAAATCGTCGTGCGATCTTCACGTTGGTCTTGCGACAGGATTCATGGCACAATGTGCTGGGTAACACGAAACATTTTGAGGCCTTCCCTCAGTATTTCGTGGCAAGTACCATGGCTGACCCCTATTTCTGCTGCGAGATCGTCTACCGATTGGGAGCAGTTAGCACGCACCAACGTTGCAACTTCTTGGAGCTTGCATTCCGTTCGAACTGTTTGTGGCCGACCAGTATGCACATCATCTTCCAAACGGTCTCGTCCTTGCACAAAACATCGGTATCACCTAAACACAACACTACGACTCAATGTGTCCTCACCGTAAACCTGCTGCATCATTTCAAACGTTTCAGCAGCGGTTTTGTCTAATTTCTGGCAGAACTTGATGTTCGCCCGTTGCTCAAACCATGGCATGTCAAGGTCCGACGGACGCATTCAAATCACCGTCACAACAACGACCGTACGTCTGCTTCCAGCGCATGCACTCAACTGTCTCTTGCAGGGACGAGAAACTAACTGACATGGTACCATACAACGGGGCCACCTTTGCGCTATAGTGTACCTTTGCTGTCAGTCTTCGAACTTAATGACTGTACTACCTAATACAGATGGTATCGAGGGTTCTTTTCAGTTGGCTAGCTCATCACACTTGCTGTGAGTTTCTTATCTCTCTTGTCATAATCACACTTGATTTGTGTTCCTCTAAATAATATTAAGATTTCCGGAGATGTAAAGGTGCTGGATTTTTTCCCATGGGGTTTCTTTTACGAATGAGACGGGATCAAACCCACCATATTGGTCTCAGAATATTACTACTACTTGCGGATCACCGCAAAATGGACTTAGAGATGGCTTTTTTTCGCGTCCTTTGTGCCATGTTTCTTTTAGTCTTTTGCTGTGGGTTTCTTTTCTCTGTATTCCAAGTACATCCCGGTCGATTCCTTCAGTTTGTATCTCTCTTGGTATCATCGTGCCAACCCAGCTGCGGTCTGCTGACACTCCACCTAGTGGTTCTCGGTTGCCACCAGAGGATTTTCTTCGTCTACCGCTCGTCAATCTGCCTCGCAATGTCACCTGCCCGACGCCGCTTCAGGCTGGCGATGTGACGCAAAACGAATGTGACCCCATTGTGCCTCGGGATATCCTCGTCCCACCCTCTTGATCCTCTGCACGGACGTTGCATAATTCTTAGGCGCCTGACACTGTTCTGTGTGAGTTTTGCTGTCTCAGGACGATACATAGTGGCTGGCAACACACATTACTCGTATATCTTCCGGTTGAGGTTGATCGAGATCACGGGGTTCTTGAGGATGAACCCTAGTTCCCCGTTTCTATTATTATTATTATTATTATTATTATTATTATTATTATTATTATTATTATTATTATTATTATACAGCTACTAAGAGTAGGCATTTAAATTCGACGGCACTTAGACTCCTGCAAGACTTCACGGTGGCAGAGAGTCCGTAATTCGATTGAATGCTTGTAGCTAACTTTTAATTTATTTTGTCTGTTACATACCAAATGTGTCACCTTATATTTTCCAAACAGCCAGACACATAGTGTAGGTGTAGCGTGCCTGCCCCTTACTTGGAGAAACCGGTTTCGATTCCCGGTCAGCTCAGGTATTTTAATTCTGCTTGAAAAGAGTTTGCTCTTCCGCGGGAGACCAATGTCTGATACGAGAGAGAATGTACACGGTCAATAAAGGTAATTTATTCTCAGCTGAGGAAGCCATAATGCTTACCATGTGGCACTCCAGCATCTACAGGCCATCTAACTGGGCAGAAGACGCCTTGGCAAACCGAGGTTCTTCACAGGCGTTTATTGTGTTTTGATATGTATTGTGAAAATTTCTGAGGTATGTTGAATATTTCTTTGATAAATTTATCAAGACGTCCCGAACATGACGATAAACTGCATCCGTTTACCGAGTGACCACCAACATAAGTGGTCCCTCTCTACCAATTGCTAACGGTCTCCTTGGGGAGGGGGGCGGATGAGTGGGTAGAGATCTAGAGCACCCTCTTTCCCTAGAGGGTGGAAAATTGCCGCTGCAGACGGAAGAGCTACTAGATGGCCAACGGCGTAGAATGGAAAGGCCGACAGGAAACGACCCTGTTAAGGTGTTCCAAGAGAATCTTATGACTTCATTCTTTGTAAAATTTTGCGGAGGTTTAGATAGTTCCCCTATCGGATCTCCGGGGAGAACTGATTTTAATGGCGCCGCTTGCGATAAAATAAAAATGTGCACCGACATTCGAATAGGCACCTGGAATGTTAGAGGTCTACTGCAACCTAGTAAGCTTCATATCGTCGAGGAAGAGGCAGAGGTCCACGACGTAAACCTCCTTGGAATAGCAGAAACCCACTGGAGAGGTACAAAGCACTTCACTATTGAATCTGGGAATACCATTTATTTCCCAGGAAGTGATACCCAAAGTATCAATGGAGTTGCCATACTGATACCTAAATCAGAAGTTTGCTGTGCATAATCGATTGTAAAAAAGAATTCTATTGTGTCAAATGGAGTAATCATCGGAGAGTGCTGATTGGGGCTGGAGTTCTAAAGCATCTTGTATACCTGGTTCAAGAAACTTTATGGTGCAAAAAGTGGAATAGTCGGGTGGAAAATAATAACTCAAAACGCCTCACCATCGAAAAGGTCGTACAACAAGGCTCCATATTGTCTCCAAGACTTTCTTGTTGCCTATGGCGAATTTCTAATTACACGTGCCTTGCATAACTTCTAAGGAGGCGTTTGATGGGAGGTCAGATGTTAAATAATCTGCGATATTCTGGCGATACGACTGTACTGGCCAAGGATGCTGTTGAACTTCACGACATGCTCCAGATGTTCCCAACTGAAAGTGGTAATTTATCACTGCAGATAAACAAGGAAAAAACAGAGTTAATTACTATCGATAAGGCTATACACTCCAACTGGAACAACCGCCACTACAAATCGAAATTGTTAATGAATTAATTTACCATGGATTATTAATTTCTAGTTAGGGCCGCTGTGAGATGGAGACAAAGTGGCGTACAGCAACTGTCCGAAACGCAATGGTCAGTTTTGTGCAGATAGGATCTGAAAAACGGATAACTAAACTCACAAAGGAAGAATTTATGAAAACGCTGACAACGATAATATCAGATATAAATCAGATAGATGCCTTTGAAATATGTTCCTCGCGTCGAATTCTCCGTATTACGTGGACATGCAGAAGGACTAATATCTCCCCTTCAAACTGACTAAATATTCAGCACAGTCTATCCACAATTTGCCGACGTCACATTTTACAATATTTTGGGCATGTGATTCGCGCTGATGGAACTATAATTTATAAATTAGATGATTTGACCAGATTAAATGCTTCACAAGAACACATCTAGAGGCCTCTAACAGAGAATCAGAATATCATCTGAAATGGAGAGGATGTAACTATTCTTCAGCTATGGGTCAGGAGAAGTATATACTACTACAGTCAATCTAAGTTCATGGACTGGCGCCTATAGTTCAGGCAACAGGGCGTACACTCGTGTACTGTAGTCAATAAGTTGGTGGAATAGCGCCTACAGTGCAGGCAACACAGTGTACACCTCTGTACTACAGTCAATACGTTCGTGGCAAGGATCACACAATCATTTGACCTGCCTTTTCGTGACTTTTTCCCACGATTTCTTCTTCATAATCGTAATTTTTTCGCTAGCAGGTTTGCGTAATTTTTGACAGAATTTGAAATCTTCCAGTTGCTCAAACTACGATTTTCTCACATTCCGCCGCTCACATTCAACTGCCCTTCACAACAGAAACCATGGGCTGCTTACTCTGTAAGCACGCAACTGTCTCTTGCTGAGAATAGCGTGGAACTGTTACGGCACCATCCTGTTGTCCTAACTCTCAGCTGTAGTGCACCACAGCGACACTAGACGGCTAGTCCACGAACTTAATGACTCTACTATATATCAAATAGAGAATATTTAATATAAACTTAAATACTGTAAACAAGTGGTCCGCCTATTCAATACAATTTATAATTTATTATATTAAATAGCAGTAATGTAATGTAGATACTAGCCAAGCATACAAATACGCCCACATATATCAGAATTTAAAGATCATAATCTATTTGGTATCCTGATATATTAATGTTAACTTATAATAGCTGATGATCTCTCTTAGGGGAAGATACATGTACTAATATAATAAATTATCAATTGTATTGAATAGACGGACCACTTGTTACAATATTTAAGGTTATCTTAAATATTCTCTATTAGATATAAGTCAATACGGGAATATTATTATTATTAGAAATTAAGCTATTAAAGATTGTTACATGTAATCTACTATGTATATTTTCATGCCAAAACTGAACGACTTGGAAGGCCGAATAAACTTCTATTCACTCTTCAGTAATGCGATTGCCTCAGTCGGGGGTTTGACGTCACGATATTGGAATCAAGAGACGAGCACTCTTCCTCAGCTCTTAGAGGGAACTAAACAATTATGGGACATTATTCGTTTTAATAAAACCTGCCTGATATAGGATAGAACTATCATTAAAATATCGAATAGAAGAAAATAAACATTCTACTAAACGTTTGATTATTCTTTAGGAATTCTTGGTATTAATGTACAGAAACAGAAGTCAAACTGACTTAATTTCTATATAAGAGGTCGAATTCATATTTTATCGCTTCAGTTTTTCATCTGATAGAGTCAGTTCTGTGTATGAATTATCTCTTTGTCTCTTTGTCCGTCTCATCTTCCCCACTCGATGAATGCCAGCATTAGCGAGGAGTTCTTTGTATGAACTGTGGCCTTTGAATGTTACGCACAGAGGGCTCCTGGGACTCGGGTTGAATTAGCCTTTACTCCCACCAATGGCCGCACCTGTCACAGAGCCAGCATCATAAATTTAAAAACGTGAATTCCTTCTTACCTCTTAAAGCTTCCAGACCATTTTCAATTCTATATCAACGTACAGCCCTCACTCAAAGATTCATAACGAAGCGACGAGAGTATGGATGATAGTGGAAACTCTAAGTGCACTCAGGAAGTGAATGAATGGAGAAATATGGCCTAGATATGAAGCCCAGTAGCAGGAAATTACAAAGTTCAGATTGTGCTAGGGATAAATGTGTACGTACGGAGGCTGGGAAAAGAATATACTGAAAATAAAAATCGCGCTACATTTCTCCGTCCTTTCCAAAGAACCAGCCGTGAAACTACCTGAAAGCGATTGCTGTGAGCAAATAGGGGCTAATATAAGGAAAATTCTTCATTGGGAAAATCCCAAAATTGAGGTTAAAAGTAAATTTTACAGATTCCTTCATATATGATTATGTGAGTGTCTGGGGGTTGTAGTAGGAACGCAAAGGAGAGGACGCGTAAGTCGCTGGTAATACCGCAATGAGAGTATAGTTCCAGTATATGGGACCCCATATCAGGATACGAGAACTGGAAAATATCCAAAGTAAAGCAGCACGATTTGTTCTGGGTGTTTTCTGACAAAAATGAAATGGCACGTAAAGGAACTCCTGCGGGACTAAATTCCGTTATCTCGGTGTGTCTGAAAATCGTAAAAGTAGTTACAGAGACGTAAAGCTATTATTATTATTATTATTATTATTATTATTATTATTATTATTATTATTATTATTATTATTATTATTATTATTATTATTATTATTATTATTATTATTATTATTATTATTATTATTATTATTATTATTATTATTATTATTATTATTGGAAAGCTAGCAGAACCATATCTATACCCAGTCACACAAGTCGTTGTCCGATGCAAACCGATGTCCACGAATGTGTTTTTTCAGCTACGCAAGGATATCAAAATCGCATGGGATCTGGGGATTGTTGCCAATTTCCCATGTTGCCATGAAGAAGAATTATGCCGTTCGACAGTATGCCTTGGCTTTTTAACTTTATGGCGCAACTCAGTCTCTGCAACGTGTCTTCATAGTGCCGTGGTGTATTGAGACAAACACATTTACGTAATCCCCGAGTTAGAGGATTGAACCAAACAAAGTTAAAATCGGCGGCCCGGTCGTAAATCGAACTCAGAATCCCTTTGAACTGAAGGCCAGTACGCTGACCATTCAGCCAGTTCTGTAGAATGTTAAACGTTCGCGAACTAGACGTAACTAGTTGAAGAGAACTAATGACAGTTCACTCCGACAGATAAATCTACCCGACTCTACTTTCGAATGAGAAGTGCACACATTTCCTGGTCAAGGCCCCCGCGAGGCGCAGGCCCGGTTGCTGTGGAAACAAGCACGACGCCAACAGCTGCAGGCGTCGCGCCGCACCGCAGTGAACAGAGCAAGCAGTAGGCGATAGTTTGCCATCGCGAGCGGTCAGGCCGTCACGACAGTGTGGAACTGCGAACTGCTGTTCGTCCTCAGGGTAGGTGGGAGTTCTACAAATAGATGTTCGTGGAATGTTGTGCGGTTTATTTGTGTGTTTAGCTTACGTAAGTCTTAAAATAGCCCCTGTGATGAAGTGATTCGCATTTCATTGGCAGCCACCAACGCATCTGCGAAATTATGGAATCTCTTGAGTAAGGTAAAAACAAAATATTATTATAGAAAAACATAGGCATATCCTTGAGCATGAGAAATGCAGTGTTGATTAATTATTTCCGTATTAACTGTTAACTCTCAACGTAATTTTTCCCAAGGACAAGTGTGGCTTGGTTCAGCACGAGAGGGTATTTTCTAAGGGCCGTCAGTGTTTCGTTCAAGCTCTCCAGCTATGGAAAAAGTAAATTGTTCTCTGTCAATTTGTCGATCTAAATTTGTCGAATGACGAAGCTCTTTGACAGCGAAAACAATTATTTCAATCTTAAGGTAGCACTAGTTTCAGTTTGGTAAAAAAAAATATCACAATTCACCATACGCCACACCAAGGCTGATTTTACTTCTTAAAGGTATAATTTTCCTAGAAATCCATTTAAAATATTAAAATAGTTGTTAATGTTTTGCGGACATTTCTCATTGGCCACTTAGGACAAATTTAATTTTCAAAATCTACTGCATGAATCAACTTGAAATGAATATACTTATATGTATGGGTTGTTGCACAGTAATCTGAAGAACGCTAGTAGTTGAACTGCTCGTAGAACTTGATTTTTTACATAAACTTTTCTTGGCTATGATAATTTTAGAGAGAAAATTAAGAGAAACCTGAACCATTAGATCAAGAGTGTGTTTGGTTACGTTGTAATGTGTGCGATCTTCTCTACTTAGCCTAATTTGAAATCTATTGCTTTATCTAACTCATAAATGTACTTTTTCTTGGTAGTTTAAGGCTTAGAAATTCGTTCATTTATAACGCTGGATGAGAGATATTTTTGTTTCACGAATTTAACCACTGTAACTTGTAAAACTATCTGCTGTACTGTAGGGTTTTTTGCTTTTTTACAATTGGTGTATTGTGTAGGAGCATAATACTGGAAAAGCAAAGTCACCTCAGTACAGGCCGTGAAGACCGTTGGAGGAGTGGAAGGTAAAGGCTTCCACCATTATTAACCTAGGCACGTGATGGGGTAGAGTGGTTAGCTCTACGCCCGGTCGCCTTTGCCCCCACGAATTAGCCTTGTACTCATTTTTGGTGTAGGTTGAGTGAACCTCAGGGCCATATGCACCTCCGGAAGTGGAAATCTGGTTTCTTAAATTTTACGACTTCCTGACGGGCATTCGAACCCACGTCCTTCCGGGCGAACCGAGCACGCCCTTACCGCCTCGGCTAGGCAGAACCTATAATGGAACAAGAGCAACCCGATATGTAGAGCTACCTAAAATTTCAAAAGAAATTCAGTTTTAAATTCACTTTTCTCGCAATGAGTAGGCAGGGTGTTGAATTAAAACCACAAGGAATTTGAATCGTTTTGAGTTGAGAAGGTCATGATTTTTGCGCAGAGTATCAAGCTGCTAGGAGTTCTTTCTTACTGTAATGAAACGAGTGCGATGAAGGGGAACAGTTCGCACTTCGTTTACAAAGAGTTGAGAACATATTGTATTTTGTTTACGAAGAGTTTATATTGGCTATGTATTTGTATCTTCCTTCAATATTCTGAAGCATTTCTCAGAAGTCACTTAGCTTGAATGAAATTGTAGAAACAGATGTCCGTATTTGAACTGGTAACAGATGTCAGATGTGTGATTTCCCATTTATTTATCAAATATAATTTATATATGCAATTACAATCTGCTTTACGTCGCACCGACACAGTTAGGTCTTATAGCGAAGTATCAAATATTTGCATTGTCAGTTGATAATTAGGTCCTATAGCCTGAGATATAATGCCACACTGGGTCTGCAAGTGCTACCAACAGAAGTTCGGACAAGTCCACTTATCTTACGTTCTGATACACCATGCAGAATTGCATGTATGGGAATACCACAGTCATCCTGAGAAGGTACAATTTTATCACACGTATAAAGGGATTCAACACAGATTCCATGGTTCATCCGAATCAAAACCAAGTATAAGAGATGTTTCTATTTAAATAGGACCGCCGGGCTGTGTGGGTCAGAGGGTTGAGGCGCTGGCCTTCTGACCCCAGCTTGGCAGGTTCAATCCTGGCTCAGTCCGGTGGTGTTTGTAGGTGCTCAAATACGTCAGCTTCGTGTCGGTAGATTTACTGTCACGTTAAAGAACTCATGCGGAACAAAATTCCAGCACCTCGGCATCTCAAAAAACCGAAAAAGTATTTAGCGGGACGTGAAGCCAATAACATTATTAAATAGGACCAAAGGTGAGGGCTTCCGTTTGCGCTAAGTTTTTCTCTCAATTAGGTATGTGCACCAAAATTCCTCTCTATTGAAATCCGGTCGTTACTGATTGACGGACTTTGACCTGTTCCTGCTGAGATCAGAGATGCCATCCTCATCATGTATAGGCAGGTCAGAATTTGTTTCCTAATGTACTGCATTCTCGTGACTTCGCAATGCATGGCAATTCTCTGTATTAAGTGTTTAGGATCTGTCGATGGTACACTCCGCCTTTAAAATACTTAACACAAACTTATTCCTATTCAGAACAGCATCAAAGGGACATGTTTCTTCTCTATGTGGTAGACATATTCAGCCAAAGAAAAATATAGTAAAGGTACACATAGAAATACTAATAAACAGATATACCTATCTTTAATAAAAGGTCTAAACCCCGTGTAATATTTTAACTTTACGACCTTCTCTGAAGACCTAACATTTTAAATTATAAATGCACTTCTTAACATAAGCAAGTCTGTTGAAATGGATATGTTAATTCTGACATTTGACTGAGTCCTTAATGTTAAGCTTAGACATGCTATTTAAAATATAGCATTTTATTAGAAATTCTATGTGTATCTTTACTGTATTTTTCTTCTTTGTCTGAAGATGTCTCCCACATAGAAACAAAACATGTCCCATTGATGTTAAATAATTTTTGTAAAGGTGGAGTTTACCCTCAAAATATCCTTAACACTTATTCAATGTTGGCCATACGGATTAATTATGTTCATTTCTTGTAATTCTCTGTAGCTCACACTTAGTGCGAGTTACAATCGTTTTTTGATTAATTCATTTCACTATTTTTGCTGAATAAATTCTCATATTCCAATTACATTTATAATTGTTAACTGGAAACAGTTGAAATTACTACAACTCATAAACAATATTTTATACTCCATGTATTATTACGTATATTTGAGTACGATTGTAGTTGCTGTTATTGCTATACCACATTTTGTTAGAGAAATCGATGTCTACTTTCCCGTGTACTTACCGTGAGTGAATCATGCCTGACAAATTGTGTCTGCGGTGTTGAGTGTATGTGTAGTTGCCAAGTTCTGCATGTCAGGTAGCACTTGATACTAGTTGCCTGGAGAAAAAGTGGGGAAAACACAAAAAAAAATCCACTTAGAGGATGAGTGAGTCGGGAATCGAACCCCCTATACTCAGTTGACCTCCCGAGGCTGAGTAGATCCCGTTTCAGGCCTCGTATCGCTTTTCAGATTTCGTGGCAGAGCCTGAAATCGAACCCGGGCCTCCGGGGCTAACAGCTAATCACACTAACCACTGCATCACAAAGGCGTACCAAAGTAAAATAGCTGTTCCGTTTTCGGAAGAAAATGTTCTTTTGGCTTTTCCAAAGAGATAAAATAAAAGAGCAGGGTCAATCAACATGGGCCACTAAAGTCGTATTCTTGAGTCACTTCCGCACCAATGTCTAATGACACAGCCGTGGTCAGTGATTGTTAAATGTTCGTTGTAACATTGTTGGAGTAAATCTGTAGTGTTTTGTGTTATCTTTGACTGTACTCTATTTGTGAGTGTGTCCTGTATTGTTTTTTCAACTTTACGTCATGCTAATGAAACGGAAGCAAATTGTGATAACCCTTGAAGAAGAATTGGGTGCAGTTAGAAGAATTTTAAACTTCGAGAAATGTGTCCTCAGTCCTCTACTCTTTGTTCTATATATCGATGACATACAGTAATTCTTTGCACTCAAAACAGTCAGTGTTCCCTCGTCCTGTACGCCGACGACCCGAAAATCCTAAGGCAAGTGTCTACACCTGATGATTGCCATATACTGCAGACAGTTCTCAGATCGTATAGTACCGAGCACGATAGCTGCAGTCGCTTAAGTGCGGCCAGTATCCAGTATTCGGGAGATAGTAGGTTCGAACCCCACGGTCGGCAGCCCTGAAGATGGTTTTCAGTGGTTTCCCATTTTCACGCCAGGCAATAATTAAGGCCACGGCCGCTTCCTTCCCACTCCTAGACTTTTCCTCTCCCATCGTTGCCATAAGACCTATCTGTGTCGGTGCGTCGTAAAACAAATAGTAAAAGTTCGTATAGTGACTAGTTTAAGAAATGGAATCTTTCTCCCAACGTTAAGAATTGTAACACAGTATAATTTTCATTGCTAAATCAAGAAATGAACACTCCCTATATCATCCAGGTAAATACACTGCAATCGGCTTCTCAGGTAAGAGACCTAGTGTTATAATTGACCGTGAACTGACCTTCTCTGGTCATATCGAGTCATTAACATCCTAAGCTATGCATATCCTTGGCATTCTTTACAGGTTCACTAAAATGAATTATATTAACACCTTAAAATTATACTTTGGTTTCTATCTTCTTCCCATTATTGACTCTTGTTCCCCTATTTGGTCCTTATCTGCTATCAAAAACATATCTCATCTTCTCACTTTTATTGTTAAGACTCGCAATCCTGTTTTTAAGAACACAACTAAATCTAATATCTTGAACTACCTGGGTATACTTGACCTGAGAAGCCGTTTACAGTTCTTCGATCTGTGTTACCTACATAAAATAATCAATGGCAATACCAAATGCAATATTCTTCCAACGTACTTCCTTATACACGTCCCCCCTCATTAAAGTACAACCCCAGTATTGGCCTGGTGCTAAAATGGGGAACCACGGAAAACAATCAGAGCTGCCGAGAGTGGTGTTTGAACCCGTTATCTCCCGAACGAAAGATCACAGCTGCGCGACCCTAACCGCACGGCCAAGTCACTCGGTGTGATGTGAATTGACGTGAGTTTCGTAATGATTCACGTAGTCCCAAATGTGACTGTTCCGGCTATTACAAGCTATTACTACTCATCCGCCGACAATATCACTTTCTCAAAGTCGGAGTCATCAATACACTGATTTAAATAGCACCGACAAAAATATTGGTGAAGAGGAAAAGTATGTTTCTCTCAAATCTTGCACTTTTTGCATGTGATAGCGATTTAGATTTTCCTCGTGAACGACGGCCAACACAATGGAGTGGGAAACCTGCGGGATACATGATAAAGTTGTCTTTAACATGCTGCTGTTTTAGACAGATTGTAGGACTTCACGTGAATTTTACGTGCCTGAAAATCATTGCCGATGACTCTCGAACTCGTACTTTGATCTGCCTTAATCGTTTACAGTGCATTTTCTTCAAAAGTTACTGTTCTAACGGATCGGCGTCGTCCAGTGTCGTGTTTGTTTACATAAATACTCCCGCTCTCTCGAATTCTTCCACCCACTGATCGAAATGTGTTGCTGCAGGGAATGATACAGTGAGGATACCTTTCACTGTAAATCCTCCGTGCCTCTGCTCCGTTATGTTGAGCAGTACCATACACTAATCAAACTCTGCATAAGTAAGCGTTGACACTGAAGAAGCTTGCGTTGCGATGCGAGTCCAAGTCCACTGTTCGGATGCCAGATTTCCGTAAATGACCGATCGCCCAGAAGTTCCAGAAATCAGCATCAAACACAAACACAACGAAGCCTTCTGCCGGTATCACTGCAGCGTAATTGCTATAGCGCTATCCTGTCAGCTCGGAGGTCTGTGTTCAAATCCCTCCACTTGCGAAATTTTTCTTCGATTCGTAGTCTTAAGTCACGTGTAGATCTAACAAAACACCGCCTCACAAAGCATATTTGAACTCTCCCGTGAAACGATCTGATTGGCTAACTTCAGCAGCTGATAAAATGACGACGGCACTAGATATGGAATTACTCTTTCAAATTCTTCACGTTGTTTCGGACCACCCTGTACATTAATGGTTTGAGTAAAGAACAAGGTGATATTTTTCGGTATACAGTAACTAATAAGTCACAGGATTTCGAGCGACTGCAGTAGTACATCAACAATGTTGTTAGATGGGCAACAAACAATGGAAAAATCAAGTTGTAAGTTTCCTCTCAGTTTCAGTTACTGTAATGATGGAGTAGAAGTACCTCTTGGGGGTCATTGTAATTATCTAGTTGTAAATATAAGTAAAGATTGTGAATAAATGTTACACATATCTTAATATGATTATTAGGGCCCGGATGTTTATGCAGTAATAGGTTAGAATGCAAACTTACTGAAGCGAGTAACATGTAGAGTCTACCCGCACGACGGTAATGCTATGAGGTTTGCATTAACATTAGGAGTTAGGCCCATTAGAACCCCCTAGAATTTATGTTTTTCCCACTACATTACGCTAGGGCGGGCAAGTCGACATTTCCTACTAAGTAATTTTGTTACTAAATAATTTACGTAATTCCTTTTCTTACTACTTCAATCATTCACACGTTAAATGTTGTTTTGATTAGCAGAAAAGCAATATAACTCACTTAGGCGATGTAAACTCCGGTTGCTCCACTCTTTCTAAGTCTGTAAAGGTATTTTTGGCAGAAGGAAGTGAAAGGAAAATCATATCACACCATGGTAAATAAATAAATTTCCCAACATTTGTAGGACAAGAGTATGCTCAATTGAGAATTGTCGGTTCAAAAGCGCTATTTTCACCCTACGAAAGTTGTGGAAAAACGGAAGGAAACGTATAAGGCACATGAAAAGTACCCATGATTGAGTATGGTACAACCTTTAAAGCATTACATATTTCTGGTCTGAATTGCTCATGACATTCGACAGTATTCAACTACTGCAATGCATATGGACGACATACTAAAAATAAAAATTAAAAAAAGAATTTGTGAAGCACCTTTTGAAGAGACACTTCTCAATTGTTGTTCTTTGCAAAGAATTTGAATGCTTAGAGGCGGTGTCCTTGTATAAGGACCGACCTCCAGAAGGATATAAACTTAATTTTCTTCCTGGTATTTTTCTCATTTTCTTGATGTCATCGCAACGCGTCGATTTGGCCTAATATTACGGACGGGTGCCCTACATTAAGCCAACCCTGTACAAAAGAATGTAGTTGTTATTGCGGTGTTTCGAAGAGTGGTGCGTTGTGCGTAGATTAATGTTCATATCAAGACGAACACAAATACCCTGTTCCCGAGCTACAGCAAGTAACTATACGTAGTTTACAATCCCCGGGTAGGCCATGAATTGAAACTAGGGCTCTCTGAACTGAAGGCCACTACACTAACTATTCATCCAGGTACAACTGGAGGACATAGACTTAATAATTGGGCTCGAATATGAGCCATATGCTGATACTGAGTAGGTAATACTCTGTGTAAATCAAGAGGAGTTACGACTGAAACATTTGAGTTTTGGAGCAAAAACAGATTTTTGTTTTATTCGTAAAAATATAGTCCATTCCTTCTTCTATCAGATAATGATATCAATTAAGTCACTCCGCCATTTTTAAAGTCCTTAGCGATCATTTGAAACGAGAGTACTATACATTTAAAAGTCTACGACACGTCTGAAGCAGCATGATATGGTATGACCTCGCGGCTCAGGGCAGAAAGAGAAAGCGTGATCAAGAGAAAATGAGAAGGCATCAGAATTGACAAAAAGTATCGAAGGAAGAGTTAGGAGATCTGAAGGGCAGACATATGATGCAGGCCAGTTCTGAAATGAGTACATATTATTTTGCTTTATTCTCGCTTTGCAATTTTTCAATATTTTTCTCTGTACAAAGTGCTCCTTGCGATGCAATTCTTATCAGAATTTGTTTTAGCTTGGTGAGATTGTTCTGAAAAGTACACATATTTGAATTTGTAATGGATTTTAAAATATTTTTAATTTTAATATGAGCATTGATGCTAAAAAAATTTCAAATCGCGTATGGCTTTTAGTGCCCGGAGTGTCCGAGGACAAGTTCGGCTCGCCAGATGCAGGTTTTTTATTTGACTCCCATAGGCGATCTGCGCGCAGCATTGATGCTCGGTGTTGGATAATACTGAATTGTTTTTAAAATTACTAACTCTGGACAGAATAGTATTCATTTGATACTAACGTTAGGTAAATGTCAACAAAATTTCAGCTTGGTAAAATGAAAACTATTACGCAAGGGACTCTTTTTACGGGGCTACGTTTAAGTATAAAAATTGAAATAACATCTGAACACTCCTCTAATTAGGTAAAATGCGTGTTTATTATTTGTACCTAAATGCAACAACTAAATTTGGTAAAAATTGGATGAAAACTGCAGAAGTTTCAAAATTCAGTCCTGACTCCACTTAAGGAACATGTATGTGAGATCTTTACAGATGATTACTATGTGAACTCTAGTTCCGCTAGAAGCATAAGAAAACATATTAAAAGGTTAGGCTAGGACGAGACATTGATTATGGGCCATAACGTGATCTATATACATAATAAGAGTTTAGTCCGTAAATTGTTCAGAATTTAAAAGGATTGGTATTTCTGTATCGGACATGTCACAGTAACAAGAAAATGCACTTTTTAATTTGCAATCATCTCTATCTGTATGTATGTATGTATGTATGTATGTATGTATGTATGTATGTATGTATGTATGTATGTATGTATGTATGTATGTATGTATGTATGTATGTATGTATGTATGTATGTATGTATGTATGTATGTATGTATGTATGTATGTATGTACGCGCAACACGAGAAAATGGAAAACGAAAATTTAATGAAAATAGGTATGTAAAATTGTGGAATAAGCTACTACAATCTAGGCTATAAATCATTTTATTTGCCCTGAGTGAAACGGTAATTTAGGGGAAGGCCTAAACATTTTCTCAAATATGTATGCTATTAGCGGCCCTGTCGATAAATACTACATAACTAAAGTTATACAGAATTAAAATTACGATCAACTATGTCTTATACATTTTTACCGCACCAGCTATGATAACAGAGATATTCGAGAATTTGTATATTTGTTGCTAAGTCCATATCAATGCCCAGCCACAAGAAAATGGGTAAACAGAATTTAATGAAACTCACTGGGTAGAATCAGGGAATAAGAGACTACAGCCTACGCGTTAAATAATTTTATTCACCCTGGATGAAATGGTAGTTTATGGGAAGGAGCGTAAAATTAAAATTTTAAATACCTATATTATTGATCCTATCGGAAAGTACTACATAACAAAAGTTATAGAGAATACTGTTTCCAATCATTTGTGTTTTATTCAGTTTAACCGTACCGACTATAATAAAAGTGGCAATATCGAAAGCTCATTAAAGTGATCAACAATAACTTTATATTGACCATTGTTTGTCGTGATGTTCTTTGCCTCCTTTGTTACCACTCATCTCCGATAGATGGAATTACTGATGCGTACCGAGTATAACAGCCTGCCTGAATATTGGCGGGAATCAGCTGCGGAGTTAGCTAACTTTCTTCTTTACCATGTCATACCTTTGGTTCACACATTTTCTGATACTGCTGGTACGTAACATACTGGTCCATCATAGTATTCCATCTATTCGATTCCTACTCTGAGGCACTGATTGGAATGAGCAGTGTGCACACTCAGCGGCTGACTGCGGCCTGGTCATTCCAGCTCTGGAACTTTGGACTGTTAGATCAGCAGTACAGTACCGTTCGTTGAAAGTGAGAAAATGTGTGGTTTTTCATTCGAACGAGTATTTCATGTGATAGCATTGCTTTTAATCGCGACATTCCTACTGACGTCATTGTAATGACCTATGTTGATTTCAGTTGTAAAAATCACTGAGGATGTAAAAAGGCAGGTGGAGAGTGAGGTCTGCCATTATCATGAAAACTCCCCAACTTGATTGTAACTGATGGTACGCAAGAAGGCCTATTATTGCAATGAATATTCTCTAACCCAGAAAAGACGTCCGGTGACTTACCGGCGCGTTTCTGGGGTAACGTTAAGAGCTATAAAATTTAATACAATCTTACTCGCAACGTGCACACTACCTAACCTAGAATTCTGAATACAATGCAGAATTCTGTAGCGAAGCACGGGTACATCAGCTAGTATAGTGATAATGTAAATTTCTCCACTTCCGAAGATAACAAAATTTAAGCATTTTCGATCTCCCTCTGGTTTCTTAACATGAAGACTCTCCGCTAAACGTTGCTCGTTCCGCCCCCACATGATCGATTCTGCTGGTCGAGGGGACACTTACTTAGATTACTTCACAAACTTGTTACAAACATCCCCAGCTGTACCACACGGTGAATTTTTATTTACGTTCAAATTAAAAACGTGGTAATTGAAAGTGGGCCGACCGTGATATATTCTCCACGGAGTAGCGTGTGTCCTCTGGTGCCTCCCAGAGGGCGGACTAACTACTACACTATAATGAATGAGGGGAGGAAAATCTCCCCTTGGAAATCCTGAACTTACCCCAATTCAATGGCCGACAAGACGTTCCAATCTTACCACATTCACCTAGCCCTTGGTCAACTCAATAATAGGGTCACAAACGGCTACTAAAAGGAACTCAATGAGATTCCTGAATACTGTTGTTCTTCTTATTCTCCTTCCTCTTCAGAAACCTTCTTCCTTCAGAAGATTGATAAGTATTATGGAGTAATTCTCTGTAATTTGCGCTTCCTGTATTACAGTTGTTGACAGGTCGAAATACATATTTAAACTTTTAGTGTGCGTATGTCACAGTCATTGACGGCTCCATTCCGAACACCAAAGTGTCTCATCATTATAATAGGCCCTTTCCGAATAACACCCTTCGTATACTGTGACAGTAGGCTACCGTACCTCAAAATATTATTCCCGTTGGAAGCAAGAGTTCATGATTTATTGCCATTGAAATGCAGATGAGGTATAGGTCTCCCTTTACCGAACGCCATCCTGGTCTGGTTGATTCTACTAACAAGATATGTCATACAATGTCAATCAGATGATATGTTGCTTCAGAGATAGGAGAAACCCATTTGTATTTTTCGTTTTTGGACATCCAGAACCACTTCGACTTTCGTCCCAAGACTATTTATCGTGAGGATACTGTCTTGTCCTTGTTAATAGCCATGTTATAAGTCAAATATCTCTAGTGGTGCACTCCGTGTCACCTGGTAGCATTTACCCATTTTTAGAAATATTCTGAGAGTATTTCTCTTGGCTATTAGAGAGCAGCACAATCGGAACATCAAAATTGGTTTGCGGTCTGACTAAGTCGTACCAGTTACAACCCGGTAACTGAGGTCAAACTTCTTCTGTGCACTGTGCCGAGTCTGCCGCGCATTGGCGGTCACCACAGTTAATGCCTGGCAGAGGTCGTTGTACCAGTCCACTCTTTCATAATACTAACGCAAGATTTTCGTCTTCTCCCTATTCTTCTTTGCAACGAGCCCTTAAATGCATTTATTAAGACCCGAGTTTCATAAGTTTCATTCGAGCTTCTTATTTGCCAACATAGGTAAAATGCATATGACACCTTTGATCAATCACAATTAATGTTGAAGTTCTGAGTTTGTTACTTGATTGAATTCTGTCTGTATACTTACTTGATTATGATAATCCTTAAGTGCAAGGCCATGTGTACACCATCTATGAGCATTTTAAAAAGTAATCTTTACAAAAAATACCTTGTAAAAGAATCTACATCACTGAAATGAAAATATTGACATTCATGGAACACATATAATGGTTTTATCAGAAATTACTAAATGATCTAGAACAGTGGAATATAGCTTGAAAAATATCCGTCTTCGGAGTTGGAAGGATTCTATTGTCGAAAATTGCGACAGCTGCGAGGCACGATATCCAGTAACCAAGATTGTTCCCGACTAGTTCAACTCATGGTCTGCACGAGGACCGCTGTGGGTTGCAGATTTTAACCTTAAACTAGGACACATTGAAACAAGGATAATGAATTCAATTTATTATAATATTAAAATTAACATGAACATAACTAATTTTGTTTTAAATACCTTCAGGTTGTTGATTGTGCAGTTCGTGAAATGTATCGGGGAAATGACTCCAAGTGAAGTGCTTGAAATTGGGTTAATTTTTGTTTGAGTGTTACGATTGCTGCTTTCAAGGTCTGAGGATTGTTCCGCGTGCGATACTAATCGATGTCGGATATTGTTAGTTGGAATAACAACAGTACTTTAATGTATGTCATTGGAAATAGAAATGGCGTATGGCATTTAGTGCCGGGAGTGTCCGAGGACAAGTTCGGCTCGCCAGGTGCAGGTCTTTTGATTTGACTCCCGTAGGCGACCTGCGCGTCGTGATGAGGATGAAATGATGATGGAGACAACACATACACCCAGCCCCCGTGCCAGCGAAATTAACCAATTAAGGTTAAAATTCCGACCCTGCCGGGAATCGAACCCGGGACCCCTGTGGCCAAAGGCCAGCATGCTAACCATTTAGCCATGGAGCCGGACAATGTATGTCATTAGGACACAGTCACCCCGCACGTACTTAGCACATTACAGTATGGTCGAACTGAAGTAAGTTTCAGCACCTTGTATTTTTTGCGATAAATAATATGACCCAATTATGCTGTATTCCTACTTTTGAAAAACACACCAATTCCCTTTTAAGGTGTGTATTTTGTAAAACCTGTTCGTTGCTTTAATTTTGAAGTCACGAGACTTTAAATATTCTTCTGTGTTGCCACATTTCAAAGGCTCTTACCTTCTTAAATGTGTGCTGTTTCAGATTCCATAGAGCACAGTGGACCACACATAGCATCTTAGCATCTGCTGACGGCATTTTTAAGTTTAGAGCATCGTTCCTTTAAATAGGGTTTTATACAGGTCTTAATTTCCATATTCGGACCAAAGAGGTCAGATGTCAAGCAGGCAATGTGCTTGAATTTGCTTACTTTTTGACATGAATCCTGTTTAATGTTTTAAGTGGTGGTTTCGTTCTTTTTGTTCTCTATCTTGCTAAACATATTAGTTTTCTTTGTTAGAATTTATATTTATATTTACATTTATATTTATATTTATATTTATATTTATATTTATATTTATATTTATATTTATATTTATATTTATATTTATATTTATATTTATATTTATATTTATATTTATATATGTTTCTTCACCAGTGTCATTCAACTTGTCGAGAAATACCTTGTAATGTCTCAGAACTCATTCTAACTTTGAAATTAGTTGAACTGAAAAGATGTGATATTTAAGCCTCAGACTCAACCTTTAGTGTTATCGTCTTCAATAGATTGTACTTCAATGACCGTATTTCGAACAGCTCTTCCCTATAGGAATTGCTGATACATATTAGACCCTACATACTAACATGTCACTCACTACGCTATAACAAAGGGAATAAATTAAGTTTTCATGTTAAAATTAAGTACCTGACTTCCTTTGTCCAAGTAGATTTTCAATTTACTAGCGCGATTTTTAATTACATTACACTTTGTGTCCGGAGATTACTTCCAGACACGCGCGCTTTTAGAATAGACTCGCAATCACATTTCCTTAAAACAGTTCCATATCACTTCAGAAGTGGATTATCAGGGATATGATGTAGCATACGTATCGGATTACTAATATGATTTACTCTGTCCATTCTCGTTTTTAAATACATATGAACTTATCAAACCATCTTGACATGAGCATCATGTAATAATATCGAGGTGCTAACAGCTGCCTATCTCACAACAAAGTTAAACAATGCCGATAATAAGAGCTCTTTAAGTCACGATGGCGAGTTGGAGTTGATAGCAATTAGCTTGCATTCAGCACAGTCTGGGTAAGTATGCAACAACTATAGGGTGTTTCCCACCTCCGCTTCGTTCGAGTTCTCCTAGAATTTCGAGAATCACACAGGAATTATTTGTAAGTTCGACTTCATAACTTTGCAGCTATAAACGTTATTAACATGAAGAACGAACGTACTTTTAAAAATGAATTTCAATAATCAGTGACGTCACTGCAAGTGGTGGAGCGTCCACCAATTTTGTGTTCAAATCGAAATTGTAGCCACACAACAAACTTAGTACAGCTCGCTACCCCGTGGTGCTGAAGTGTTGAAAATGACATCTTTACATTTGGAGACCACTATCATACAAGCTACCACTGGTCCCCATAACCTGCGTAACATCGTGACCAAGTTACTTGAAAAGATGTAAGTTGTACTAAATTTGGAAAATGTTTGAATATCCTCCATCTAAATGCATCAGACAACAACCGTAAACACATTAAGCAAGAAAGCGGGGTCTCTGAGGAATCAAGTAAACCCAGTAAGTCTGGAGTAAAACTTGTCAAGGAATACAGCCCGGAAGTTCAATCAATCAATCAATCAAGCAAGCAAGCAAGCAAGCAAGCAATCACTCGTAGCTGTGAGCTTGCATTAGGGAAACGGTGGAAGCGAATCCCACCGTTGACAGCCCTGAAAATGATTTTACGTGGTTTCCTATTTTCACATCAGCCAAACGCTTGGGCTGTACCTTAATTAAGGCCATAGCTGCTACCCTCCCAATCCTACCACCTTCCCATTCTTGCGTTGCCGAAAACCTGCGATATGTTAATGTGATATTAAACTACTAGCAAAAAACTCAGTCAATCGGTCATCACTGATCTGCATTTAGGACTATCAGAGATTCCCTATCAAATGCTTACTTAGTATTTTCTTTAAATGATTTCAAGGAACTTTGAAATTTATCGAAATATTTCCTTGATAAATTATTAAAATCACTAATTTTTCCCTTAATAAATGAATATTTGCCCCAGTTTTTCTGCTTTAATTCCAATTTTATCTTCATGTTATGATTTTTCGTACCTTGAAAAGCTCCACTCAAACATATTCATCCACTTACTGTATATCATTCCACACCATATTTCCATTCACAGCTCGGAACATACCGTTCAGTCGAGCAGCTCGTCTTCTTACTCCCAAGTGTTCCAAGACCAAAGCATGCAAAATTTTCGTAACACTAATGTTTTCTCGAAAATGACCCGAAACAAATCATGCTGCTTTCCTTTGGATCTTTCTCCAGTTATCTTAACAAGTACTCCTGTTGTGGGTCCCATACACTGGAACTATACTTAACTTCCAGCGCACCTGTGGAGCCTGTGGTCTGGGAGTTGGCTGTAGATGACGAAGCAGTCACTGGAAACTTATCACAGACCATCATTGACCACCAGCACCTCATGTAAGATGGTCAGGCCCAAGTGTATGAGGCGCGTCAAGTAGCCTAGTTTAACAGGACTTGACAAGCAGCCACTAAAATCCATTCAGTGGAGATTGCTGTTACATAAAATTTGATCAACTTCACTTCTGTCAGAAAGACGCATTCTACGTCACAAAGCTTACGGTCGTGTCCCCAATACATCCCGTCCGCTTTCTTCCATTTTAAAATCACATTAATCTTGCAAATGCTCATTTTCATATCATATTGCACCTATTTTCAAGTTCCGAGATAATGAACTGCAGGCTTTCAACACAATCCGCCATTAAGACCAAGTCGTTGGCATAGTCCAAACTGTTTACTACATTTCCACCTAACGAATAATAATAATAATAATAATAATAATAATAATAATAATAATAATAATAATAATAATAATAATTGTACCGGGCGGTACACCTCTACACCGTTTATTTAAAAGTTGCGCCAGTTGAAACTCCTCTTCTGGAGGAAGGTTGAACTTTATCTATTCTATTAATTCTCTACTTTCTCAGAAGATGTCACCACGTGGAAAATTTTGAGTTTTTGAACTGTGTCACTTTTGATGTGTTTTTGTTTCGCTTGAAGTAAGAAGTGTGAACTTTCTCTTCTAGAGGACACTACTGAAGATCAACAATAGTGCGACCTAGTGCGGAGTCAAAGAACTATTTTGTTGGAGAAATTTTTATTTCAAAAGTTTGTTTCTTGTTAAATTTCTTTCTGTTATTGTTTAAGTTGGCTGTATACCCCTCTTGTTCCCCTTGTTTTGGATCTAGCCAACCCCGAATTTCCTTAATTAATTTTCCACCAATAATGTGTTTCTTCTTCATCTGGGTAGGGGTTTCTTTTCCCGAACCAATAAAGATTTTGTGGGAGGGTGTTTTCTTTCCCCTAACGCCTAGAAACTTCCGCGAGAGTATATAAACTGCTGATTTTGGGGTCTCCGGGCCACTTCTGTTGCATCTTTCAGTGTATTTAGTACATAGCAGGAGGCGGGAAGCGCCTCTTTCTTCTTCAGCCGTTCAACACCAGGTAATGGCCTATTAATAACTTCTTTTCTTGCTAGGTCGGCAGTTTAACACTCGCGGCGGGTTCGAAGCATTTCCATCATGTAACCTTTTCCTAAAATGTAATTACTCTTTTCATCTTTTTCTTGTAAAGCTACATATTGGGATAGAGAGTGCTAACCCTCTCGAGCTCCCACTCACATTTGTTTTGAGGTGAACTTATTTTCTCAAACTATTCTTCGTTTATGTAATGTAAAGTGTTCTTCTCTAAGTCACCTCTGTAGTATGGGATTAGCCCTTGCGTTAGTGGCCCAGAGCCAGATTAGGTTTTAAAAACAAAGTGTATTAGGAGTGCAAGTTCGCCTCCTCTCAAATTGTTATTTTAGAGGTCATGTAATCAACCTTCTTTTCATGTAATAGACCTCCGTAGTTTGGGTATTTTACCCCTGTAAATACGTCCTTAGATGACAGCTTGAAGGTAGAGTTTGGTGTGGCCTTGTGATAGGCTTACAATTTTGAGAGCGGATCGCTCTTTGAAATTTGTTTCTGTATGCCTCGTGCAGGCTTTATGTGTAATGTTTGGAGCCAGTGCTCCTGGGCATGAATGGGGTTTTCTGCCCCTTGGCTAAAATTTTCTTTGGGAGTAAGGCGGGGCTGATTGCCCAAGAGTTATGAAGTAAGGGCACTGAGCCCGAACCCAGTAATCTTGTACCTACATTTTTGCTACTCTGTACCTGTTATGATTGTTATCTCTTGTTTTTGAAAAGAAAATATAACCTAGTTAAATTTTAAATTAATTGTACATTGCACGTTAATTTCGTAGCTTGAAACCCATTCACACCCGCACCTTCTTTCACCTCTACCTACCACGGATATATCCGTAACAAGTGGTAGCAGAGCGTGGTTGAATGGGTCTCAATTTAGCCCCTTTTGACGGCTAAACATTGCTTTGATTCGAACTCTAACAATTTTCTCAGTTGCTGGAATTTTTGAGTTTTTCAAAATTGTTCTGTCATCATGCCCGGCCCTCGCGATGTTCTTCTCCTTAACTACTTGCGCAAAGAGGAGTTGATATATGAGTTAACTATCAGAAACGTTCAATCTGGAGGCACGGTTGCAATAGACACTAACAAGCTTAGAGAGTCCCTTGATTTGCCCATTTCCATCCCCAATTTGGGAGAGAAAGAAATTGATGACTCTCTTTCCACGATTGTCGAGAATATTACTGGGCTAGCATCGGTAGTCAGCTTTTTTGATGAAAACGATCCATCTCCTAATCAAATTAAGCGTGTGCAAGGCAAGCTGTATCACTTTGCAAATAGAGTTAATGATCTATTGTCTCTAAAGGTGAATGACGTTCAGAGGAAGCAAGCTAATACGCTCCTTGAAACTATTTCTGAATTGTCTAATAAGGTCACTCAATTGCTAACCGGCGAAGCTCCTCCCAAAACTGATCAACCCGCCACGGTGAATGTAGGTAACGAGGAAGAGCCTCCTCAGGGAGAAGTCAATAGGATAACCGTTGCTGCTCAAACTATCTCTGCCCCATCGAACAACGAATCTGAACGCCGTGCGTCATTGAGTAACATCCGCTCTGAATTAACTTCTTTGCCCTTGAAACCTTTAACGACTATGTCACCTGGGTTCAGCAGCTTGCCTCATCCATTGGCAATGTTGCTTAGAGGTATCTCTAAGTTTTCCGTCAACACCACCAGTGACGTAATTTCATTTTTAAGATTTCTAGTGGAATTTCAGGATCATGCCCTTGTGTTTTCTCTTTCCCCATGTCAAATTTTGCAAATTATCTATCCTTATGCTATTGGTGTCCTATCTGACAAAATAGTTAGAGCCATCGCCGAGCAATCTTCTATTGAGGATTTCCATGCCCATTTGCTAGCTAACTTCATCCCGGCTAGGGCCAGGTCCTCCCTTATTCAGAAATACTATTATCGGGTACAGCGCTTGGATGAAAACCTGGCAGACTTCATCCAAGATATTAAGTTTTATACTAGGGTGTTTGCTCTCCACTTCCCTGAGGATCAGATCGTGCAAGCTATTGTCGAAGGGATTTCACCACCCTACAGGTCATATTTGTGTTTCGCGGCGTGCCCGCAAACCTTCTCTGAACTGGAAGCATTAGCCGTCTCTGCGGAAGGAGTTAGGTATGCCGATTCTTTGCGTGTCGCGAAAGAACCCCCGCCTTCCTTTAGTAACACTCGGCCTCCACCTCGCCGACCAGTCAATCCCCGTAAATGTTATGCTTGCGGGTCGCCTGACCATCTGCGGAATAAGTGTCCTCTGATTAAGTCAAGTGGGACAAGGAATGGAGCAGGGTCATCACAAGGCTGTTTTAAGTGTGGGGCCTTCTCACATATCGCCAAGAATTGCCCAAACTCAAATAGCACCCCCTCCTGCTCAACTTCTGGTGCAAATTCCAGCTATGCCAATAATAAAAAGTGACTAGTGGCGTCGGCTGAGCCGACTAATCCATCTTCCCGAGACTCAACCCCTAGTAAACAGGTTGTAAATGCAGAGAACGACCAGCCTTCAAATTCATCTTTTGAATGCCCTAAAGAGTGTCTTAGGATTGCGGCGGATACCCCCGCACCTGTTCCTTTTCTTAAGATTGAGTTAAATAACGAGCCTATAACAGCTCTCTTAGATTCAGGCAGTGTTTGTTCCATTATTTCGGCTGATTGGTATTCTAAATTGAAATCTGTTTGTAAACTCCCTGACTATGTCTCTTCTCCTGTTCAATACGTTTCGGCTAATTCATCTCCATTAGAAATTCTAGGTTCCTTACTGGTCAAAATTCGTGTTTTTAAGTTTACATGGAAAGTTAAATTGTTTGTGGCCAAGCAATTGTCTTGCCCCATTATATTGGGAGCTGACTTTATTTCTCACACTGGTCTTGTGCTCGATCTCCAGAGTAGGTCGTGCACATTCAAATTTGCGTCCAATTGTAGAATTCCCTTGTTAAAGTGTAATTCTGTATCCTGTTCATCTACTTCGCCTACCCAGGATGAGATGTTGTTAGACCTTAGACATCTACCTGAGGAGCAGGCTGATAGTATTCGCAAACTGTGTCAGTCGTTCCCCGAGGTGTTCTCTGATACTCTTGGTGTTACTGACCTTATTGAATACAAAATTGAGGTTACGGATTCGATTCCTGTCCGTTTTCCACCGTATAGGCTATCTCCACCTAAAATGAAGGCTCTGAAAGAAATCATCGGTCAGATGTTGAAGGATGGTATTATTAGGCCCTCTAAGTCAGCGTATTCTTCGCCTATTTTTCTAGTCCCGAAACCCCAAGGAGGCTTCAGGCCTGTCATTGATTACAGGGCTCTCAATCGGAAGGTGGTGTTGCAATCTGTGCCCCTTCCCGACCTTCATTCTTGCTTTTCATGGTTTCGTAAGGCCAAGTTCTTCACCATCTTGGACTTGAATCAGGCCTATAATCAAATTCCCCTTGCCGAAGAGTCTAAACATCTTACAGCGTTTGCCACGGACTGGAACTTATACGAATACAACCGCGTGCCTTTCGGGCTCCCCACGGGGGCAGCTGTGCTCACTAGGCTACTAGATAGGGTCTTCTCCGACATCAAATTTGAGTACTTATATCACTACTTGGATGATGTCGTCGTATTTTCCGAGACTTTTGAAGAACATCTAGATCATCTGCGAGAAGTTCTGAATCGCCTTCGTAAGGCTGGGTTAACTGTCAAGTTGTCCAAGGTTGCCTTTGCTAAGCCCTCAATGTCATTCCTAGGGCATATTGTGTCACCCGATGGTGTAGCAGTCGATCATTCTAGAACACAGGCCATCCGTGATTTTAAACCTCCTAAGGACATCAAAGGTATCGCTAGATTCATTGGTATGGTGAATTTCTTCAGGAAATTTATTCCTAACTTCGCTAATAGAGCGGCGCCCTTAAACCTTCTTCGTAGGAAAGGCATCAAATTCGAGTGGGGACCTTCTCAACAAGCCGCTTTCGAAGATCTTAAATTAGCTCTCTGTAATGCCCCTGTACTTGCTATGCCTGATTTCTCGAAGAAATTCATCGTCCAAACGGACGCGTCGTCGTCAGCTGTAGCTGCAGTCCTTCTTCAAGAGACTGAACTAGGGAGGCGTCCCATCGCCTATGCATCTAGGACTCTATCGGTTCAAGAAACCAAGTATTCCATCTATGAGCTCGAAGGGTTGGCAGTCTTATTCGCCTTAGAAAAGTTCCGTCTCTATCTGGAACATGTCAAATTCGACCTGGAGACAGATAATCAAGCCTTAAGCTGGGTCTTAGGTAGGCCGCGTCGTACTGGTCGTATAGCCCGTTGGGCCATCCGTATTTCTGCTTTCCAATTTGATGTACGACATATCAGAGGTACCGAAAATGTTGTGGCTGATGGACTCAGCCGTATGTTTTCAAACGAGGTCGAGACCCATGAACCGGTCGACAGTTCATCACCTTCCGAGTCCATACTATCCGAGGTTAATGCCATCCTAACCGATGCTCCCATGCTCTTTAGAGATATCGAGAAATACCAACGTGAAGATCCTACGCTGGCTCCGATAATGGAAACCCTTTCTTCTGGGGAACATGCTGTCCCTTATGTTCTGAGGAATGGTGTTCTATGTTGCCCTTCGAGGCATGATAAGTTGATGAAAGTTGTTGTTCCAGCGGTTCTTGTACCTATGATCTTCAAATACTATCATGAGACCCCATTGGGGGGGCATCTTGGAATCTTTAAAACTCGTGAAAAGATTCGTGAAATGTTCATATGGAAAGGTATGGACGGTGAAATCCGTGAACTTGTAAAAGCTTGTAAATCTTGTTTGCTCAGTAAACCCACCATGTCCACTAAAGTAGGCCTTTTGTCTTCTCATCAAGCGTCGCGCCCCATGGAACGCCTGTATATTGATTATGTGGGACCCTTCCCCCAGTCAAAGGGCAATGCCAACAAGTTCATCTTTGTGTGTGTAGATGGTTTTACAAGATTTTCCTGGTTATTTCCGACTAAGCTGGCTACCGCTCAGTCAACCATTACTTGCTTAAATTCTATTTTTGCTTCTTTTGGTCCGTGTCAATATATTGTATCTGATAATGCTAAGGCGTTCACATCAAATTTATTTCGTAAATTCTGTTTTGACTTGTCCATCTCTCATGTAACTACTTCTGCTTATTACCCTCAACCTTCTCTGGCTGAACGGGTTAACCGTAATCTCAGGTCCGCACTTATTGCCTATCATCATGAAGATCCTTCCAGGTGGGACACGTCCCTGCATTGGATAGCTTTTGCTTTGAATTCGGCGGTTCATGAATCTCACAAGTTTACTCCAGCTTCTTTGATGTTCAAGTTTGTTCCCAACTCGCCGCTCTCTAACCTCTGGTCTTTGAATGACATTCTACCCGAGACAATAGATCCGGATAACATTAAAGATCTTTGGAAAAAGGCTAAAGCCAATCTTAAAGTGTCTCATGAAAAGGTTAGGGAAAGGTATGATCGTGGACGGAGACCCACCACTTTGAAGGTAGGTGACCAGGTTATGGTCAAAAATTTTGTTCCCGCGGGCAAGCTTGCCCCCAGATTTCATGGGCCTTGTATCATTCTCGATTTTCTTACGCCGGTTACCTTATTGCTAAGTAATCCAGCCACCGAGAGGATATTTAGAGTTCACCTGTCCCAGGTGAAACCGGTGTAATTTCTGTGTTAACTTGCTTCATATTATTTTGAAAGGATATGAAGGTTATATTTTTTTTTGAGTTTCACTTTTAAGGCATTCTGCCCCTTCTGTAATATTTTGGTTTTAGATGTAAGCCTTGTGTAAAACCTGCCCCGACCCGTTAAACTGCCATCCTGTTCTTGCCACGGCCATTACCACGCTCCCGTCTCCTGCTTCACCTTACACTGTGGCTTCATAATAGTAAATGCCATGGATATCTACACGCCGCTGGCCCCTCAACCTCTCCACAAGCCTGTACCCTCAAAGAAGATGATAGTCCAACACAATTCTGCCGCCTAGCTTTAATGTTTCAGCGCCCCCGCAGCCGCGCAGCGCCGTGCAGCGACTGGGGAGGGGGATGGGCCCCCTCCTCTCCAGCGAGGACGACATGTGCACGGCGAGCCGGAGCTCTCCCCCCGGCCAAGGCTGATGTGCGGCGCACGTCCTGCTACATGCCCGCAGCCTGTATCTGTTCACCGCGGGCGCGGCGTACTTCAACACCTCTGCTCCCCTCATAGTGCGGGCGAGCGGTATCTCAGGGTACTTAAGGGGTCCGAGCGGCCTCCTTTTGGACGCAAGCTGCAACGGCCGGTCCGGCCATCCAACTTCATCAACATCAACTACATGGAGAGTTACTATAAGAGATAACTACATTTGGGAATTTAACAACAATATTTGGTGGACATTGCAAAACCTTTCTTCACTTTTAAGCATTAAAGGTTTATCTTCAGAAATTCAACTACTACAAACAGAAAGACTTTACTGCACCTGCAACAACAAAATTTTGAAATTGAAACCAACCAAATTACTAAAATCTTATAAATGCTTCCGCAATTAATCTTAATATCAACATCAAAACTTGGACCTTATTTTGGAAACAAGTTTATGTTCTTCTGTGTTACCCCTTGGAGGAACTTTTGGGGGGGGAGGTCTGTACCGGGCGGTACACCTCTACACCGTTTATTTAAAAGTTGCGCCAGTTGAAACTCCTCTTCTGGAGGAAGGTTGAACTTTATCTATTCTATTAATTCTCTACTTTCTCAGAAGATGTCACCACGTGGAAAATTTTGAGTTTTTGAACTGTGTCACTTTTGATGTGTTTTTGTTTCGCTTGAAGTAAGAAGTGTGAACTTTCTCTTCTAGAGGACACTACTGAAGATCAACAATAGTGCGACCTAGTGCGGAGTCAAAGAACTATTTTGTTGGAGAAATTTTTATTTCAAAAGTTTGTTTCTTGTTAAATTTCTTTCTGTTATTGTTTAAGTTGGCTGTATACCCCTCTTGTTCCCCTTGTTTTGGATCTAGCCAACCCCGAATTTCCTTAATTAATTTTCCACCAATAATGTGTTTCTTCTTCATCTGGGTAGGGGTTTCTTTTCCCGAACCAATAAAGATTTTGTGGGAGGGTGTTTTCTTTCCCCTAACGCCTAGAAACTTCCGCGAGAGTATATAAACTGCTGATTTTGGGGTCTCCGGGCCACTTCTGTTGCATCTTTCAGTGTATTAAGTACATAGCAGGAGGCGGGAAGCGCCTCTTTCTTCTTCAGCCGTTCAACACCAGGTAATGGCCTATTAATAACTTCTTTTCTTGCTAGGTCGGCAGTTTAACACTCGCGGCGGGTTCGAAGCATTTCCATCATGTAACCTTTTCCTAAAATGTAATTACTCTTTTCATCTTTTTCTTGTAAAGCTACATATTGGGATAGAGAGTGCTAACCCTCTCGAGCTCCCACTCACATTTGTTTTGAGGTGAACTTATTTTCTCAAACTATTCTTCGTTTATGTAATGTAAAGTGTTCTTCTCTAAGTCACCTCTGTAGTATGGGATTAGCCCTTGCGTTAGTGGCCCAGAGCCAGATTAGGTTTTAAAAACAAAGTGTATTAGGAGTGCAAGTTCGCCTCCTCTCAAATTGTTATTTTAGAGGTCATGTAATCAACCTTCTTTTCATGTAATAGACCTCCGTAGTTTGGGTATTTTACCCCTGTAAATACGTCCTTAGATGACAGCTTGAAGGTAGAGTTTGGTGTGGCCTTGTGATAGGCTTACAATTTTGAGAGCGGATCGCTCTTTGAAATTTGTTTCTGTATGCCTCGTGCAGGCTTTATGTGTAATGTTTGGAGCCAGTGCTCCTGGGCATGAATGGGGTTTTCTGCCCCTTGGCTAAAATTTTCTTTGGGAGTAAGGCGGGGCTGATTGCCCAAGAGTTATGAAGTAAGGGCACTGAGCCCGAACCCAGTAATCTTGTACCTACATTTTTGCTACTCTGTACCTGTTATGATTGTTATCTCTTGTTTTTGAAAAGAAAATATAACCTAGTTAAATTTTAAATTAATTGTACATTGCACGTTAATTTCGTAGCTTGAAACCCATTCACACCCGCACCTTCTTTCACCTCTACCTACCACGGATATATCCGTAACAATAATAATAATAATAATAATTGTACCGGGGGTCCACCTTCTCCGTTCTGTTAAACTGCGCGCCTTCTACAAGACCATCTGTGCCATGAAACTGGAACTAGTGTAATACAAGATACTTGGACTTTCAACCATTAGATGTCTCTACCATCGGCCTGTGTGCCCCCCTCTGGCGGGATTAAGGACTATTAATTCTTAACGGAAAGTTAATATTTACGGATGGTAAACCCTAAATCTGTGAAGGTTGTTTTGTTCCTGTGTCAAGATTGTCAACACTTCTGACCCCCTTCTATATTCTGTACCTATCAACCAATCAAACATTTTATATATATTTTCTTTAGCCAATTAAATTTGGGGGTGTGTACAAGCATCCTGCCTATCTGGAAATAGTTCTGGAAGCTTTCCTCTCGGAAACGCTATAAAAGCTCTGAGCTTTAGGGCCGTAGTGTCATCTTCATCGCCCCGGTCTAGTGAGTCCGGTGAGTTATTCTGAGGCAGAGGCCGCGTTCAGAAGGCATAACAACTCAACGTAATGGCAGAAGTTTCTTAACATGTGATAGCTCCATGCAGATAGCTTGAGTGGAAGGTTTCAGACTTCTTTATTTTTATGTAAAGTCCGAATTTAAGGTTATAAATTTAGATTTTCGGCAGTCTGAGGACTCTGTTCGAATCCCTGCTGGGAGACATGTAAATTAATGGAACAAAGAGTGATCACCCTCTGTTGATTCTCATTCAATTTGGCATGAGGTGACTAATATTTTGTAAACCTCTAAATTCTTTCGCTCTTTTAGCATTCAATATTTCTCGTTTAGTCACTTCTCTGTAGTATAGGCTGAGCCTCTTCAACATAAGCCCATTTAGGGTTTTGAGAGCTTTTCTTAAAAGGAGTGCAAGTGTTTTATCTCCTAGCTTTTCGTTAATGGCCGATCGTGTTAAACCTTTTATTTTTACATTAAGGTCATTAAGAATGGACACGCATTGCCCCGGTTCATGTGATAATCGTTTATAGACGAATGTGTAACAGATAGCTTGAGTAGAAATGCGGTACACATTATTTGAAGTGTGCCAGGCATAATTTAGTTAGAAACTTGTGTCATTGAGAGGCTGGATTCTCAAACTGCTAGGTGATGTAAGAGAGTGGAGCAATTATGCTGATCCCTTATTTTATTATCATGTTGATAACTCTCTCTCTCTCTCTTGTTATTGTACCTGATTTTTTGACTTAAGAGACCGCCGTTGTTATCGGAGCTGACGAGCTCATTTGTAATTCTATTTAACTGTTGTTTGTTCCAAATCTTCTATCAATCACATTTTAAAATCTATATAAAAAAGAAGGTAAGAAATAAAATTTCAAAATTTAGTGCTTTAACTTATGCTCTGACCATTTCCTTGTCCGTCCATTTACCCCGGCACCTTCTTAGACCTCTCTGTTGCACGATATTTCTGTAACAATAATAACAACAATAATAATATCGAACGAGTTCGCCGTGCGGTTAGGGGCACGCAGCTGTGAGCTTGCATCCGCGAAGTAGTGGGTTCGAACCCTACTATGGGTAGCCCTGAAGATGGTTTTCCGTGGTTTCCCCATTTTCACGCCAGGAAAATTCTGGGGCTGTACCTTAATTAAGGCCACGAACGCTCCCTTGCCACTCATAGGCCTTTCCTATCCCATCGTCGCCATAAGGTCTATTTGTGTCAGTGCGACGTAAAGCAAATTCAAAAACAAAGCTAATAATAATATTACTTTATGACGAGTTGAAATCGGAGATGGAAATAATATGCCATGTAGGGAATGCCAGTGGTGCCTTCATGAAATACAAGAAAGTCTTTACATGTACAAATCTGGATGTCATTCTTATGGTAAGATTATTTTGAAAAATGTTGCATTTGGTATGGTGTTCGGGGACGGACTCTAAAAGAAGATCTTTATTTATTTTTTTATTTTTATTTTTTTTTGCTATTTGCTTTACGTCGCACCGACACAGATAGGTCTTATGGCGACGATGGGCTAGGGAAGACATAGGAAGTGGAAGGAAGCGGCCGTGGCCTTAATTAAGGTACAGCCCCGGCATTTGCCTGGTGTGAAAATTGGAAACCACGGAAAACCATCTTCAGGGTTGCCGACAGTGGGGCTCGAACCCACTATCTCCCGATTATTGGACACTGCCGCACTTAAGCGACTGCAGCTATCGAGCTCGGCAAGAAGAAGATCAAGTCAGTCGCTACTGATCTGCATTTAAGACAGTCGTCCAGGTGGCAGATTCCCTACCTGTTGTTTTCCTAGCCTTTTCTTAAATGATTGCAAAGAAATTGGAAATTTATTGAACATCTCCCTTGGTTAGTTATTCTATTCCCTAACTCTCCTTCCTATAAACGAATATTTGCCCCAATTTTTCCTCTTGAATTCCAACGTTATCTTCATATTGTGATATTTCCTACTTTTAAAGACACCACTCAAACTTATTAGTCTACTGATATCATTCCACGTCATCTCTCCACTGACAGCTCGGAACATACCACTTACTCGAGCAGCTCGTCTCCTTTCTTCCAAGTCTTCCCAGCTCAAATTTCGCAACATTTTTGTAACGATACTATTTTGTCGGAAATCACCGAGAACAAATCGAGCTGCTTTTCTTTGTATTTTTTCCAGTTCTTAAATCAAGTAGGCCCTAATCCTGGTGAGGGGTCCCATAGACTGGAACCATACTCTAGTTGGAGTCTTACCAGAGACTTATATGCCCTCTCCTTTACATCCTTACTACAACCCCTCATAACCATGTGCATAGATCTGTACCCTTTACTTACAATCATATTTATGTGATTACCACAAGGAAGATCTTTCCTTATATTAAGACCTAGGTACTTACAACGATCCCCAAAGGGAACTTTCACACCATCAACGCAGTAATAAAAACTGAGAGGACTCTTCCTACTTGTGACTTTTAACCCCGCTTATTATCATACCATTGCCTACTGTCAATCTCGCAATATTATCCAGGTCATTTTTCAGCTGCTCACAATCTTGTAACTTATTTATTACCCTGTACAGAGTAACATCATCTGCAAAAAACCTAATCTCTGATTCCACTTCTTTACACATATCATTGATATATGTATATAAGAAAACATAAAGGTCCAATAATACTGCCTTGAGGAATTCCCCTCTTAATTATTACAGCGACAGATAAAGCTTCGCCTACTCTAATTCTCTGAGTTCAATTTTCTAGAAACTTAGCCACCAATTCAGTCAGTCTTTTGAAGTCCAATTGCACTCATTTTTCCAGTAGTCTTCCATGATCTACCCTATCAAATGCCTTTGAAACGTGAAATACTTAAAATATCGTTAAAGCAATAGTAAGGAATGGAGAAATCCTGAAATGTATGAATAATTAAAGTTAAAAAAGAAAGATTGCATAACTGCAACAATACATTCTACGGATGCTTATAGAAGGGAATATCGAAGACAAGGGACGAAGAGAGCGAAGAATATCGTGGCTACACAGCATAATGCAATGGACAGCGCTATTTACGCCGACATTTTTCTAGGCACAACAACCAATCGGACATGAGGTCGACAACGCCCATTAATGGATAATAATAATAATAATAATAATAATAATAATAATAATAATAATAATAATAATAATAATAATAATAATAATACTGGGGAAGCGCTATGTCCAGTAGGCACTGGAAATTATACAAACTCTGAAAAAAAAGATAGAAGCGCTTTCGTGTATATAGAGACATATAAAGATTGTATTAAGTGATTCTTTTGTTATTGTTATTTAATAGTATTTTGTGTATTTCAATGGTTATTTTTTTCTCGTACATTCCTAAATAAATTCCAGGAATATGGTGGGTCGTCCAGGATCGCGGAAGAAACGTTAATACTCATCGAGAAAAGAAGCTATAACCTTCGATGGAGATTGTACGACGAACGAAATACCACGACGTAATAAACGATGTGTGTTACGGGGTGATTAACATTTTGTTGGACTGAAGCAGACGGCGTTACGACATTTAAGGTGGACGAGAGACTTTTTTTTTTCGCTATAAGTCGGGGCCATGGGAACTACAAGAAACAAAATACGAAAGACGACCTGCTACGACGAAATATTTCAGTGCCCTGTGTTAATTTGTTGGAGGAAGGTTATGTGTATTTGTTCGTGATAAAGAAATTCGATAGAAAGTGAACCCGTAATCTGTGCTTAAGTTGTAATTCATTATTGGGTAGTGTACCTTAACCTGAAAATGAGTGAGCTGGATGAGATGGAGAATATCTCCAGCTCCAGTTGGTACTGTTAGAATATTTCATAAACTAGTTCATAGTAATGAAGTGGACAGGAACAATCAAAAACGGCTCAGAAAATTTAGTGGTTCCTTACATTCTAAAGATTCTGTTGACTATAATAATAATAAAGTAAATTTCGTAAAAGACAACTTTAAGAAGCGTGATTTGATTTCAGTTAGTAACATGCTGTGTCTCAATTATCAAGGTACTTATGATGAGTTACTGCAACGAATCCTTGATCACCTCTCAGACTTGAATTTGTTTGAAGATGGAGGAAGTGAATAAGAGGACGACGACGAAGATGAAGATGATGACGTCGAAGAAGTGAGTGACACTTATCAAAATTACGAACGTGCCCGACATGGAGAATAAAGCCATAAGAAACGTACGCAGACGTCATTCCTTAAGTTCTCGGTATACACCACGTCAGCAAAGACCAAGTGTTGATCGTCATTCATTTGCCCTAAGTTGCGATATGTTGAAAGTTCTATAAGACCCTTTGATGGCAGTGGATGTTACACAGTTAGGAAATGGATAGTGGACTTTGAGGAAATGGCTGCGTTAATGGGCTGGGATGAAATGCAGATGTTAGTGTCCGCCAAGAAATCGATGGCATGTCTGGCTAATCGTCTCATTTATAGTGAAACAGGAATTTCATCATGGTTTAAATTACGAGAAGCACCTAAAGAAGTGTTTGATACAAAAACGGCCAATGCGGAGCTCCACAAATTACTCAGTAAGCGCAAGAATCAAAAGAACGAATCGTAAGCGGAATACTTTTTCGTGATGAAGGAAATCGCAAGCAAGGGTGATATTGATAACGATTCTCTTTTCCCTATGTTATTGATGGTTTCAGTGATGATTCTGGAAACATTATAATTTAAGCATAAATTTAAATTAATTTAATTTAAACATTTCCTTAAATACATCCTGTCCTATACGCTGTATCCGATGGATTGATTGCGAGAATGAAAAAGACACAAAGAGAAGATGACGACCTCAATTCTATTAGGGAATTACTCAAAGAACGACCATGGAAGGATAGGTTATCAAGAGCGCGCACGAGAAGGGACATTTCTGCGTCAAAAGAACTGAAGACACCGTTAACGAAGAGTTTTACATTCCAGATCTCAAGAGAAAGGTAGAGCGTGTTGTAGCCAATTGTATACGATGCATTTTGATCGATCGAAAAGTCGGCAAACAAGGGGGATTACCACACCCGATTTTCAAGGAAAGTGTACCTTTACATACCGCCCACATTGATCATCTTGAACCACACAAGGGTTATATATTGTCAGTGATACATGGATTTACGAAGCTTGTATGGCTTTAACCTACGAAGTCCACAACTGTTGTAAAAGTGATCGTCAAGTTAAAGTTACAGAAGGCAGTGATCGGGAATCCAGCGCATATAATCGGATCAGCGTTCACTTCAAAAGAGTTCGAAGAATATTGTAAGCCTGAGAACACTTCACATAAGCTGATAACTATCGGATTACCACGTGCCAAGGAACAAGTAGAAATTCAATAGCAATACCAATCGTAGCTAATATGTCAGATGAGAACCCGACAAAGTGGTATAAGTGTGAGCCATAAACTCATCGTATCAACGAAGCATCAACAGGACTCCCTTTGAGCTTCGGACGGGATTTAGAACAAACTGAAATCAGAATAAATGAACTCATCAGCAAAGAACTGGTAGAGAACTTCGAGAACTGACTGTGAGAACAAGCGAATAGTCAAATCCTGACAATCCAGAGGAGGAACCAAGAAACCTTCAATCGACATTGACGACCTGCTCGTCAGTATCACCTAGATGATTTGGTGGCTGTAAAGCGTACTCAAGTTGTTCCAAGCATCGGAATGAAATGAAAATACCTAGGACCATACAGAGTAGTTAAAAACCCAAAACCCAACAACACATATGATGTTCTGCGAGAGGATGATATTGAATGTGCAAAGATGACATCCACGTGTGCCGAATTCATGAAACATTGGCCGGAAGAGTACCAGTCATCTGGGTCAGATGACATGTAGAATGGCCGAATGTGGGAGTGCTATATCCAGTAGGCAGTGGAAATTATACAAATTCTGAAATAACAAGATAGATGCGCTGTCACGAATATAGAGACTGATATAAAGATTGTAGTATGTGATTCTTTAGTTAATGTCATGCAATAGTATTTTGTGTCTTTCAATGGTTATTTTTCTCGTGCATTTCTAAATAAATCCCATAATAATAATATTAATGCCCGCCTCTGTGGTGTAGTGGTTAGCGTGATTAGCTGCCACCCCGGAGGACCGGGTTTGACTCCCGGCTCTGCCACGAAATTTGAAAAGTGGTACGAGGGCTGGAACGGGGTCCACTCAGCCTCGGGAGGTCAACTGAGTAGAGGTTGGTTCGATTCCCACCTCAGCCATCCTGGAAGTGGTTTTCCGTGGTTTCCCACTTCTCCCTCAAGCAAATGCCGGGATGGTACCTAACTTGAGGCCACGGCCGCTTCCTTCCCACTTCCTTGCCTGTCCCGCCCAATCTTCCCATCCCTCCACAAGGCCCCTGTTCAGCATAGCAGGTGAGGCCACCCGGGCGAGGTACTGGTCATTCTCCCCAGTTGTATCCCCCAACCCAAAGTGTGAAGCTCCAGGACACTGCTCTTGAGGCGATAGAGCTGGGATAGCTCGCTGAGAGGGAAAAAACCGACCCTGGAGGGTAAACAGATTAATAATAATAATAGTAATAGTAATAATAATAATAATAATAATAATAATAATAAATGACATGATAATCTTTTAGGTTTCTGCCGTGTCACAGTGCAGCGAGGTGATCAGCGGGATTGGCATGACAATTGATACATGCATCGCGGAGACTTTGACCCGCGTCTTCAGAAGACAAAGCACGTCTGTCCTCCAGGAAGACTTACTTAACAATGACAGTTTGAACTTGACAATGCTGTACCGTTGGTGTATTGTAACTGGTTCTCTGGTTCGTCACCAGATGGCTCACTGTAAGCTAGCCTTCCATGTGGGATTTGACGACGGTATCTTAGCTCAAAGTAAAATGATTCCTGTTCAGAACGTTCAATACGTCTGTGTGTTAAAAAATAGACGGCCAGGTCATCATATTACTGAAAGACAATGGCGAATGGATTAGGTAGAAGAAATAAATAAAATAAAATAAAATGAATAGGAACGAATGACCGACAAGAATATGGATGAATAAAAGTGACGGGATGGGGGTGAGACGGAGGACAAAGTCAATGAAACGAGAGTAGTGATGAGGAGTGTACGAACCTGGAAAAAATTTAAACGAATTAACATCTTTGAAGGACAGGGCAGAGAACTACCTACGTAAATATTTAGTGGTTGGCAACCACGTATTGCTTAATTGATATCAAGTGTCCCTGTTAAAATGATTAATATTTCTACGTCTTTCCACCGCTTTGCGTATGATCCTAGACATGTGGTGTTTTGTGTGGGTAAGATCTTGAACCCCATAACAATAATATTCATAATAATAATAATAATACTTTAGACACTCCTAAGTACTTGGAGACTGCCTTGGGTTAAAGTAGACCGTATTTAAGTAAGTGATTCACTCAGCCTGACCTATGTCATCATTAACAACAGAAAGTTTCTCCACACTCCTTGAAGCTCTACTTCAGTAATTGAGAGAATTTCTCGTCGGATATGCTTTTAATTTTAAAAGCTTTTGTACCACTCGGAAATGAGAAATTCCTCATTCTTTTCTATCCAGAGAAGCTCTGACGTACATAATATCTTTAAAAACATCGCCCTTTCATGCTCGGGGTGTGTTTTACAGTTCAATGAAATGAAGATTTCAGTACAAGAAAGCTGTCTGTAGTGTTCTGAATGGCATTAGCCCAATATGTTCCTGCCATTTAACTGGAGCAGGCGGATAATTGTAAGTATTACTTTTTCATAATTTGGTTATACTTAGGCAAGGAGACGCTAATGTTTGTTTATCGCAGTGCATAGAGGACAGCGAGGTGATCAGTGGGGTTGTCATGACTGTAATTCTCGCTTAACCTAGAGACAAGGCGGATTTTAGAGAATAATAATAATAATAATAATAATAATAATAATAATAATAATAATAATAATAATCGTATGGCCTCAGCTACCGTGTGCAGACATTTCGATTTGACGCCATCTGGCTGTCTGCTCGTCAATTTCGACGTTCCGTTTTACTCTAGGTCCGCTAGATGGCAGACAGAGTAAACCGGATCTCTCTTGGGCGTCTATGGCTGAGATTTAATTAATTTTGTCGGGTAAATACCAAATGGCCGCCTCTGTGGTGTAGTGGTTAGCGTGATTAGCTGCCACCCCCGGAGGTCCGGGTTCGATTCCCGGCTCAGCCACGAAATTTGAAAAGTGGTACGAGGGCTGGAACGGGGTCCACTCAGCCTCGGGAGGTCAACTGAGTAGAGGTGGGTTCGATTCCCACCTCAGCCATCCTCGAAGTGGTTTTCCGTGGTTTCCCACTTCACCTCCAGGCGAATGCCGGGATGGTACCTAACTTAAGGCCACGGCCGCTTCCTTCCCTCATCCTTGCCTATCCCTTCCAATCTTCCCATCCCCCTACAAGGCCCCTGTTCACCATAGCAGGTGAGGCCGCCTGGGCGAGGTACTGGTCATACTCCCCAGTTGTATCCCCGACCAAGAGTCTGAAGCTCCAGGACACTGCCCTTGAGGCGGTAGAGGTGGGATCCCTCGCTGAGTCCGAGGGAAAAGCCGAACCTGGAGGGTAAACAGATGATGATGATGATGATGATGAAATACCAAATGTATCACCAGAGATCTTTTACTTGCCGACATCGTACGACATGGAGTGTCGAATGGACTCTTTTCCGCCCTTCAAAAATCCGACTACCTCTGCCGGGTTTGAACCCGCTATCTTGGGATCCGGAGGCCGACACTCTACCACGGATCCATTTGTGAATAATAATAATAATAATATGGACAGCACTGTTTACTGCCGACAGTCTGACACACATACCAACCATTCTGATAGATAAGTAGCATGTTATTCTTAATAATAATAATTTTTGGAAGTAGGAAATCAAGAAGACATTTGTTTGTTTATAGGAAAAATAATTATGGATTGGAATAATTAACCCGGGGAGATGTTCGAAAATTTCCAATGCAAAAACAATAGGGCAATAAACAGCATAAAAACGACCAAACGAACGACACAATAAATTGAATTCCGTGGAACTTTAGGATGAAAGGAGCGACTGTATAATCAAGGACTAAGTGTGCAGTCGTAGATTTGGCCCGCTACAGTACCTGGTGACAGAGCTGTAGGAAAGAGCAGCTAACATAAACAAGCCGTAATTCCTGGTAGAGCCGAGTGCAATGGTATTTTGAACACGAAATACCTAGAATGTGTGGTCTTCCTGATTATGAAGCTGAATCAACGTATGGTAGATGTGTCGTTCAAGGGTCAGTTAGTGTATGTTTCAGTGAGCTTGGAATAAATAATAGCACATTCTGATTCAATGAGGATAACAACGGCAAACTGTTTTTTTTTGCTAGGGTCTTTACGTCGCACCGACACAGATAGGTCTTATGGCGACGATGGGATAGGACAGGCCTAGGAGTTGGAAGGAAGCGGCCGTGGCCTTAATTAAGGTACAGCCCCAGCATTTGCCTGGTGTGAAAATGGGAAACCACGGAAAACCATCTTCAGGGCTGCCGATAGTGGGATTCGAACCTACCATCTCCCGGATGCAAGGCAAACTATTTAGCGATCATGGACACCAGGCGGGCTAGCGCATAAGTGACTGCCAAGAGCTCAATTAGAGTATGGTTCCAGTGTATCGGACCCTCAACAAGATTTCTTGGTTCGAGAATTGGAAAAGATCGAAAGGAAAGCAGTGCAATTTGTTCTGGGTGATTTTCGATAAAGGAATAATGTTACGAACAAGTTACAATTTTTGGGCTGGAACGACTTGGGAGTAAGAAGACGAGTTTCTCGACTAAGCGGTATGTTCCGAGCTGTCAGTCGTAAGATAGCGCGGGAGTCATTAGAAAACGAATAAGCCTGAATGAAGTTTTATAAAGTGGGGAAGGTCGTAATATGAAGAGGTTAGAAATCAAGAGGGCACATTGAGGAATGTAATCGGATATAGGAAGAAGAATCATGGACTGGAATAATTTACCAAGGAGTTGTTTGATAATTTTTCAATTTATTTAAACTCGTTTAAAAAAATACCAGGTAAACATTTGATAGAGGACTGCCACCTCGGTGACAAACCTAAATGCAAATCTGTAATAAATGTTTGTTTTTTTTTTTTTTTTTTTTTGCTAGTGGCTTTAAGTCGCACCGACACAGATAGGTCTTATGGCGACGATGGGATATGAAAGGCCTAGAAGTTGGAAGGAAGCGGCCGTGGCCTTAATTAAGGTACAGCCCCAGCATTTGACTGGTGTGAAAATGGGAAACCACGGAAAACCATCTTCAGGGCTGCCAACAGTGGGATTCGAACCCACCATCTCCCGGATGTAAGCTCACAGCCACGCGCCTTTAACCCCAAGGGAAAATAAATTATTCCTTCTTCTGTCAATTGGGACCGACCCAAAACCTTCCTCAAACAAGATTCCATAGTGCCAATTAGAGAGCTATAAAACATTATATGACTGGTGAGTGCACGGCTGGCAGGCATCTCGCTGAACATTCGAACTTCTACCGGTTACCTCTGGTGTATTGCGAGTTGCGTAGGATATCAGAAGACGCATGAACATTTCTTGAGCCACACTGGAAGGAAATTTACGTTTCGACTTTCAAAGCAGATTAGGTACATATTTTAGGTGATGAGTACCGATATACACCCTCTTATTTTGTTTTATTTTATACCTCAACCTATAAATTTTCTACAGCGACGTCAGTGCATGCATGTCAGACTCGTTGGCTGAATGGTCAGCGTACTGGCCTTCGGTTCAGAGGGTCCCGGGTTCGATTCCCGGCCGAGGTGGGGATTTTAACCTTAATTGGTTAATTCCAATGGCTTGGGGGCTGGGTGTGTGTGTGGCGTATTCAACATTAGAAATCATCTTAGATAGGGCCCTCAACTTCACAGACATGCAAGTCGCCTAGTAAAAGACCTGCACCAGGCCTCTCCGGAGGCCATACGCCATTATTTATTATTTAATGCATGCATGACAGAAACGTTGTATATGTTGCCTACAGCTCGCGCGTTCCACAGACTTGCACCAGTTGAGCTTTATCAACTGGCTAGTGCCGGACTAGCCCTCTGTTGGCCATGATCATTAAGGGCTCAAATGTTTATTAACTGATACCGTACTTAGCCGTTTTGAGTCCCTTTGAGGGGAAAATGTCGCCTTTAGAATGTTTGCCAGCAGGCTGGGAGGGCTATACAATATATAATCATTAGATTCCGTGCCAAAAGCCTGAATTCATTTCCAAATCTGCCCACAGAGTTCATATGGAATGAAGGCATATGGCGCTGTTGATGGTAATTCATCCTTTGGATAGGGATGTTAAGCCTTGAGTAGACACCTTGGTGTTATTCGACAGTAGAAGGGTATGTGTAGACACCGGGTTTCAACCTCTTCCTACCTGATTATTACCATCATAATTTCACATCCAGACGCACAGGGCAGTCAGGGGCGTCAAATATAAAGACCTTCACCAGGAGAGCCGAACATATCCTCGGCAGTGAAAGGAATCTAATGCCATTCATCCTCTCCCACCAGCCTCTCCACCCGAGTAGTCCTAGGAGCGGAGAACTATCACAACACAACCATATAAATTGTGAAAAGGATGATAATTAAAAATTTGCCAAACAAACGAATATACTCGATCCACTAACTCTGGCATATCGTATAATCTTGTCGGTACACAGCCGATTTTATGAACCTGAGAGTAATAATAAAAATGTTCTTGATGCTACTGTACTACCCAATTACTACTTTTACGGTTTTCAGGTACACCGAGATACCGGAATTTTGCCACCAGAAGTTATTTGACGTGCTGGTAAATCTTCCAATACAAGGTTGCCGTATTTGAACACCTTCAAATACTACCAGAGTGAGCCGGAATCGAACCTACCGTCTTTATTTCAGAGGGCCAGCCTCTACCGTCTTTAATACTCAGCTCTACGAACATGATATCATTCATCAGTGAAGGTCAAATGGTCTTTCCTTGTGGGGACAAGTACTTTTTAAACAAACCTCCGTACCCGATAAATTATTTTTATTATTATATTTTATTTCTCCCTCAGAGTTTAAGATTTTTGAATTGTTGTAAAAGTCTTCATGAATTTAATCCACTGTCTAATGTCTCTGATAAAAGACAATCAGGTAATATGAAGTACTGAAGAACATCTCCTTGTATATATGGAGCAGAGGACTTTAATCTGCAGCCCATCCTTGAGGTCAGCGCGATGGATCCTACCGTCGTTAACATCAGCTAACTAACTTTAGGTCTCTCTACCTTTCGGATCAGATAACTTAACCTCATCTTATATTAATGGCAACAGTGCACGTCGAGTCTGGAGTCTTCTAGCTCACCACTTTATCCACAGGACTCCCAGCAGTGGTAGATCTTTGTACCCAACACTCCTATCTCACTCTGTCGCTTATAACACAGGGATTTCTCAATCACATTCCCACCAGCTGTAACTAATATCATGATGTGTCTATAGGGAAAATAAAGCTGAAACGCATGTCTCCCAGGTTGAATCCAGTGGAAGGACCTGCATTTGACAGTCTAAGTCTTATACTACTGCTGGGCAGAGTAGCTCATACGATAGAGTGCTGACCTTTTAAGCTCACTTCACAGATTCGATTCCGGCTGAATCCGGTGGTATTTGAAGATGCCCAAATGCATCACCTTCATGCCCATATATTTACCGCCACATAAAAGTATGTCTGTGGAACAACATTCCGGCACCTTGACGTCTCCGAAAATTGTTGAAGTAGTTTACGGGGCGTAATACCGGTAACATAATTATTTTTCTCCTATCATCCTCCTGAAACTCAATCTGCACATATGAAGACAGCTAGATTTTATTATCTATCAATGTAACTGAATTTCCAATAGTTCTCAAAGCTGACTTTCATGATCTGGCTGATAGTCCATACACGGTAATGTATTCCTTTCCGTCAACTGTGAACTGCGCTAGGACAGGCCTGTTGATTGTGTCATTTGAAGTGTCTGATATAGATTTTTCTATACATGAAGAACGAAGATGCTGAACATCACAAATTATTACGTTATGGTTATACAGATATTCGTAGGGAAACCTTTAAACTTGATAAGATCCAGCTTTCAAATCTTTTGCTCATTACAGCTCATACCTTAAAATCAAGTACTGGACTGTCCTATTTCTTGAAAATTTCATTGACATTATTTTTAAGAGACTATTGTTCTAGTTCAAGAATACCGTTTGGTCCTACAAGTTAAGCATATTAAATGTTTCTTGTATTACATTAAGATATTCCTCGCTGTGCAGTAGATTTACGATATGCAGTAACAGACCTGGACATCGATGTGAAAGAAGATATGGTACTTATTCGCATAGTTCTTGAAATAATTCTGGATATAATTAATTTGTCTCCTTACGTGGATAAAAGTTTAAAAATGATACACTATTAATATACCTATTCGTATGTAAATTTTAATTGTGATTTTGGTTGTAGAGAACCAAACAAGTGCCATGGATGGTCCCAATGGAAGTGCTGTAACACCAGAAGATTCTGTTTTATTTGCCCATAAAACGTTGGCTTTGGCTTTGAAGAGAATGTTATAATTAATTGTACCTTCTGTTCAATTAAAGAACAACAGGAGACTATAACAGTATTAATTTTCCTAGTTCACCACTTCAGTAACATTCAGGCCATCTCTGACAGCTGATGATGGAGCTGTTGAGGATCCAAACAGCCTTCGGGTCGAGAACAAAAAACAAAAAAACAATATATGCAAACACCAGAATAACACGCGGAAGTTTAAGATAAGAATTAACAAATGTTTTACAATCCCGTTATTTTTAGTTGAGTCTGGCGATTCAACACATAATATGCCGTTCCCTTCTATTTGGCCTTCCTTCATTCAATTTTTGATGGCTATTTATGAGTAATGAGGCCCAGTTTTACGGCCAGATGAGCTTGCTGACTTCAATCCTATGCGGAAGTATGTATTTTTCCTTCTTTTTACAAGTACCTTTACATCGCACCGACACAGAGAGGTCTTATGGCGACGATGTTACAGGAAAGGGCTATGAGTGGGAAGGAAGCAGCCGTGGCCTCAATTAACGTACAGCCCCAGTATTTTCCTGGTGTAAAAATGGGAAACCTCGGAAAACCATCTTCAGCGCTGCCGACAGTGGGGCTCGAACCCGCTATCTCCTGAATACCGGATACTGGCCGCGACTGCAGCAATCGAGCTCAGTAAGTATATATTCACTATTGTGCGTTTCCTTTGCAGTTCGTAGTGTGGTGTGCTGTGAGTACATGAAGAGATGTACACAGTCAGTCCTCATGCTAGAGGAATTAACAAAAGACAGTTACAATCCCTGTCCCGGTCCAGAATTAAACCCGGTACCTTCTGAACTGAAAGCTACTAGGAGGTCAACATAAAGGAGTCCAGACAGAGTTTATATAAACAAAATTCACTCCCATGAAACATTCCAGACAAATACCATCCATAGTCTTTGAATATTATACTGAAAATGGAAGTTACACAAAATAAGAAACAAATATACGACAAAGTAGAACTTAGCGATTGACATACGTGGACACAAATTCACAAATATACCTTTGAACTTGAGGAGAGAATTTCCTTCACCATGTTAAAGAGAAAGGTATTAGGAAAACTTCAAAAATGGAATTTTTGACTCATCAAGGTGGTTTTGATAGCTGTTTATCGTCACAAAATGAATGTTTTCGAACTACAGAACGAAGGGAAATAACCAGGATTGTGAAGGAAGCGGCGATGGCATTAAGAAACAGCCCCAGTATTTTCCTGTTGTGAAGATGGGATATCACAGAAAACCATCTTCAAGGCTGCTGAGAGTAGGATTCCCGAAAAAAAGCTCACAGCTACGCTCTCAAATTTCACCACCGTCCAAACAGAGACCTCTTCTTAGTTGTCATGCACTCTAATGTCGTTTCCATTACATGACCCAAATATGGGGAAACCTACGGGATGAATTAATTTAATCACATAGTATTCGTGATAATAATCGAGAAGCAGAAGGAGAAGAAAAATTATTTTCTGTCCTGTTTACTGTTTGTGTAACAAGTTCTACAAACTTATAAAAATCTGATCCCTTGCTGCCATTTTTTGTATCTCTGTAAGTTGTGTTAATCTATATATAAAAATCAGAATGTCTGTCTGTCTGTCTGTCTGTCTGTCTGTCTGTCTGTCTGTCTGTCTGTCTGTCTGTCTGTCCGTCTGTCTGTCTGTCTGTCTGTCTGTCCGTCTGTCTGTCCGTCTGTTCCTTATAAGAATCCTAACGTTCAACCAATCTGAACCAAATTTTGAGTACTTACATTTTAGGGCCCTTCGGGTAACCCCATCTACAAGAAATTTTAACATCTCCCTGCATTCCCTAGATTTAGACCCTTTGGCACATTTACATAGGCAAATATAGGCGAAATATTCAATTTGTCGTACAAAGACAAGTCAAAGCTTTTTAAGCCTCATGACGTGTTGAACAAAACTCGGTGAGGTCCAACGGGTCACAAAAAACATGTTTTAAGGGCCTAAAACCAACCGATTTTTTATATCGGCACTACACTACCCCGCTCTAGGAATTCGATGAAGAAATGACTAGCAGTAACCATGCCAACGTCAGCTTAAGGATTTTGCAGTGGAATACAGGCCTGGTGTTCGAAGTAGGCACGTGCCTAAATGTAGCCTAGGCCAAGGAGAGTTTCTGCTACACATATAACTGTCTCAAAGAAAGCACTGTGGGGGTAAGCCACCCCTACGGGTTGTGGTCGGGAGGGGGTGGCATATATAAAAATAATCGAAAATAGTGTCCAAAGCATAGGTTTCAGGGTCGCTGAGATGAACAATGACACTCCGGATGTCGTTTAAGTCCAAGTTCAGTCCCTATAGGCATGGAGGTGAGAAGAGGTGAAAAATAAAATGTCCAAAATAACCGAGATTATGGATGAATGTATTTTTCATTGTATCTTTCAAATAAACAAACAAACAAACAAAACATGACTGTGGGGGCAGAACTACTCTAACACCGTGACTCTTTGGATGCCGTTTAAGTCATACTCCTGGCCCAGTCGGAATGGAGGTTGAGAAGGGGTGAAAAAAGAATGTCGAAAATGACCGAAATTATGGATGTATGTGTTATTTTCCAGCATAACTCTCAACTAAAAGTGGTGCACACATGACTTACTACACTATCTGGAAAAAAATTACGTTAGGTAAGACAACCTTAGCACCCCTGGCCTGGGGATGATACTAAGAAATAATCGAAAACGTCGAATATTACTGTCGAATCTATAGCTTTCAGGGTTGCTTAGATTAATACTGACACTCCGGATGCCTTTAAATTGAAGGCCATACCACATCATAGCTCTCAACCAAACTCGATACGGATATGAGTTACTACCTGGAAAAGATACTGCAGGGGTAAGACACGCCTGGGGAAGGGGATGACATGTAAAATAATCGAAATCAGCCAATATTAGTGTCTAATCCATAGTTTCCGGGGTCACTGAGATGAATAGTGACACTCCGGATGTCGTTGAAGTCCAAGTTCAGCACCTATCGGCATGGTGCTTTAGAAACAGGTGATAAAGAATATGTCCAAATTGACCGAGATTTATGTTGTTTACTCAGTTTTCGATGCCGCTCGGCTGTTTGTTGATAGTCCCAGTGACGACTGGAATCGTGTACATCATATCTATAATGCGACGCGTAAATACATTACGTTATAACTAATTTTTACTATTGTTTGAAAGGATCAACTACTTCCCAGACAATCTGGGCTGCCTCAAGGAAATACTTTGAGTTAAATCAAAATAATGTCAAGCTAAAGCGTAAAATTATACAGATAACAACATTTCTAAGTTTACAAAAGATTTCATAAACAATCAAGCAACGTTATAATTAAGAAAACTTAAAAAAACTCTTCTAACAGGTAATACAAACACTAAAAGTAAAAGGTGTGAAAGAGAAAGTTACCAAAATTGTAAATGTACGTGTGTACAGTATTTTCTAGAATAGCTCTCAATCAAACTTCGTAGAAATACGAATTACTCTCTCAAAAATATACTGGAGGAGTAAAACACCTTCTAGCAAACCTAGAGGAGGAGATGACGTACAAGAATAATCGAAAACGACTAATATTAGTGTCTAATCCATAGTTTCTGCGATCGCTGAGTTGATTGTGGCACTCCGGATGCCGTTTAAGTACCAGTTCAGCTGCGTAGTCATAGCGAAAAGTGGTGATGAAGGAAACTTACCGAGATTAGTTTGATTAACCATAAAATAAAACAATCTAAAAGACTTGTATTTAAACACACAACAATAACCTTTAAACTACAAAATAAGTAATAAAATACCTAAAATTAAACAATCACTAAAATGCCCGGGCTAGTTTCTTGATAAAGTACAGATAATACACATGTTCCATGCGGTTACCTTTGCCCTTTTTTAATATTTACTAATTGCAGAAGTGGTCTACTAAATTTCCCAGATTTAGGCTTGGAAATCTCATCAACTATTACAAATTGTATCGAAGTATATTGAATTAAATCGATGTGGAACTGAACAAGTAATGTGTCCTTAACATAACGTACAGTATATTGAGTTACGAAAACTTTGTATGTTTATAACATCCTGTATTTATTTACTAATTTGAAACAATTACTTTCGGGTATAATAAAAACTCGGGAGATAAATATGTATTTTTCATTCCATTTAAACAAATCTGGCGAACGTTTTACGTGATTGTTACTTATTGTACTATGAAGGAAATATAATATACATAATTGATTTTACACGTAATAGTATTCTTTCACGTTACAAAATCTGATTTGTTTGTAATTAGAGCTATCTGTTGTCTATTATACCGGGGGCAATGTCATTAAAATATAATTAGCTTTGTTTTTGCCGTCGTGCTTTGTGAACGACCATTAGCGTAATGGGACAGTGTTTGACCAATCAACACAACTTACACCCTTAAACAAGAGAGTCAAATTTGAATACAGAACACACAACATCCCCTCCCATAATTATCTTAAATTTAATATGATAGGCATGGCCCTCCTTATCTGAGGTGAAAAAGCCGTGTTCATTTCACGCGGTAAAACGTGAGTTCGATTCCGCGCCGTGTAAAATGTGCTCTTCCCTCTGGCAGGTCTTCAGAAATCTGCTGTACATAAAATCCTGTCCATTGCCATCCTCTTAATTTGCCGGTAGCTTCCTGCTATCCTGACACTATCCATCATGTGGTCTCTTTCCCACCCTCTTCATTTGCCGATATCTTCCTGCTATCCTAACGCTATCCATCGTGTGTATCTTTTTCGTCCACTTCCTTTGCCCGTAGCTTCCTGGTATCATGACACTATCCACCACGTGGTAATTTTTCCGCCTACATAATGTAGCAGTAGCTTCCTGCTATCCTAACGCTATCCATCATGTGGTATCTTTTTCGTCCACTTCCTTTGCCCATAGCTTCCTGGTGTCATGACTCTATCCACCACGTGGTACTTTTCCGCCTACATAACTTGACTGTAGCTTCCTGCTATCCTGACAATATCCATCATGTGGTATCTTTCCTGACTACTTCATTTTCGGGTAGTTTCCTGCTAGCGTGACACTATCCACCGTGTGGTATCTTTTCCGTCCACCTCATTTCCTGGTAGCTTCTTTCCATCCTGACACTATCCACCGTGCGGTATCTTTTCGTCCAATTCATTTCCGGGTAGCTTCCTGCTAGCGTGACACTATCGCCACGTGGAATCTTTTTCGTCCTCTGCTTGTGTTATCTTCCTACTATCCTGAAACTGTCCACTGTGTTGTATCTTTTCATTCACTTCATATCCTGGTAGCTTCCTGATAGCGTCACCTTATCCACCACGTGGTATATTTTCTGTCCACTTCATTTGTGGCATTTTCCTGCTATCCTGAGACTAACCATCGAGTGATATCTTTCCCGTCCGTTTCATTTGTTGGTGTCTTCCTGCTATTCGGAAACTTGTTATTTTGTTCTTTTTTTTTTTTGCTAGTGGCTTTACGTCGCACCAACACAGATAGGTCTTATGGTGACCATGAGATAGGAAAAGCCTAGGAGTTGGAAGGAGGCAGCCGTGACCTTAATTAAAGTACAGCCCCAGCATTTGCTGGTGTGAAAATAGGAAACCACGGAAACAATCTTCATGGCTGCCGACAGTGGGATTCGAACCCACTATCTCCCGGATGAAATTTCACAGCTGCGCGCCTCTGACCGTACGGCCAACTCGCCCGGTCTATCCTGAAACTACCGATATCGATAGCTTCTGTCGCTTAAGTGCGGCCAGTATCCAGTATTCGGGAGTAGGTTCGAACCTCACTGTCGGCATCCCTGAAGATGGTTTTCCGTAGTTTCCCATTTTTACAGCAGGCAAATGCTGGGGCTGTACCTTAATTAAGGCTACGGCCGCTTCCTTCCCACTCCTAGCCCTTTCCTGTCCCATCATCGTCATAAGACCCATCTGAGTCGGTGCAACGTAAAGCAACTAGCAAATATCCTGAAACTATCCACTGTGTAACGGTTAGTGTTATTAGCTGCCGTCCTCGCAGGCCCAGGTTCGATTCCCGGTACTGCCAGAAATTTAAAAATGGCAGGAGGGCTGGTATGTGGTTAAAATGGTAAATGCGGCTCACCTCCAATGAGGGTGTACCTGAAAGAGCTGCACCAATCCGGTTTTGAGGACACGAATTTACATTTCCTGGTATCTTCCTGCTAGCCTGACGTTATTCACTGTGTGGTATACTTTCGTCCACTTCATTTCCTGGTATCTTCCTGCTAGCCTGACGCTATTCACTGTGTGGTACATTTTCGTCCACTTCATTTCCTGGTATCTTCCTGCTAGCCTGACGTTATCCACTGTGTGGTATATTTTCGTCCACTTCATTTCCTGGTAGCTTCCTGCTAGCCTGACGCTATCCGCTGTGTGGTATACTTTCGTCCACTTCATTTCCTGGTATCTTCCTGCTAGCCTGACGTTATCCACTGTGTGGTATATTTTCGTCCACTTCATTTCCTGGTATCTTCCTGCTAGCCTGACGTTATCCACTGTGTGGTATATTTTCGTCCACTTCATTTCCTGATATCTTCCTGCTAGCCTGACGCTATCCACTGTGTGGTATATTTTCGTCCACTTCATTTCCTGGTAGCTTCCTGCTAGCCTGACGCTATTCACTGTGTGGTATACTTTCGTCCACTTCATTTCCTGGTAGCTTCCTGCTAGCCTGACGTTATCCACTGTGTGGTATATTTTCGTCCACTTCATTTCCTGGTATCTTCCTGCTAGCCTGACGTTATCCGCTGTGTGGTATACTTTCGTCCACTTCATTTCCTGGTAGCTTCCTGCTAGCCTGACGTTATCCACTGTGTGGTATATTTTCGTCCACTTCATTTCCTGGTATCTTCCTGCTAGCCTGACGCTATCCGCTGTGTGGTATACTTTCGTCCACTTCATTTCCTGGTAGCTTCCTGCTAGCCTGACGTTATCCACTGTGTGGTATATTTTCGTCCACTTCATTTCCTGGTATCTTCCTGCTAGCCTGACGTTATCCGCTGTGTGGTATACTTTCGTCCACTTCATTTCCTGGTAGCTTCCTGCTAGCCTGACGTTATCCACTGTGTGGTATATTTTCGTCCACTTCATTTCCTGGTATCTTCCTGCTAGCCTGACGCTATCCGCTGTGTGGTATACTTTCGTCCACTTCATTTCCTGGTAGCTTCCTGCTAGCCTGACGTTATCCACTGTGTGGTATATTTTCGTCCACTTCATTTCCTGGTATCTTCCTGCTAGCCTGACGCTATCCGCTGTGTGGTATACTTTCGTCCACTTCATTTCCTGGTAGCTTCCTGCTAGCCTGACGTTATCCACTGTGTGGTATATTTTCGTCCACTTCATTTCCTGGTATCTTCCTGCTAGCCTGACGCTATCCGCTGTGTGGTATACTTTCGTCCACTTCATTTCCTGGTATCTTCCTGCTAGCCTGACGCTATCCGCTGTGTGGTATATTTTCGTCCACTTCATTTCCTGGTATCTTCCTGCTAGCCTGACGCTATCCGCTGTGTGGTATACTTTCGTCCACTTCATTTCCTGGTAGCTTCCTGCTAGCCTGACGTTATCCACTGTGTGGTATATATTCGTCCACTTCATTTCCTGGTAGCTTCCTGCTAGCCTGACGTTATCCACTGTGTGGTATATATTCGTCCACTTCATTTCCTGGTATCTTCCTGCTAGCCTGACGCTATCCGCTGTGTGGTATACTTTCGTCCACTTCATTTCCTGGTATCTTCCTGCTAGCCTGACGCTATCCGCTGTGTGGTATATTTTCGTCCACTTCATTTCCTGGTATCTTCCTGCTAGCCTGACGCTATCCGCTGTGTGGTATACTTTCGTCCACTTCATTTCCTGGTAGCTTCCTGCTAGCCTGACGTTATCCACTGTGTGGTATATATTCGTCCACTTCATTTCCTGGTAGCTTCCTGCTAGCCTGACGTTATCCACTGTGTGGTATATTTTCGTCCACTTCATTTCCTGGTAGCTTCCTGCTAGCCTGACGTTATCCACTGTGTGGTACATATTCGTCCCTGCTAGAAATTGTCCACCACGTGGTACCTTCGCCATCCTCTTCATCAGCAAGTCTCTTTTCTCTTCATCCGTTCAGTCGAGTACAGCTCTCTGTCATACTAAGGATCATGTGTCTCAGTTAATCTATAAACCGGGTAGCTTTTTTTAATTCGGTGATCATCGTGCCAGTATCTCCTTTGACGCCATCTAACCAACGAAATCTTGGCCGTAGACTTCCATTCTTGCCGCCTAACATTCCGAACATGACATCATTTCCCAGGAAGGTTCTTCTCTCATTACATGGCCAAATTATGATAGCTTTTGCGCCATTATACTCCTATACAAAAGGGTTTTAGGTTGACTTAATCCAAGATTTTCCTAAAACTAATTTTGACCGTACACGGTTCTCAGCAAACACCAAAGGCGAAATTCATCGGTCCACTTCGTGTCAACTTTCTTCAGGGTCCTTGTTTCGCAGCCCTAAGTCACTACAGGGAAAGTGATCAGTCTGTATTTTTCCATCTTATCATTACTTTCCTTACAAGTGTCAATCACCACTTGACTTCAGTGGTGTAATCACCATCGCGATTAACTTTTTAACCAAGGAAGATGAAATTCTATTCTGTTACTGTAAAGAGTCTGGTATCTTCTCCATTCTCTTCAGTTCCTCTTCCGCATCCTCAGGATATTGAACAGCTCTCTTCATCATCTCTCTCCAATACCTCCTCATTCCTTATCGTTTCTACCCACGTTGCCCACTTCATTCTCCTCCATAACCACATGTAATCTCTTTTCGTCCCCCTTCCTCACTGTCCGCGTTTCAGCTTCATACATGCAAACCACTTCACCTGTCTCTTACTCAGACCCATGCCCGATCTTCCACAAAGGCGTCTCTTCTGCACCATGGTGATATGAGTCTTTATTTCCCTATTGCATCTCTGTTATTATGCTTCCAAGATATTTGAAACCTAACGCTCAGAGTCTTTCTGGTCTATTTTCACGTTTTTCACTTTACCTTTCAGCACTGTTGGCCTTATTCTTTGCCTTACTCCTATTCATTGAATGTTACTCACGAGGTATATTCATATCTGCTAGCATTCTATTCATCACCCATTCACTCTCTGCTAACAACATCCGCCAGTCGAAACATTTAAAAACGAGTGTTCCAGTACATGTCTGTGAGGTTCACCCAGCCTACCACAGAAATGAATATCAGATTAATATCATGGGACAAAGGTGGTGAGGTATAGAACACATCACGCTTAAGACCGAGGCTATGGATAGAGAATGCCGTTACCTTCAACTATTTCATGGCCTGTTCGTAGTTCCCTTTACTGTTCCTGGCCTTAGTACTAGGTGACATTCAAGCTGTTCGTTAATGAGCCATCACTGTCCAATTGACCTTCATTGTAACGTATGGAGTATTTCTGAGTAATGAATGATGTGCTTTGATTTAGTCTAAAAACTGGAACACTACTTCACAACTGCAGAGAATTAGCTTCAAACAATTCTCATCAGAAAAATTGTAATGATAAGTCCGATAGTAGTCGTGAATTAATTAATTTTAAAAGATAGTTGAAATTTATTTTGCTACGGAGATCCTCCATTGCTATGTTTCAAGAAAATTTACTGCTTTACAAGTGTTCGCTATGTTTATAATACAAGGGACTGTCGGTAAAAGTCGTAAGTGGAACGAGTGAGTCGTGTGTCCACTTGATATGTTCATGGTTGGTTCACATCTTGTTATTTTGTTTGTTTGCTTGTCTGTCTGTTAAGTCATCTACCTGGAGTTTTGTAACGAATAGTATAAGCCTTAACTTTCACTCTCCTCAATGATCTGTACGAGAATGGCTTTCGAGGTTTGGCTCTAGAAAGTGCAGGCATTGGCCTAAAGACACTTAATTCTAGGAACACATAAAGGGGAATTGCGAATTCAGCTCACTATAATACAGAGTGGTCCTTACGTTGACACTTGAACTGCCGTAAGCGTTCATAGCAGAATGCGTTCTGGTGATATAGAAATCTCCATGAGCATGAGGTATTTCTAAAACAAAATGAACACGAAGCCAAATGAAGCTGATAAATTAGTTCCAACTTAATTATCATTTTTTTTTATTTCTATGTCCCACTAATTTTATGGTTTTCATATAATCCTAAGTACTGGAATTTTGTCCCGTAGAATTTCTCTGATGCGCCATTAAATCTGTTAACAGGTGCTGACGTATTTGAGCATATTCAAAAGCCATTGGACTGGGCTGGGATTGAACCTACGAACTTGAGTGGCGCTCTGTGCTCTGAAACATTCAACTTTGCATGAATAAATCACATCTCTTTGTAACTATCAGTTATTAGCTAGAAGTGCTCCAAAATGTAAAATAGTTGATGTACAGGTTGATGACTGGGAATGTAGCAGCAGTTCATGCTGTGCCCGGTAGGATCATTGACAGCAACCGTTGTAGGCGATGTCTCAACGAAATTGAAACACATGCACAAGTCCATGATTCCTGCCAACACGGCGAGACTCTGTGCATCGCTAGACATCATTAAATAAGAACCTCCATCGCCCAGACCCTCTCACCATCCATGAAGAGAACCATGATTTGGCAGAGAATGAAAGCACTCGAAGGATCGATATGACTGTCTACAAAGACAACAATGTAGGATTTATAATCGAACCAACCGTCCACTTTGAAACCTCTGCGGGTCAACCTGACGATGTTGATCGTGAGAAGAAGGGAATATATGAGCCAACAGTTTCACTCAGTAAGCAAACATATAATCTAAAAATGATCGAAGTTACAGGCTTGCTGATCGGGAATAGGGACACAATACAAATCTTAGAGTTCTGCAAGACATTCCACCTACCAAAATGTTTGATTACTGACATTGCACTTTCTGCATTAAAATCGTATTTTAAGTATTTTAAGAGAGTGAACTATTTTATTGAATGTTCCATTACAAACAGAGCTGGCACAGAGTGTACTTTAGGCAGCCCCTAAATTGAGGGAGTGGTACTATGTAATATCACAACGAGATTTGACGTTTCTCACAGCGTGTCTTTTGATCATAACAAAAGCCCTCGCTCTTTCCTCGAGCTATTTGTGTTAACATCGCGGCTTTAAGACGAGCTAATCTCTGTGACAGCAAGTGTCTACAAGATCTCCCCTAATCGCACAGCTTCCTGCCACTCCGCTCCCTCACTCATTTCTCTGTCCCTAGCTCCACAGTTTTTATATTTCCACCGCAGGCCATTTCTTCCGAAACATCGCCATCATCACCTGAAAAACAAATGTGCACACTTTCGTGGGAATATATGAAACATAAAAAGGAACAGACGTCTACAAAGTGACGTTTGCCCGTCCACTTGTATCCCAGTAAAGATTTGGTAACCTGTAAGTCCTGCTCTGACTTCCTGTCCATAAAGATTCTCACTTCTTTCCTTCATATTTTAATTTGCTTTTTATCTAGCCTTCTCTGTTCGTATTTTCTGGTGTTGTTCTTTGTTTTGCTTCGATTCGTTTTGTTCTGTTTCTTTTTTATTCTGGTTTGTTTTATTCTGTGCTGTTCTGTTTCGTTTAATTTTTATTTGTTTCATTTTGTTTTGTTTTGTTCCATTTCGTTTCATTTTGATCTGTTTCATTTTGTTTTGTTTCGGTCTGTTTCGTTTCGTTTCATTTTGATTTGTTTTGTTTTATTTTGTTTCGTTCCGTTTTGCTTTGTTTCGTTTTATATTGATTTGTTTCATTTCCTTTCGAATTGTTTTCTTTCGTTTTATTCGGTCTTGTCTTGTCTTGTCTTGTCTTGTCTTGTCTTGTCTTGTCTTGTCTTGTCTTGTCTTGTCTTGTCTTCTTTAACCAGTAGAGCACAGCAGCGCATTGTATGCTCGAGACTGGACAAAACTTGAAGTAATGTATTGGTCCCACAGAATACTGACGGAAATTGTCATGGTCAGCCGAGTGACAAGACAGTTGGTTAGGACTGGTTGGAGAGACTATTGGTCTGGGACAGATCACGTTTGCACGGCAAGCAAATGTTTGTCTGCAGGTCGGGCCAAAATGGGTCGTACAGGCGTATTGAAGGATTCAGCAAATTGTAGCGTTACTTCGTCCACCTTCTTTCCAAAATGTCGTAGTTTTGTTATACCGTACTATAAAAGTGAATTAACTGTTTAAGGCTGGGTAGTCGGCCCCCAGCAGTGGCAACGATTACCTACATATGTCATACAACTTGAGATTCCTAAGTTTTAAAAATAATAAGATGGAATGGTCGACAATACCATCGACTAATGGTCAGACTCGCGACAAGGAAGCTCTTTAGAAGAAGCTACGAACTGGTGAAATGAAATGGCGTATGGCTTTTAGTGCCGGGAGTGTCCGAGGACATGTTCGGCTCGCCAGGTGCAGGTCTTTCGATTTGACACCCGTAGGTGACCTGCGCGTCGTGATGAGGATGAAATGATGATGAAGACGACACATACACCCAGCCCCAGTGCCAGCGAAATTAACCAATCATGGTTAAAATTCCCGACCCTGCCGGGAATCGAACCCAGGACCCCTGTGACCAAAGGCCAGCACGCTAACCATTTGGCCATGGAGCCGGACTACGAACTGGTTAAAATAAGGAATGCGACGTCGTACAATGCTAAAATGCAACTTTGGTAGCCACGAATTTTTTTCTCAACTTGCCCTTATTCTTCCAGTAGTTTGGGGTGGTGCCCTTCATGCTCTTTTGATTTCACAACGTTTTGTAGCGTAAATTCCATTTTCCTCCTTTTGGGCTAACTTCACCTTAAAGTATGAATCAAAGCGTGAATAGTACATCCATTACTCTTTTTTTAAAATCACGTAGAGTGTCGACTTATAATTCTCAAGATCGTGTGAAACTCGGAAAACGCAGTCGGATTTCGGATTTTTAAAGGGCGTAAAAATACATTTGATATTGCATGCCATTATTGGTTTTATATCCCACCAAAGTTTTACGGCTTTCAGAGAAGCCAGTGTGCCAAAGGAGTTCTTTGATGTACCGGTAAATCTACCGGAACGAGACTGACGTATATGAGAATTCTCAAATACACCAGATATAACCAAGATTGAACCCAGCAACAACACTCAGAAGGTCAGCGCTCTACCATCATCGCCACTCGGTCTGGTAGTTTCACAACGATATCACGTGTACTGACTTCACAGGGCTGATAATGGCTAGATTCTATTTCATGAAGGTATGACAATAAAAACAGCATATTGCTGTGACACTGTAACACAGGAATTTCACCAGTTACGGAACTATAGAACTCTGGAGTTTTTTTATTCCTGCTCTTTTTGTCGTCACCCGGCGAGCCCGTGTATTACCACAAACCATGAATACGAATTAACTATTGGACCACGGCGGATATGTGGCGCCGTTCATTCATCGGAAATGACTGCATGCAAATTTTATCTTTTTATGTTCCATAAGTGAGGAAAGGAAGCCGCTACCAGAACCGTAGGTCTACTACGAGTACATTGTTCGTGACAGGAACCCATCTTTCTGTTTTTCCCCTATGCCGAAGTAAATCATCTTTCTTGACAGCTTCCACAAGACGTGAAACCAGCTACAGGCTACATTTATTTCAATGTACGGGTGACCGTAGAATTAGGAATTTGAATTAAATATTTCCTTTAGCAACAATAATAATAATAACGATAATAATAATAATAATAATAATAATAATAATAATAATAATAATAATACCGAGCTCGATAGCTGCAGTCGCTTAAGTGCGGTCAGTATCCAGTATTCGGGAGATAGTAGGTTCGAACCCCACTGTCGGCAGCCCTGAAAATGGTTTTCCGTGGTTTCCCATTTTCACACCAGGCAAATGTTGGGGCTGTACCTTAATTAAGGCCACGGCCGCTTCCTTCCCACTCCTAGCCCTTTCCTGTCCCATCGTCGCCATAAGACCTATCTGTGTCGGTGCGACGTAAAGCAACTAGCAAAAAAAAAATAATAATAATAATAATAATAATAATAATAATAATAATAATAATAATAATAATCTTGGCTTATTTCCCCTTAAATGCGGGATTCACTGTCCTATATCGTGTCCTCCATATTATCCTGTATGCTGCAGCATCTTGGCAAACACTGACAATTTGAATATCTTCCTTCAAGCTGTCCATTCACCTCCCATTAAGTCTTACTGGATGCCATCGTCCATCTGATTTGAGCTCGTTGACTGTTCGTGCAAATAATTTTACAGTTTTCAGAGTCACCCAGGAGACGAATTGTTTCCACTTGAATGTATTTGTATACCCACACGAGTCTCAAAGAGCCGGTCCTCTATCGCCTGAGCATTGCAGTCCACCGTTTGTTGAGATAAATGAACCCCGAGGAATTATTTATTGACTGAAAGTGTGTTGTGTTTGAGTCATCAGTCCATAGACAGGTTTGATGCAGCTCTACATGCCACCCTGTCCTGTGCTAACCTTTTAATTTCTAAGTAACTATCGCATCCTACATCTGCTCTAATCTCCTTGTTATATTCATACATTGGTCTACCCTTACCGTTCCTACCACCTGCACTTCCTTCAAAATCCAACCGAACAAGCCCTGGGTGTCTTAAGGTGTGTCCTATCATTCTATCTCTTCTTCTCGTCAAATTTAGCCAAACTGATCTCCTCTCACCAATTCAATTCACTATCTCTTCATTTGTGATTTGATCTATCCATCTCACCTTCAGCATTCTTCTGTAACACCAAATTTCAAAAGTTCCTATTCTCTTTCTTTCTGAGCTAGTTATCGTCCATGTTTCATTTCCAGACAATGCCACGCTCCAGATGAAAGTCTTCAGAAACATCTTTCTAATTCCTATATCACTGTTCGAAGTGAGTAAATTTATTTTCTTAAGAAAGCTCTTTCTTGCATGTGCTACTCTGCATTTTATGTCCTCCCTACTTCTGCCATCGTTAGTTATTTTACTACCCAAGTAACAATATTCATCTATATCATTTAAGACTTCATTTCCTAATCTAATATTTCCTGCATCACCTGCCTTCGTTCGACTGCACTCCATTACTTATGTTTTCGACTTATTTATTTTCATCTTGTACTCCTTACCTAAGACTTTTTCCATATCATTCAGCAACTTCTCAAGATCTTCTGCAGTCTCAGATAAAATAACCATATCATCGGCAAATCTCAAGGTTTTGATTTCCTCCCCTTGGATTGTGATTCCCTTTCCAAACTCCTCTTTGATTTCTTTTTATTCCCGCTTTGTAAACATTGCAATGGAGGGGAGACAAACTGCTGCCTTACCTCACTCCTTTCTGGATTACTGACCCTTTTCCAAAGCCCTTGATTCTTATCACTGCGGACTTATTTTTATACAGATTTTAGATAATTCTTCGTACCCGGTATCTGATCCCAATCACCTTCAGAGTCTCGAATAGCTTGGTCCAAATCGAATGCCTTTTCTAGATCCGCGAATGCCATGTACTTGGGCTTGTCCTTCTTAATTCGATCCTCTACGATCAGACGTAAAGTCAGGATTGCTTCACGTATTCCTACGTTTCTTCTGAAGCCAAACTGATTTTCTCCCAACTCAGCTTCATCTTGTATTTCCATTCTTCTGTAAATAGCACGTGTTAAAATTTTGAAGGCATGAGATACTAAACTAATGGTGCGGTAGTTTTCACACTTGTCAGCACCGTCTTTCTTGGGAATAGGTATAACAACATTCTGCCGAAAATTGGATGGCACTTCTCCTGTCTCATAGATCTTATACACTAGATTGAATAACCTTTCTCCTAAAGCACTCAGTAATTCAGACGGTATTTCATCAATTCCAGGTGCCTTTTTCCTATTTAGGTCTCTCACAACTCTCTCAAACTCTGACCTCAAAATTGGATCTCCCATTTCATCAGCATCAAGTCTCTTCTTGTTCCGAAACCAAATCATCTACGTCTTTACATTGATACAACTACTGGATATGCTCCCGCCATCTTTCTGCTGTGTCTTCTTTCCCTAGAAGTGGCTTTCCATCTGAGCTCTTAATATTCATACACCTAGATCTCCTTTTTCCAAATGTTGCCTTGATTTTCCTGTATGCAGTATCTACCTTTCCTAGCTCCATACAACCTTCAACATCCTTGCACTTATCCTTCAACATCCTTGCACTTATCCTTTAGTCATTCTTCCTTAGCTATCTTGCACTTTCTATCCTCTTCATTCTTTAATAGCCTGTATTCTTCTCTGCCCTTTCCATTTCTAGCATTCTTGTATTTTCGTCGTTCACCAATCAGGTCTAGTATCTCTTGAGTTATCCATTGGTTCTTACTGATCTTTCCTCTCTTCCTAACGTCTGTTCAGCGGACCTACCGACCTCATTTTTCACAACTATCCATTTTCCTCTACTGTGTTTCCTTCAGCCTTTTCATTTAGTCCTTGTGCAACACGTTCCTTGAAACAATCCCTCACACTGTTTTCTTTCAACTAGTCTAGATCCCATCTCCTTGCATTCCTTCCTTTCTTCAATTTCTTCAATTTCATAGGAGTTTAATGACCAACAACTTGTGGTCAGAGTCTTCGTCTGTTCCAGGGAAAGTTTTACAATCCAACACCTGGTTTCTGAATCTCTGCCCAATCATAATGAAGTCTATTTGATACCTTCCAGTGTCTCCAGGTCTCATTCACGTATGCAGCCATCGTTTGTGGTGTTTGAATCAAGTATTAGGAAGGACTAAATTATGATTAGTGCAGAATTCAACCAGACGACTTACTCTTTCATTCCTTTGCCCCAATCCTAATTCTCCTACTGTATTACCTCCTCTTCCTTGGCCTACCACTGCATTCTAGTCTCCCATCACAATTGGATTCGCGTCACCTTTTACATATTGTATTAGAACTTCTATCTCTTCATACATTCTTTCTATTTCCTCATCATCTGCTGAACTAGTAGGCATATAGACCTGCACTATTGCGTGGGCATTGGTTTGGTGTCTACCTTAACAACAATAATTATTTCACTATGCTGGTCGTAGTAGTTTACCTGCTGTCTTATTTTATTATTCATTATTAAACCAACTCCTGCATTTCCCCTGTTTGATTTTTTGTGTTGATAATTCTGTAGTCGCCAGACCTAAAATCCTGTTCTTCCTGCCAACGCAGTTCGCTTATGCCAACTATATCTAACTTTAGACTATCCATCTCCCTTTTCAGAGTCTCTAGCCTACAACAACGAATTAAACTTCTAACATTCTGCGCTCTGAATCGCAGAATGTCAGTATCCATCTTCCTGATGATCGCCCCCTCTCGTGTAGTCCCCACCTGGAGATCCGACTGGAGGACTGTTTTACCTCCGAAATATTTTACTCGCGAGGAAGCCATAATCAGTACATCAATCATACAGAAAGAGCTGCATATGCTCTGGAGTTAGTTACGGCTGTAGTTTCCCGTTGCTTTCATCCGTGTAGCAGTATCAATACAGCTAAGCCATGTTGAGTATTATTACAAGGCCATATCAGTCAATCATCTAGACTGCCGCCCTTGCAATTTCCGAAAGGCTGCTACGCCCCTATGGATCAACCATTCGTTAGTCTGGTCTCCCAACACATACCCATCCGATATGGTTGCGCCTGCGGCTCAGCTATCTGCTTCATGAAGACGCGCAAGTCTGCTCACCGCGGCAAGATCACATGGTTTTCAGGGGAGGTGACTGAAAGTACAAAATGATACGAATCCCGTGAAGTATAGCAGTGCTCAGAGAAGATTTGCACCTCATTTCCTTAAACCATTGTTTTGTACAGGGTGGGCAAAATAAAACTGGCCCAGAATTGACCCTTGTTAATGAGCAGAAGAACTTCCCATCACATGAAATGCTGGAAACCACGATTTCGATGCACCAATCAGTTGCTCTCACATGACTGCGCATGCTCATCTCCCGGTACCTCCTGAGTACGTCGCTCTGTCAATACGTGTGAGTGAGTGAGGGAGTGAGAGGATCATACGTGTTTAGTCAGTTGAATGTAACACCAAATGATGTCCACGATAAAACAGCGCGTGTTCGTTGCCAAGTGTCATGCGAAGTACTGTACCGTACCCTGTCACAAAATCGGCCTAGCTCAGGGTAAATGCGCGTGGAACGTCCGGATGTGGGCAATAAAATATCTACTTACTAATTTATACTAGTAGTATGTGGACAGGAAACACGTACATATTAAAATTAGTTAATGAGAACGCAAGTAATCGGGTATGATAGATTTATTAAGCTAGAAACATGAATGAAAATCATACTAATCAAATGATAAAATCAAATAAACTAAAAGTGGACCGCAAAAATTGGTCATAAAAAGTTATACGTAACAATTATTTATACGTGAGAAACACGGGCAACGACCCGAAAATTACGATTTCACTTGACATGGAATTGGAATGTGTTACATTGTTTCATTTAGTGGACTGCTTCGTTAAGTCCATAAGTCCTTTTGCTCGTAGGCTCGATCTAAGACCGTCCATAATATGCGAAAATAATATTAGATACACTAGTAAATGGCCTAATTTATATATGTGCATTCCGATCACTCGGACTCAAATATATATTTAAAAAAACATTTGTTCAGTACTGCGTCTAAACTACCCACCCAAAATATCACAGATTCTAATCATATGGGTCCGCACCCAAAAACAACGAACAAGGGCAGAACCTTGCTTCCCTGAAATTAGCCTACGGTCTAAGGTTTCCCCATTACTCAACAAAGAACAAATTCACAAGACAAAAGCAGTAAATGCATTGGACAACAATAAACAACAAAAGATACATATACATAAATCTCACCTTTAAAATAAAACACACACAAATCTGCACTGAAGTTGGTAGAGGCGCCAGGACATAATCACGCTCCGAAGATTTCATGTCTCAACAATACACAGCACTACCGTATATCTCGACACGGCAAGGGACATCAGCTGGCAGGCAACAAACATTTAAATAACTGGGGCTTACGGTCAGCAGTTCATGGAAATAACGGCATCTATTGTAAACACTCTCGCTAATAGTAAAGCTTGGCGCATTGCCTAAGGCTGTCTCGGAGATTTCTCTACCTGGGAGACAAATAACTGGTCGGGGCTTCGACGACTTCCTTGTTTCTACACAAATGCACAAAATTCTCTCTGGCAAAATAACACACAGCCCACACATTCACGTGTATAATAACGGGCTGACTTATGGATACACATATGAATCAGGGCTCTCAGTAAAACATTATGGCTTCATACCCTTCTCATATCATTTTAGCCCCGTCAACATCTCTAGCCTCACACAACAAATATTCCTGGTTCGATAACTGTTACATTCATGAACTTACCTGCCACCCAAAGTTGAAAACCCTATATTCAACGGTGCATATAACTCTACCGTATAACTTCTTGCAGCTGAAGTTACATGCTCCATGCATAGAAAACGTCCTGATCTTAAGCTGTCTCTAATCTACTCCGTAAATTATCGCAACGCTGACGGCTCGCAGCCCATTTGGTATTAAGAAGATTCAGCCCAACATCTCTATCAAAAATCAACTCATACAGGAATAAAATATTATTAACACCAAAAGCACACACCTATATCTAACCTATTCTATCCCTTGTTCCCATCGAATTTATATACACACTTAGCTCGGGGCTTAACCATGCAAACAGCCCTGAACGTATTTAATTTTACTAAAACAGGACAAATCAAATGCCGCACTGGCTTGCATTTAACAATTAATTAACTGACTTGAGAGAAGCCTATACTAGAGCACGAATATTACTTCACATGCTTATGGAACATAAGGACTTAACTTAGCAGTCATCTCTCCATCAGCGACGAATCACATGACCGCTATGCCATGCCTGCCTAGCCCATGTTAACAGAGCTCAGCACGAGGTTGATGGTCCTCGCCATGAGTCCTGGATACACCATGTTTGTCGTCTGCTTGATCCTGGAATCGTCTGGAATGGTGATTTATTCAGAACATCTACTTCACCGCTTAGCGTGATCGTACACAAGATTTCACCTTAGTGTTAGACTATCGTTGACTATAGCCTGCGGGCAAATTTTATTCTCGATCCGTGCGTCACTAATTATGGGAGCTAGCCGGGTTGAAATCAGCTCTTCACAGCGGTTAGACTTAACACGGCTCGCACACGTTACCACCGCGGTCCACATATGCGTTGTAAATGTTTACGTTATTTACTGATATTACTAGCTCTTATGAGCTAACTTACGGCGATTGAATATGTTCACGAATTACGCCATGCCGCACTTGGCGTTTCAGAACGGCGAATGAATATCCAGTGAGAAGTGATTATCACTGACGACTGAGAATCACACAGCGCTGAGAATCAATGAGTTTCTGTAACACGACGAACGAAAGTCAATGAGACTGAGCGAATGACACTGTGAAATCACCCCCTTGAAGCAACCTTTTATAGCCTTAAGAAGACGCCGAGTTAGAGGTAATTCCCCGCCTAACAGAGAGTTCTCCTTTGTGACGGTCTGCCAGATGTCAACGGGCCCTCCTGCAAATACGCACTTCTCTCAACTGAGCACAACTAAATAATATTATCGACTCCTGGCATTCGATAATTCTTTTTTTCAATTATGTGTACAGTCATATCTGTGGAATTTAGCTTAGTGGCGGATTTATTGACTGAAATGCAGATGATTCCAGCTCTGGGAAAGAGAGTTTTGTCAAACTGTGGCAATTGTTCCGCAGATCCCCTCGTTCAAGACTGACCCCTTCCAGGTTGCAGCGGTTGGGCTCGTGGCTCAATTCCAGCATGATCAATTCGTTCTCATGGCCTATAGACCGGCCATCTAGGGTTCCTGCCTTCACTTCCTGCGACTCTATGACGCGCTAAATAAAATTATGCCACAGTGTTCTAATAATTAAATTGAGGCAGTTCGCGATATGGCTCAGTACAATTCGTGGAAAACCTGTGCGGAACTGTTTGCGCTAGTGTTTCAGACTGGAAGAGTTTGGCTAAACCTCCGGCAAAGTCTGCAATGAAAAACTTAGTGGAAAAATGGCGTGAAACGGGCTCTGTAGCGAATACAAACCATAACTATCTGAAACGAGTTCGAACACTAGGAAATATTCTCGAGTGAAGGAAAGCCTAGAACGAAGTCCCACGAAATCTCAACGCAGTTTTTTCTGCGCAAGTGGAAATTGAGAAATCGTCGTGTCGAAACATTATCAAACCGATCGAGTTGTCCATGAGGTTAGGGTAACACAGCTGTGAGCTTGCACTCGAGAGATAGTGGGTTCGAACCCCATCGTTGGCAGTCCTGAAGATGGTTTGCCGTGGTTTCCAATTTTCACACAAGCCTGTATGTAAATTAACTCGACGGCCACTACCTTTTCAATCCTAGGCGATTTCCACCCCTCCGACACCGAAAACCTTCAATGTATTAGTGCGATGATAAACAAATAGCAAAAAATATATCAAAAAGTCCTGAATTAGTATTCATACAAATTTGTTGTGAATGCGTTAAAACGTTCATAAGAATCTTCTTGCATTGAGTTCTGCCGGTGTTTTCTGAACGAAGTGGAGTCAGGACTTTTGCATCCTCCGGTTTTTATTTCTTCAGACGAGGCCAATTCCATTATCTTCTGTGATGTTCGTTAACAAGGGTTAATCCGAATCAGTCATATTGTAAATATTGTCCGAGACCGTTTATTTCGCCCACCCAGTAGCTTAATACAGAAGTTCCTATTATTGTTGTTTTCCCAGGACATCCATGCATCATAAGAAATTTGATGAGTGGGCATTTCCCAACTAAGGTACCTGTAACCTGCTTGTCGACTGCTGTGGGAACAGGCATAGAATATATCTATGGCATCCCCTGTCTGTCGTAAAAGGCGAGTAAATGGCATTAACCTACAGGGTTCTCAAATTGGGAACGTGATGCGGTGACATTTGGAACACTAGCTGAGTTAAATATTGATTCGACATACTATACTTTACTTACTTACTTACTTAATTACTTAATTACTTAATTACTTAATTGCTTACTTACGTCTGTTAGGCTCCTCAATTTCATCATGCTTATCCTATCTCTCTTGGTGAACTTTATCTCTCTTCTCTCCACGATGATTTTACATTATTTTATGGACTTGGCAGGATTTCATTTGGATGCTCTTCGTGGTTAGTGGATCCTTCAGACCTATACGAATAAGTCTGAAGTTGTTCCTTGTGGTTTTCGACGCAAAATTATCTTAAATGAATAACAAAGTGCTATATTGTAAATTTCGTTGAGGAACATGCGCAGATGCAGAAAACTGCACATTTCTGGATCTCTTCTGCCAAGCAGATGGATATCTGAAGCTTCTTCAAGGACGTTTTCAGGTTCCTACTCACAAGTTCTCTTGCTCCGGTCACAGCTGGTAATATTGTTACTTAGGCCACTCGCTACTGACATTTTAATAGTCTGTTCCAGCATAATTGAACTGCAGGATACTGAAAAATCAAGTATCTAAACACCTTTGGCTGTGTGGTCTCATGGAGTGATATCTGGTCTGATGTGTGCTATGCTGCCTCCCAACACCGTTTATATCTGTTTTTATATTATTATTATTATTATTATTATTATTATTATTATTATTATTATTATTATTATTATTATTATTATTATTATTCGTCCAAACGGCCATCTGCGAACCACGTTTACACAATCTATCTGCCCTTTTGTCACGCAGACTTATACCCTTCTCTTTGCACTCTCGCCAAAGATCCTGATCTCCTTTCTCGCACTTCTGCCGAGATGTTCCGTGGCTTGGCCAGTGGCTTTTCGGGTGTATCCATCATTTCTGCAAACTTATTTTTAAATGATGTCCTGCCCAGTATTTCTTCCTCCTTGACACTAACTTCGGGTAGGTCGTTGAGCAACTTTGTAAGCCACCCAGGCTGTGTTTTCAACTTTTCTTCCTTTTAATTTATGCATAATAAGTCAGTAAAATCAGTCTTCTTTTCATCATCATTGTCGTAATTTTTCGATTATTTTGTAAAGTTTCTAGTTCGATCCTAACTGGAAATAATGTTGGTCATTTTGCGACTTCTCATTTCTTGGACCCAAATTTTTCGAAGGAATCTTCTTTCTCTTTTTCTCAAGTCTGAATTTGCCACCCTTGTCAGTGTTTCCGCTCCATAAAGGAACTCTGTTCTGACAACTGTTCAGTAATATTTCAGTTTGGTTCGAATGAAGATGGATTTGAACTTGTAGGTCTCATGGCATAGTCGAAAGGGCATCTTCATTCTCTTCACCCTCTCTTTTAAAAACTTCCTTTTCAAATCCATTGTGAGTGAGAATTTCTCCTAGGTATTTACATTTATGGACGAGATGGGCGTCCTCAAACTGAGTTACAATTCTGTCCATGTCATCTGCTTTGTCGTCCGCCTTTGAAGCATACTAGTCAGCACTATTAGATTCCGTCCTTGGGAGTGCAGGTACGATTCCCGGTTCTGCCATAAATTTAAGGAGGGCAGTTATGTGATTATTATTATTATTATTATTATTATTATTATTGTTATTATTATTTATGCGGAAATCGCGTGGCTTACAGAGGTGCAAGTAGGTGCCGGGGTGAATGGACGGACAAGGAAATGACCAGAGCATAAGTTAAAGCACTAAATTTTAAAAAAAAATTCCTTCCCTTTTTTTACTTTCAACTCTGATAGATAGTAAATTTGGAATAAATAACAGATAAATAGAATAACAATGACCTTGTCAGAGTGGACTATAAGTTCAAAAATCAGGTACAAAAACAAGAGAAAATTATCAATACGATAATACACACGGGATGAGCATTATAACTGTGTGACAGGTACACTGTTTTATAAGAGCATATTTTCTCCACTCACGTACGAAGTCTAGGAGTTCGAGCTCCAAAATTAAATACAGTCCAGCCTCTCAGAGGCATCAGTTTCCTAGAGCGCACTTACAACCTGTATGTTGTTCTTAATTAAAATATTTTCACATATTTGCCCTCATGTGAGCTTATTTATCGCTCAACAGTTGCTACACACACTGATCTATAAACGATTACAAAATAAACGGGGGCAATGAGTACCCATTCTAAATGGCCTTAATGTGAGAAGAAAATGTCTAACATGATCGGCCATGAACAAAAGGCTAGGAGGCGAAACAATTGCACTCCTTCCAGAAAACTTCTTAAAACCTTAAATGGGCCTATGGCCCGAAGTTTCAGAAACTAAGCCTATTCTACAGACGGGTGACTGAACGAGAAATATTAAATGCCAAAAGTGTGTTAAGAATTTAGTGTTTCAGAAAATTTTAGTCACCCCATACCATATTGAATGGGAATCAACAGAGGGTAATCACACTTTGTTCCCTTAGTTTAAATGTTTCCCAGCCGGGATTAGAACACAGTCCTCAGACTTGCCGAAAATCTACGTTTAAAACATGAAATTTGAACTTTACATGAATAAAAGAAGTTTGAAACCGTCCCCTCAAGCTATCTGTCGAAGCTATCACATATTAAGAAAATTCTGCCATTACCTTGAGTTGCTGGGCCTTCCGAACGCCAAGGTGCGTCCCCTGCCTTCTTAGTACACGACGCACACAATCAGCCAGAGCGATGAAGATAACAATACGGCCTCACAGTGCCCAGCTTTTATAGCATTTCGAGGAGAAGTTTCCAGTACTATTTACAGATAGGCTGAATGCCTCTACACCCCTCCCCCCATTTTCATTGGCTAGAGAAAATATTCACAAAATTTCGGATTGGTTGCTAGATACAGGAGACTGAGGGGGTCAGAAGTGTTGACAACCTTGACACAAGAACGAAACAATCTTCAAAAACCTAAGGTTATCCAAACGTAAAAAATTAACTTTCCCTTAAGGATTAATTGCCCTTAATCCCACCAGAGGGGGCACTTGGCCGATGGTAGAGACATCGAATAGTTGAATGTCCAAGTATCTTTCATGACATTAGTTCATATTCAATTACATAGATGGCCTTATAGAAGGCGCCCATTTTAACTGGACGGAAAAGGTGTACCCCCGGTATAATTATTATTATATCAGCTAGCTGTAGACAAGTTTACCTGGGCAAAGAGACGTCCTTTTGAAGTAGTTCGATCATAGTTTAGCAACTTACTTTATTTTTCGTGTCTGGATTATAGTACGTCAACCTAAGACGTAGCTATGGTGATCGCTTCCTAAGAAGATCTTCCTTTAAGCAGGGTTGACCTATATTTGTACAAGTCAGTAAATTCTGAGGGCCCTGCAACATCGCACAAGAACACAGGTTGTTTTCTCTTTCAGGGAACATCCCCATCTCTCTAAATTGGTTTTTGATTTTGGAACTTCCCGGTGGCAACTTTGGTGGAACGATGGGGAAACTGATTCTAGGCTCTCCATTTATGAAGACTGGCAGCTTTCCCGCTTGCTTCTATAGGTGTTGTTCTTGCTGGGAAGCTACGATGGGATTGAAGTGTAAGTCCGGCAGGTTGAGGGCCACAGAGCGGATGGCTAGGGCCTGCCCTTGCTTCTCCCCTTCTGCCTACGCAGTATCTTCTCTTCTTATCCTGAGTGGTGCAGCGTCAGCAAGGGGTTTACAGATGGTGGATGGGAATAGGTTTGAGGCAGCCCGTGATGAGACGAACCGTTTGCTGGAGGGCTACGTCAACTTGCTTCGCATGAACTTACGCACCCATGCAGGAGGGATGCGCCGTGGGATACACCGACTAGCAGCACTTTAAACTCCTCAGTACTGCGCGTTTGCATAGCTGCAGGAGCATTGTTCATTTCCTGTTTAGTGGTGCCAACTGGCGTGCGGCAGTAAAGTGAGACAAAGTAGTCTACCAGTGTGCAGGCAACTATTCATTACTTATCTGAAAGCAGCCAGCATATGGTGCGATCGCAACGGAACCTGTACAGTGTTGGTTTTTAACTAGTGTTTCGCCTCCTAGCCTAGCGTACAGTCCTTAAGACGGTTTCCCGTAGTCTCACATTTTCACACCAGTCAAATGCTGGAGCTATATCTTAATTAAGCCACGGTCTTTCCAACTCCTATGCCATCGTCGCCATAACACACATCTGTGCCGGTGCGACGTAAAACAGACTGATTATTGATGCCTCATGAACACCTTGAATTGTTTGGTGGTCTAACAAATTTCCCAACAATTGTTGCAGTCCCTTCTATACCCTCCATAATCTTATATATCTTATTTCTATCGCCAACGTCTCTTTTCCTCAACTAATACAATGTATCAGTGGATAGGACTTTTTACCTACTTCTGATTTACGTTGAAAGTTAAGAGAAAATTCAAAAAATCGATGCAGCGTTCAGCACTGTCATATTGGTCTTGCAAGAGACCTTCATGCTTGATTTTTCTTTATCAAACGGTTGAAGTGGCATCTGCCAACAAATGTGTGTATGGGTGTACATAACAGTGAATGTATGTGTATTGGCATATACAGACTTCCAAGATAGCGTCAAGAAACGTCAATAAGTATTAGTGTGAAGCATGTATATATTCTTTGTACGTTGCATTCATAGCGTGACTGTTACCTGCAAATCAGATAAAATATTTGTAAAGTAAACTCGTGTCCTCGTCCTGATGCTTATCAGCTATTTTCAAGATGTGAGCTGCATGTACCATTCCTGGCAGTACCGGGAATCGAAACCGTGCCCCCGAGGATAGCAGTTAATAGTGTTAATCCTCACGCTACGGAGCGGACAACTAAATTCGTATCCTCGTCCTGAGGTGGTGCAGCTCTTTTCAAGCAAACCCCCAATGGAGGTGAGCTGCATGCCACATACCAGCCCTCTCGCCACTCTTAAATTTCTGTCAATACCGGAAATCGAACCCGGGCCCCCGAGGATAGCAGTTACGCTACGGAGGTGAACATATAAAATAATAAAGAATTACGATGATCTACAAGTGTTAATTAGTACTTTGTATCCGTGGACGTACAATGTCCATGTATACGTATGTTAGCATACATTTAGTTTATATTCTTTCCGTTGCCAACATCCTTTTCTCTCAACCTCTACGAATTTACTAAGCACCTCCACAATCCTCTCTATTTGTAACAAGCTCTGTGGCCTCGCTTATCTCAGCTAATTAAAAGCCTACAGTGATGAATAATGTATCAATGGATAGGAAGTTTAGAGACTTCTGACATATTATACTCACTTAACGTAAAAAGACATTGTTCGTTTCAAATTTAAATTGCTTCGTATCTTAAATCGTGTCGAGGAAAAAACTCTTGAAGGAGTGAATGAAACACGTCATTCTAACAATAATTTTCAATCAGTTATTGAAAATGACCAACAAAAATTCAAGACGATTGCATTGTGACAAAAAATCTATATACAAAATATATATATATATATAATAACATGTCCTGACTGACTGACTGACTGACTGAATGACTGATTTATCATCGCCGAGCCAAAACTACTGGACATAAAGAAATGAAGAGAGAATATTTGGATATTCCGTCGCTGATGGGGGTGAAAAGGGGGTAAATTTTAAAATGGGTATATCTACATCTCAAAAACTTAACAGTTCAACGACTTGAAAATTGGTATATGGAATCTCCTTTAAAAATAAGGAAACACATGTTTTTTTGTTTTCAGAAAATACACATATGAGGGATAAAAATAAGTGAAATTGGACTGAATCATTTTTATGACGATACTCATTTCTAAAAACTGAAGATGTTATAGATGTGAAAATTGTCACATGAAATCTCCTTTAGAAATAAAGAAACACGTATTTTTTCGGAAAATCCAAATAAGGGAGGCGTAAAAAGTTATAAATGGGGTGAATTTTTAAAAGGAGTACATCACAAAAACGTATCATATTACAGGCGTAAAAAATAGTGTTTGCAATCTAATTTAAAAATAAATAAACACATCTTTTTTCGTTTTCGGAAAAACCATTTAAGGTGGGGTGAAAAGGAATGATAAAAGGGTTGAATCCTTTAATGTAGATACTTAAATCTCAAATACTTAATATGTTACAGAAGTGAAAATTCGTATTTGGAATCTCCTATAGAAAAAAAGAAACACGCCTTCTTTTGTTTTCGGAAAATCCATTAAAAGTATGAAAAGGACCGAAAAGGAGTTTGAATTCTGCTATGAAAATACTTATATCTAAAAAAACCGAAGATGTTACAGGCGTGAAAATTGGTCAAATAAAGAAACACGTATTTCTTTATTTCGGAAAATCTAATTAACGTGGTGAAAAGAATTGAAAAATGGGTGTATTTTTAAAATGAGTCCATCTACAATATATCTCAAAATCTTAACATGAGCCAGACGTGAAAATTAGTATTGGAATCCCCTCTAAAAATAATGAAACACGTCTTTTTTGTTTTCGGAAATTCCACTTCACGGGGTGGCGGGGTTTCTGAAAACGACTGAAAAGGGGTTTGACTACCTTAATGGGGATACGTATATTTCAATAACAGAATATTTTACAGACGTGAAAATCGGTATTTGGAATCTCCTTTAAAAATAAACAAACACGTACTTTTCGTTTTCGGAAAATCCACTTAAGGGTGAGGAGTGAAAAGGACAAAGGGGGTTGAATCCTTTAATCGGGATACTTATCTTTCAAAAAACTGAATACGTTACAGACGTGAACGTTGGTATTTGGAATATCCTTTAGAAATAAAAAACGCTTATTTTTTTGTTTCTGGAAAATCCATTGAAGAGGGGTGAAAAGGACCGAAAAATGGGTTAAATTATTCTTATGAGGATACTTATATCTCAGAAACTGAAGATGTTACAGGCATAAAAATGAGTATTTGGAATCGTCTTTAAAAATAAAGAAAAACGTATTTTTTGTTTACGGATAATCCACTTAATGGGGTGAAAAGACTGAAAAATCGAGCGAATTTTAAAAATAAGTATATCTACAGTATATCACAAAAACATAACATGTTACCGACGTGAAAATTGTATTTGGAATGTCTTTTAAAATTGGGGAACACGCATTCCCTTGTTTTCGGAAAATCCACTTAGGTGTGTGGGGGAGGGTCCGTATGCGGCGGAGGGGAGAAGGACTAATAAAGGGGAAGATGTTTAAGTCATAGTAATAGGTATTTGGGATCTCCTTTAAAAATAAAGGAACACAAATTTTTGGTTTTCGACTTGAGAGAGGACTGTTTGTCACATGTAGAAATCTATGTCGCATGTTCCAGAGTTACTGTAGCTCTGCCAGTAGCTAGGTCACCTTAGCCCCAAAAGACAATACCACAAACGTGGTTTACAAAGTTCTATGATAAATGAAACTCAATTTTTCGGTGAGTTTTGATACTTTCTGGATTTTCAGATCATGTCTTAGTGCAGTACCGAGGAACGATTACTTTATCGCAGCCAATGGCCATACAGACGTACGATCATGTTACAAGAGGTAATATCAAGTAATTTGCGTTCTTTATATTTAGTCCATTGTATGTCTTACAGAAGTGTGTCAGGTTTGGTTCCTCTCCTTTCGGACCATGTTACATGTATTTGTCGCAATTTGACCCACATAGCTTACACTTGAACTTGTCTTCTGGGTTATGGTATTTCTTTGTTGTGCATAGTCGGTGATGAAACCCATGGACTGCTACTCTCGTCATGATGTGTCGTAGGTCGTATCTGGCTTCATTCCAGTCCCTGAAGATCATCGGATCATCTGTGGCGAAGAACTCCGGCCATATCTCTTGTTTCTTCTTGGTGAGTTCTCTTCGTAGATCTTTATAGGCTTTGGTGGCTGGCAGGAACAGGTCTAGGATAAGTTCTATGAAGAACTGTTCCTTTGCTAGTGCGTAGGTCAGGTGTGAGGGTGTGTACTTTGATAGACTTAGAACTCTTGTCAAGAAGTGAGCTTTGCCTTTTTCTATGTCTTCTAGATTTTTCTTGTTTAGGTTCTTTCATATATCATCTCTAATCTGTAGGTCATAATTGGTGCGATCTTCAGACGGAATATGGTCATTGCCGTTTCCAAAGATAGTTCTCTCAGATTCTTTATACTATTTGTTGCCATCCTGACTGTTGATGTGCGTTCTCTGATGTGTAGGTCGCATGTGTCCCCTCGGCTTTGAAGCGTGATTCCTAGGTATTGAAGTTTGGGACGTTTCGCAGTGGATTTCCTTTAGGCTATAGAGGATGTAGAGGATGTAGTCGTCCGCCGCCAGTCTTTCTCCCCTTCTAAATGTCATTTTCACTGTTTTGTTCTCATTTATATCCAAGTCGTTTCTTTCAGCCCATGCTACGAGTTTGTTGAAGGCTTCTTGGGCATTATGAAGTTATTGGGATATGATTACCATGTCGTCTGCGTAGGTGTATATTTTGACATTTTCCTGTAGCTATTTATTCTGGTACTTTTGCAGTGGATATTATGAAGAGCAGGGGGCTCAAAAGGTCACCTTGAAGGACACCGTTCGTTTGCTCTATTATCTATGTTCCTGAGACTCTGTCGTCTATTTCTATTTGGTTTTTGGATAAGATGCTTTGTGTAAGTCTGGTTTCTTGATTTCTTCCTGTGATTTCTTCTATTCTTCTTATTATCAATTGCCTATTTAGAAGATCGAACGCCGTAGTGTAATATATGAAGATGGCATTCAGTGTTCCTTGTGGGTGTTCTAGAACTGTTTCGATGTCATCTTGTATTAATTTCTCTGCCTGAATCGTTTATTTCCCTTTTACGAAGCCCAATTGATGTTCCGTCATCAGTCTTTATCTCTCGGTAACTAGGCTTGTTAGTATTTTTAGGGCTGTGCGCTCTAGGGCTATTCACCTGTAGGAGTTCGGGGCCGTTGTGTCTCGTTCGCCCTTATAGAGCACCTTAAGTGTTGCTACTCTCCATTTGTTTGGAATGTTGCCCTGCCTCAGGCATTCGTTGAAGAGCTCCGATTACTTTACGATTACGATTAGTTTAATGAAATTACGAAATCCACGCGAGCGAAGCCGCGGCTAACAGCCAGTATTGTATGAAAGAGGCATTGTACGAATAAATTGTTAATACGTTAATATTAATAAACTCCCTTTGCTATTTTTTATACTTCTCTGAGCGTTTCATTTCAGCGACCCATAAACAGTATAAATATTAGTTTTTGTTGTGGGCACGGGGGGGAGGGAAAGGTTGAATGTGCGAAAGTTTCCTACGTGTTTACTGGTATTGTATTAATAACATAGGGGCTGCCTGGCCGAGGCGGTAAAGGCGTGCTCGGTTCGCCCGGAAGGACATGGGTTCGAATCCCCGTCAGGAAGTCGTAAAATTTAAGAAACGAGATTCCCACTTCCGGAGGTGCATATGGCCCTGAGGTTCGCTCAGCCTACACTAAAAATGAGTACCAGGTTAATTCCTGGGGGCAAAGGCGGCCGGGCGTAGAGCTAACCACTCTACCCCATCACATGCCGCGGTTAACAATGGTGGAAGCCTTTACCTTCCACTCCTCCAAAGGCCTTCAAGGCCTATACGGAGATGTCTTTGTCTTTGTATTAATAACATATTCGTTTCCGTGGTACATTGGCGGAGCATGGCTGTACATCTTTCCTTTAATGTAGGTCTTCAAGCGACGATATAATTTCAATTCTCTTGAGGTACATAAAAAGCGAGTTGACTCAGAGTCCTGGCGGGTTTAAATCTTTCAATAGAACGACTTCTCTTTTCTCTTAATTTAAATGAACTCCACTACTCTTATAATTCGCATCAATTAAGCGGTGAAAAATCGAGAGCGGCTAAAGACGTGGAAAGCAATTCTCCACTCTGCCGCTCCCTTCATTCTTCATACTGTATTAAATTCCCCAGAGAGAACATTTTTTTTCTTTTAAAACAAAATCTAACTTTTATACCGCATAGAATAACCCACTCGAATATTTTTTTATTTAATTCAAATATTGCACAGTCCAATAACCACGAAAACTTAACATTCTTCATTGTTAACGTCCATGCCTCGTGAGAGTAAGAATCAACTCCAACTTAGCCTACATGACGGCGAGATGCTTTATTATAAAAAACAATATTGAGGCAAAATAGGAATTATCTCGCATTTTGAGAATTAATTAATTAATGATGTGTGGCCTCCGAGGAGCCCTGATACAGGTCTTCGAGTTGACGCCGTATAGGCGACTTCCGTATCTGTGAGGGTGGGGCGCTACTTACAATGAAATCTAATGCTGAAGACAGCCCGAACACCCTGCTTCTGAGCCCTTGGAATTAAACAATGGAGGGTAAAATCTCCGACCCGGCCGTGTATCGAACCCGGGGCCGCAAATTTTGAAAATGATTATCAAGGATGATCCAAGCTCGAAAAATTATCTGAATAAGATGAAACCACGAGTTATGTTTGGTAAGACTGTTTACTGAATGAAATATAATAATATCAACAAAATGAAAGTAAGGATGCTATAATTCACCCTTTACATTTTAAAAAGTTGACAAAACTAATGTTAACCGGGCGAGTTGGCCGTGCGCGTAGAGGCGCGCGGCTGTGAGCTTGCATCCGGGAGATAGTAGGTTCGAATCCCACTATCGGCAGCCCTGAAGATGGTTTTCCGTGGTTTCCCATTTTCACACCAGGCAAATGCTGGGGCTGTACCTTAATTAAGGCCACGGCCGCTTCCTTCCAACTCCTAGGCCTTTCCTATCCCATCGTCGCCATAAGACCTATCTGTGTCGGTGCGACGTAAAGCCCCTAGCAAAAAAAAAAAAAAAAAACTAATGTTAACAACGAGAGGGGCAAATCACTCCTGTCAGTCGCATACAAGATATTGTCCAAAGAGCTCCAGAATAGAATAGAATAGAATAGTATAGAATAGAATAGAATAGAATAGAATAGAATAGAGAATCACATAGACCAAGAGTTGGGGGGATTCCAAGCAGGATTCAGGAAAGGACAGTCCTGTGCGGAGCAGATATTTACCATCAAGACTTTAATCAAAACTAAAACTTTAGCAGCATACAAGAAGGTAATTATGACATCTTTAGATTTCAAAAAGGCATATGACTCTGTCGACAGGGACACATTAATAAAAGTGCTGAAATTTATTTGGAATTGACAAAACAACTAATACAACACAAGAGACATTAACAAACACCTGGTCAAAAGTAAAATTCCATGGAGAGCTGTAGGAACCGTTTGAAATCAAGACAGGTGTGAGGCAAGTAGATGGCCTCTCCCCAGTCCTTTTCAGCTGCGCCTTGGGGAAGGTGATAAGGGAATGGCGAAAATAAATGGGTCAGCAAAATATCCCAAATAGACTCAAGATAGGACACAAAAAGTATGGACTTAAATTTGAATGTGTTGCATACTGCAGACGACTTAATTTTCTTCGATGAAAATCTAGAGACTGCCACTACACAGATAGAGGTTTCGCAAGAAACAGCAAAAAACAGGGCTGTAAATATCCTTTGAGAAAATTAAGTACATGAACACGGATCCCAAAGAACCAACATAGACAATGAATACCAAGTATGGTGACATAAATAGAGTCCACAAATTCAAATACCTGGGGGAAATTCTGACTCCTAACACCAACGAGAAGCCAGCTATCAAAAAAAGGGAAAGGAAGATGGAGATTGCATTCAGACTATGCCAGGAAACTTATAAGTCCAAATCCGTATATTATAGGTATTATATTGTCTGAGTTTGGCTTGATAGGAGAGGGATTTCCGTGGTGAAACCTGAATGCCTGTATGCAGCAGAGACAATTGCCAGAAAGGAGATTACCGAAATGTAAAAGAACGTACATTTCCGGGGGAAATTCTGTGATCCAAGAAAGCAACAGGAAATAAGCTTACCTTCCATTTGAGATCAAATCAAGAGCCGTATGAAAAACGAGAGAACATTTCATCCTCGATAAGAAAAAGGCGCCTGACTTTCTATGGACACCTGAGAAGAACGGGACCGGAACACCAAGAAAATAGGATCCTCATCTTCCAGGAAAGAAGAAAGATCCAAGTACCATGGCTGGAAGAAATTCATCAGGATATTAAAAATGTGGCATTGAGGAGGGAGATATTACAAACAGAACAGTGCTCAGGAAGAAAATTGCGGAGGTGACGGATGTGTTCGTAGAGAAACCCAGGAGAACAAGAAGTATGAGTGCCGGGCTGAGTGGCTCAGACGGTTAAGGCGCTGGCCTTCTAACCCCAACTTGGCAGGTCAGATCCTGGCTCAGTCCGGTGGTATTTGAAGGTGCTCAAATACGACAGCCCCGTGTCGGTAGATTTACTGGCACGTAAAAGAACTCCTGTGGGACTAAATTCCGGCACCTCGGCGTCTCCGAAGACCTCAAAAAGTAGTTAGTGGGACGTAAAGCAAATAACATTATTATTATTATTATTATTATTATTATTATTATTATTATTATTATTATTAACAAAGATGAGCAAAACGAAGCCAGAGAATGAAGGAGTACTGGCGTAAAAAGAAAGAACATCAACAGTGAAGGAAGTTGTGTAATTGTAACCCATAGGAGGTTGAAACGATCCGAAATAAATAATGAAAATAAACATACAAAATGAAATCCCTTTCAAGGGGGTCCAAAATTAAACATTAAAAAACAGTTCTTAAACCAGAAGCACTATACGCAGCAGAAACACTAAACATTAATTTCAAAGGTCAGATGGAGAAAAACGAGCTAAAAGATAGGAACATTTTAAGAAAGTTCATAGAACCAAATCTTCAGGATAATAAGATATTATACATCAAGAATGCTATATAATTGTTGAAAGTTGAAAAACCACTCAGATACTAAGCGAAAAAGAAGTATATAATTTTTCTCAGAATGAACTATAATAGATTAAAGAAACAAATCTTTGACTTCTTCCGTAAACGCAAAACAAAACCCAACTGGTTTAAAGAAACTGAAAAAGTCCTAGTAGAATTAAAAATTACACAAATTTCACTATTCTGTTGAACAGCTAAAGTAATAACTAGAGTCCGGATTATTACGTTCTGATAGGTTAGAATGCAAATTTACTTAAGCCTGTAACAAGTGTACCCCACACTGTACAACGGTTATGCTATGAGATTTGAATAGATATTAGGGGTAGAGCCTATAGAACTCCTTGAATTCATACTACCCTTCCCACATTATGGTACAACGAGTTGCATGACACTTCCTACTCTGCAATCTAACCTATTACCACCTACAAATCCGAGGTATAGTAATAACTAAAGGAGAAAATATAAGGTTCCAAGACAAATCTACATTGAAAGCCAAACCTATTATCTCTGAAGACGAGAGAAAAGAATGAAGAAATACTGGGCTCGAAGAAAAGAACAACACACATAGAAATGATTGATTCAACGCAAAGAGGAAGAATAATAATGAAATGAAAGTAACATGAGATATTTTATATAATTGAATTTATTGCATACCAGTGTTATAAAGCCACTTCCGCAAATCTGTTCGTAGCTGCCGACATATTTCAATTATTTACTACCTGATAAATACTACCCCTTAGGTTAAAAATAGGAAAGAAATGCGAATCACCTTCGATAATTTCCCAAACAGTTGTCTATCAGGCGTGAAAATTTAATTTCGATAATATTTCAGTGATATACGATCGTGATTGGTTGAAGCTGACACGAATTGTAAATTGAACATATTCAATATGTGGTGGTTGAGGTAAATAGTCGAAAATAATATTTATGCACTGAAACAACTTTTACATTTTTTGCAATACGTATTTAGTATCTCAAAACGGTATTTTATCGCCATTAACCGCAGCAAAAGTTCAGCTGAAATAATAGATCCCGCTACTGGATATGAAGACCCTATTTCGCAACCTAAGGAGGTCGACAAAGAAAATAAAAATATGCATGAGCCAGTAATGCCCTTCTTTCAAAGATCATATAAAGTCGACAGAATCACCGTAAAAAAGGCCTGTCTTTTGGAGCAAAAGGAACATTTCCCTAAGCCTTTGTAAACTGGAAGGAAACATATATGATATCTCCAATATCAGATTGTAACTACCATAATAAAATATTCAGCAGCAATTGTCAGAAACCATCCGTACGGATGTCACAGCACTTGTGGTTTCGCGAAGAACCCATGGCTCGAAACTTAATTACAAATGCATGTAAATCACTTGTCCCCCATAGCAAGCACATTTTAGTCTTCTTCTTCCGCTCTTCCTACAGTTGTGGGTTCGCGAGTGTGAACTTGTCGCGCATGTGGATCTGGTTTTGTTTTACAGCCAGATTCCCTTCCTGACACCAACCCTATGTGGAGGAATGTCATGTTTATTGCGTGTTCCTGTGGTGCTTGGTAGTGTGGTGTGTTGTCTGAATATGAAGAGTAAACTGTTGGGACAATCACCCATTCCTCGAGCCGGAAGAACTAATCAGACGTGGTTAAAATCCTCCAACCGGCCGAGAATCCAGCCCGGGACCCTCTGGACCAAAGGCCTCACGCTGACCATTCAGCCAGGGAGTCGGACAGCAAGGACATTTTAGTATTAGATTAAATTATTCTTATTTTTTCAATTAATTCACTTAATACTAACAGTAACACTTTTGCTAATTTCGCAGTAATCAGTAATCGAATTATCTTTAGCACGATGTTGGACATATGCTACACAATGCATTTAAGGACTAGGTATCATCATCACAAGGCTATTAACATCAACGACTAAGAAAAAATGTGGAATGTCTAGGTTGTTTACGACAGAATATAATACAACAGCTGCATATCTAGTCAGACTTCGCGCTGAAGGAACAACAGCCATCACATTAATTTTGGTGAGTATTCCTTGTTCTCAATTATCGCTAGCTTCACGAATAAATCCGTTCGTTTAATCATTCATTACGGTTTCACTTTGGACGTTTTGAATGACAGTGGCAAATGAACGAGATCGTTAGAAAGTATCAAATCAGACAAGAACTGGTCGCCAGATTGCATAACAAGAAGTTCTGATAGATTCGGAGTATCCTCGCAGCGGTGTGGTTTGTGGTTTTCAGTTGGTATCTTCATCCAAGTAAAAACCCATAATAAGCAACTTTGATACGCCCGGAAAACAACTGAACGGTCCAGGGGTAAACATGACAACAGCCAAAACTAAAATTTTCCAGGAGATGAATGTTAAAATTTCACGACATTTTTCACCCGAGAAAAATTATTGTTTAATTCAGGAATTATCTCATCCTTCCATACAAATAGGCTACCTAGGAAATTACTTACTCTTTATAAAAGTAGTGGTAACAGATTAGGCTTACGAAAGACCAGAATCCATCTTTCGATACTGTCTATTTTGAATCACATCTATATTCTTCATAGTTTTCTACCCCATTTGTATTCCCATTAATATCCTAATGACGAATGAACTGTTCTTTGTTTTCTTATATCTCCAACAACATTTTTAATGCTGTATAAGTTATATTATATTATATTATATTATATTATATTATATTATATTATATTATATTATATTATATTATATTATATTATATTATATTATATTATATTATATTATATTATATTATATTATATTATATTATATTATATTATATTATATTATATTATATTAAAGTTATTCATCTTATGACGCTTAATATTGCAAGTTCAGATCTTTTTGTTTGATGTAGTTAAATTTTGTCTCTGTGTTAGTCCATAATCTCTGTAAATTCGCTTTCCCCATAAACATACAGCAAACTTCCGATTATACAGGTGACGATTATCCGGTTTGCTGTTTATCCGTGCACACACACCCCCCCCCCCCTCCCTCCGAGGATTATTTTATTATTATTTTATTTCCTTTATTTTTGTCTTGGCATTTTGAATACGTGTGAAATGAAATTCGAGTGCGTTCTCCACTGCAAGTGTGCTGGCGGCATGTTTTGTTCGAAAACTAAACACTAAACAATGTACTGAATAACAGTTCTTTCTGGGTGTTTTGTGATAGAGTCATTGCTGCGAAGGGAAAGAAAGTGCTTTTAACTTTAAAATAAAAACCTGTGTTGAAACTCTCTTATAATATTATGTTTAACAGGGATATGGTCCGGCTCCATGGCTAAATGATTAGCGTGCTGGCCTTTGGTCACAGGGGTCCCGGGTTCGATTCCCGGCAGGGTCGGGAATTTTAACCATCTTTGGTTAATTTGTCTGACACGGGGGCTGGGTGTATGTGTCGTCTTCATCATCATTTCATCCTCATCACGACGCGCAGCTCGCCTACGGGTGTCATATCGAAAGACCTGTACCTGGCGAGCCGAACATGTCCCCGGACACTCCCGGCACTAAAAGCCATACGCCATTTATACTTCTATACGAACTTGTATACGAATACTTAATCTCAAAATAAAATGAATATTACTGATTATTTTTCGTCAAACGCAAAAATTGATGTTTTGTCTACTTTTTGTACCTCAAGTGTTTTACCAACAGTAGGGGAGTTGTAAGTAATTTTTATATTGGCCGAATTTATTGATAAAAGTAATTGTTGAATTTGTTAATTGTTTGATAGTATTGCATTTTCAAACAGTATTTTTTCGTTCTGTATTATTAAAAGTTTCGTTGTGCATTAAAATGCATAACATTGTATTATCCGTGTTTTCAGTTATCCGTGAGAATTTGTCCTTTGATTAGCCCAGATAATCTAAATATTGCTGTATATTAAAAATACAATATAACACAACATTTTAACCAAGTACGTAGAATATCATAATATAAATGCATTAATAGTTTGTAACACAACACCTTTAACTCTATGTGCTGATTTACTTCACCGGTAATAGAGAAGTAAGATTTATTCATTCATTTATTTATTTATTTATTTATTTATTTATTTATTTATTTATTTATTTATTTATTTATTTATTTATTTACGAAGCACACGATACAGCTACACTCAGCAAATTTCACTTGTACTGCCAACAGACTCACTAACAAGTGTAAACTTTCATGATAAAATATAACAAACATAACAAAAAATAACGAGATCGGGTACACAGCCTACTAATAACAGCTGTCCATATCGAAAACCAAGAGAATGTCCATGTTCATAGCCAAGTCGTCGAGGGTCAAAATGGCGGTATAATCAGTTCACAATCAACTTATCCATGAGAGACTGTTTACATCCCTCTCGAATATTATTTTACTTGACGCTATATCAAGCTCTTGCCTCCTATTAATATTGTTAAAGAGAGTTGGGAGGTGGATTAGGAATGATCGTTGAAGTATTGAGTGCTGAGTTTGGGGAATGTGGAGAAGGTCTTTGGTTCTGGTGGAGCGAGAAGGAACACGGAAAGAGAAGAGTGAGACTAGATGTTTCGAGGGGTAATGCCCATTTAAGATCCCGTGGAGGAAACTCAGGTCAGCTACCTGTCGCCTGATGTGCAGTGGTGACACATTTATTGCCTTTAATACCACTGCGTAGACAGAATTCTAAGCTTTGGGTTTCTGTTCCTAACAATTGCAGCAAAGAAGGACACTGCTCTGCCTAACGGGTTAATACCGAAAGGGGAGGCTGTTTTCCAAATCGGAGAGCAGTAGTTCAAGAGAGGTTGAATGATTGTGAGGAAGAAGTGACGAAGAGCAGTGGGATCAGAAATTTCTGTGAAGCGGTAGAGAATGCCTAGTAATTTCATAGCCTCGATTGTTTATGTTTCTATATGGTTCTTGAATCGTAATTTTGTATATGTCCCGCTGTTGGGTAACTACGGTGATGGAATTGTCGAGTAGGTAATATGATGTCGGTAGATGAGATTTACGTAGTGTTATGGTCATGTGGCTGCATTTTTGTGGATTATGCCTAGTAATTTCATAGCCTCGATTGTTTATGTTTCTATATGGTTCTTGAATCGTAATTTTGTATAAGTCCCGCTGTTGGGTAACTACGGTGATGGACTTGTCGAGTAGGTAATATGATGTCGGTAGATGAGATTTACGTAGTGTTATGGTCATGTGGCTGCATTTTTGTGGATTGGGGATAAGTTTCCAAGTACGGCACCAGTTCGAGAGGACGTTAAGTGAGGACTGTGGAAGAGCTGCATCTGCTGGATTCCTGATCTCCCTAAACATCTTTCAGAAAAAGTAGGGTATTTGCTATTTCGTTGAGTTCGAACGGCAGATCGTCCATAAACAAGGAAAACAGCAAGGAGCCAAGAGCACTGCCTTGTGGGACACCGGAGGTGACTGGTAACCATGAGAATGAAGAGCCTGATATTACCACTCTCTGCCAACGGTAATGTAGGAAGCCAGCAAGAAGGGTCAGAAGACTGCAATGTGTATTAAAGCGTTCGGAGAGTTTATCGTGCAGCAGAGTATGGTCTACAGAATCGAAAGCTTTCGAAATTCCTACGTAGCAGATATCCAGTTGTGGATGTGATGCAGAACTATGCAGACTGGCCAGATTTGTTAGACATGAGCCACCTGGTAGAAAACCATGCTGATTGGTTGAGATATAGGGCGAGGTGAATGCAAGGAGACGCTGGTGAATATTTTTTTTCAAAGATGAAGGATAGCATCCTTCACTGTTTCAGCGGTAGACCTTCTTCAAATATTGTATATCTCGATATTTCTGTATGGCTGCAACATGTAACCCTGTCAGAAAAACATGGCAAGACTTTTTCACAAACCACGACATAGAATACTGTTTTACTCTATACTGATTCTTTCTCAGTCAATCGCTTCGAACTGAATAAGTATTTTGTCCGTGTAAATGTGTCCGTTGGAAGTGTGCCTTATGCTCTAAAACATGATACCACTAACCTTAGATTCAAAACAATACCGGTTACATGATTTTCCCCTAGACCCTTCAACTTGTTGGTACTCGATAGCGAGTGAATGTGTATGACTACAGTGGTGATAATGCTAATTCTCATTAATCGCTTTCATCATTAATCATTCGTTCTCTTAACAACAAAGAAGCATTTTAGATTCCCTCACTCTAGCAACTATGTTTTTGCTCTGAATAGTACATCAGAAACTTCAGTGATTCAGTAGCTGAAGTTTCCCGAACGAACAAGAGGGAAAAATTAATTAAAGTGTTTAAACTAATAAAAGTGCGGCTCCTTGTCTGAATGGTCATTGTTGTGGCTTTCGGTTCAGAAAGCCACGGGCTCGATACCCGAACTGTTCGGTGATATTAACTGCATATGGTATAATAATATAACTCGGGGACTGGGTGTGTGTGTTCGTCTCTATACACCACACTATCAGTCGCTACAGAAACACGCAAGAGTGAATACATACTCCACAGGGTCATTTTATCACCTGCTGAAGTTAGCCAACTAGATCGCTTCGCAGGTGATTTCAGATGGGCTCTGTGAGGCGGTGTTGCAAAGTGTACACGTGGCTTATGACCAACTTGAGAGCAGGCAATAGAAGAAATAAACTTCTCCAGGGGAGGGACTTGAACAAGGACCTCCCGGCTGATAGGCTCGCACACTACGGTGGCATTGGCTGAAACTCACGGTGTGTCAGTGTTTGATGCCCATTTCTCGGCATGGCTCTCAAGCCCAACCAAACCACGTGCAGATTTAGCGGCACTTCCTCGTAAAGTTAATTTGAATTCGCCCACGAAGCGATCGGATTGGTTAACTTCAGCAGCTGATAGAAAGAAAACGGCGCGAGATATCGACGTAATATTTTCAAATTAGGTATCAGTATGTCCAACGCTTTAACGCTCATATACTCGGTTAATGTTTCCGACCACTCTGTGTACTCCAGTGCCGTCAGAAAGAGCATCCGACTGTAAAACTGAGGCAAATACACACAGTGTGTCGGCCCCAAGAAACTACGACGGAAACCAGGAAGATTAAGAATAATTTTAACCAATCCAATTAACACGTAGGCTAGGTACTGCAATTTCTTAAGCTGTTGGATGCTACGCCCGTCTATAGACGTAATGCTTTACTTTTCTGCCGTTCACTCTCAAAGCCAAGTCGATTTCTGGCATGTTCTGTCATATCTTGGCCATTATATTGTACTGCTGAGCTTCACTTACAGCTTCCAGAAGTAAATAGCAAAGCCAATTTATCTCCGTACAGGCCACGAAAGCCCTGTGAGGGATACAAGGTAATGGGCTTGCACTATCCGTACGTACCCTCGGCACTTAGTGGGGTAGAGTGGTTGGCTCTACGCCAGGCCGGCTTTGTTCCCGGGAATAAACCTGGTACTCATTTTTTGTGTAGGCTGAGTGACCTCACGACCATGTTCACCTCCGGAAGTGGAAATCTCGTTTCTTAACTTTTTCGACTTCCAGACGGGGAGTCGAACCCACGTCCTTCCCGGTGAAGCGAGCAAGCCTTTACCACCTCGGCCAGGCAGCTCCTTCCATAAGTAAGTATTAAAGCTTTCTTTAGTAGATATCAGTCATCTAGATCTGGGGTCGGATCTAAGGAAATATGGCAGAAGAACCACCAACATCTCCTAACTTCGTTGTGATATCTGATTAAATAAATCCTTCATCAGATTTGTTTTTAAACTTTTAACCCTTTTACTTTTAACGAAGGAGCAGCACGTGTTAGTTCATAGATTTTAGGAAATTATTTTACTTAAGTCCTTAAGCTTGTATAAAGGTAATGTAGGTGGGGGCAATATTTTTAATACATCTCAAAATAAATTCATCAAGGAAGGTTTTGAGTTTATTTTCATTAATAAAGAATCAATGTTTCCCGACATTCTAAGCTTATGAGTTTAAAATTACGGCTTCTAGAATTTCTATATCTCCGAATGAAAGACTTAGCACTGACGAAGCAAACAGTAAAGTGGTAACCCAGCGCTTAAAACGTTACAGAGTGTTCAGTAATGTTCAGGAAAAAATGCTTGCTGCTGATGAGGATGCTTGTTGTTTTAAGGGGCCTAACATCGAAGGTCATCGGCCCAAGGAAAAAATGACGATAAACGCTTTATTAATATTATTATTATTATTATTATTATTATTATTATTATTATTATTATTATTATTATTATTATTATTATTATTTCATGCATCTATTATCTGCCTAGTGCAACCCTTGCAAGGCAGATCATCGGTGGAGGGGGCAGCGTCTGCCGTGTATGGGAAACTGCATATTTCAGTGGGGATGAGTACTGTTGCATGAGGTGTTGCAGAAGTGTTTTGTGCAGCTAAAATATCCCGTTTTTCAGCCATGTTTATGATTAAAATCCCACGACTCGGCCATGAATCAAACCCAGGTTTCCGAGGGTCAAAGTGCAAGAAGCTAGCCATTCAGCCACAGAGCAGGATACTACTATATTTCACCCTCTCCGATTATAATTTAAAAGCCATTAACTTGCACGTTAACTCCGGGCTCTATTCTGATTCATTTTAGAGTGTTTTCTGCTGCCCTGGGCCAGCTCATGATAATTACACGACTCGTATGGCCCGCTAGGCTGTAATAATTCACCTGCCGTAACTAAACAACAAGGGTCACATTGTCAGGAACATAATAACTTCACCAGTTCGTTGCGTATCATTTCGATGCCTACAACATAATTGTTCTTCAGAACGTGTACAATCCTATGTGATGATGTAGAGAAAATAATTCAGAATGATATTCCAGATGAAGGATGTAATTGAATCACTTGATGGAGAAAGAAACTAATTCAATTTTAGGCCACTTTGCTTTTTGACATAAATTTGTTTTATCAATCAATCAGCCTTTTTAAATGATTGAAAAGAATTCGGAGATTTATTGAACATCCTCCTTGGTAAATTATTCCAATCCCTAACTCCCCTTCCTATAAACGATATTTGTCCCAATTTGTTCTCTTGAATTCCAACCTTATCTTCATGTTATTATCTTCCCTACCATTAAAACCTCCACTCAAGCTTATTCGTCTACTAATGTCATCCCACAGCATCTCTCCAGTGACAGCTTGGAACACACCGCTTAGTCGACCAGCTCGTCTCCTTTCTCCCAAGTCTTTCCAGCCCAAACTTTGCAACATTCCCTTAACGCTACTTTTTGTAGGAAATCACCCAGAACAAATCGATTTGCTTTTCTTTGGATTTTTTCCAGTTATCGAATCAAGTAACCCTGGTGAGGGTCCCATACACTGGAACCATACTCTATTTGGGGTCTTACCAGAGATTTTTATGCCCTCTCCTTTACATCCTTGATACAACCCCTTCATGCCTTGGGGACATCTGAAAATTTTGCGTGAGGGAAGTGTAACCTAGGAACCGCACAGGCTGTGATGTAATAAAATAGGTTACAAAGATAATAGCGGAAACTTTCTGCAAAATATATAGTTTTCCGACGAGAGGGTGACACTAACGCTACCCCCTATACAAGTGAAGCAAAGTGCAATTACCGGCATGCGATTGTGGTGCGGCTCGACAGACTGTCCAGCACATAGCGACTCAATGCCCTCAACCTTTCTACTATGGAGGTCCATATATGAATGTTTGTTCAGCTCGTTGTTGTCTGCTCCGTCCACACCTCAGTGGATTGAGCAAACCACCTTTAAATTCTAATAGTTTGTTTTCATTACCCTGTACTTTCAACATGTTATTTCATTTTATTTAATGTGTAATGCCATACACTAAATAAATAAAATAATTTTACGAACTTTGGATATTCAGCCCTACCTTCCGTAATATTATGTGTGCTTATCTTCCAAACACGCTGTATATGAAAGATCGAATAAATCTTCACTGTCTCCAAAAACAATGGGCAAGCAGTCACTAGCGTTAATAATAAATGGACCACACCTAATGCCTACTAATTCTCCCTTCAAAAACGTGTTCATTATTTTTAATGTGGTGCTTTGTAATATTTTTTATTTCCATCAAAATTTCTGTTTGTGTTATAAACCTTACTTGTGAGATCATTTTCAACTAGTACCACACCTAAGTATTTAACCACAATGTCTGACGTTTTCCCTTGGCTGCGAATGTAGATTTTTTTAATTCATTTTCACACCATTGTATGCTCGATAAAATCGAACGATAATGGAAAATAATTTTACATGTTTGTTAATTGAAATGTCTGTTAGCACGGGAAAGAAGCGTGTCTCTCCTAATTTCTGTGTTACATTTTGCATTTAAAAAGTTGGAAACACTTCCGAAGCAATGGCCTCACGGGAGTATGAAAATTTTGCTGTCAAAACACGCTTGAATTAGTTTCGAATAGTGGTCATTTTTGCGGAAACTTTGATTTTCTTTAAGGACAAACTCTTCGCATTCAGCGATTTCAAGATCTCTAGATGTTGGTGCAGCAATTTTAAAGAATTGGGTCATCCCTATCGAAGAACGTGCACTTGTTTCAGCAGATTGTGCAGATGCTAAATGTTTTGCTATGCTGCTAACACCACCATGTACGACACTGAAAGTTCCCCTACATGTTTCACACGAAACATCACTGTCCGAATTTGTATTTTGGATAACTGGAGTTTTTTACTGTAGCCTAAATCACAGTTGAAAATGCGTTTCGATCTGGGCATTGCTTTTTCTTGTTTAGCATAAAAAGGACAATTAATACTGTTGTTGGTTACAGATTACATCTAATGAGTATGCCCTGGTGACTAACTGACCAGTGGATTGAGCAAAGCACCTTTCAGTTCAAATAGTTTGTTTTCATTACCCTGTAGTTTCCAAGGAAGTTGTAAAGTAAATGAAAGAATTTTAAATATGCGGAAGTGAAGTCAACCCGAATTTGTGAAAATTCGTAGTCTTTTTGACCAAAGACCACATAAATTACATGATTATCTGGAATCCATTGTACAAACTAACGGATCAAATCTCACTTTTTTCCGTGTACAGGGTGAGTTGGCCGTGCGGTTAGGTGCGCGCAACTGTGAGCTTGGATACGGTAGATAGTGGATTCGAACCCCACTGTCGGAAGCCCTGAAGATGGTTTTCCGTGGTTTCCCACTTTCACACCAGGATAATGCTGGGGCTGTACCTTTATCAAAGCCACGGCCGCTTCCTTCCCGCTCCTAGGCCTCTCTTATCCTATCGTCGCCATGTGACCTATCTGTGTCGGTGCTACGCAAAGCAGATTGCAGAAAAAAGTGTTTCCGTGTTATCAAAAAGCAAGACTTTGAGGTTTAAAGTCTGCAAAGTAGGACATTTTGGTATCCTGTTATACTCACAAATTTCGGGACGACAGAAATTGCGAAAGCAGGACTGGTCACCCCATGCCTGGTGGTAATTCTATTCCAAACTCAGATTCAAAATTGCATTACATACGTGGTATATGTTTTTCGTATTAAGCAAGACTAAAAAGAACTTTCCCTAAAAGAAGTATGTTAGTACTACAGAACATCTGGCGTTATAGACGAGGTGTTGCTATAACAAAATTCTACTGCAGTCAGATTAAAGTAATGTATTCTTAAAAATAACCTATCTGGCCAGAAGAAAATGGCTTGCCGGACGTCAGTTCGAAACCTCTAAGTAGTATCTGTAGTTTTGCCTCTAATACAGGAAAATAGTTTGCAGTTTTAGTTTCAGCAATTACTTTTCAAAAGAGGGCGTACAAGTGCGCATAACAAACAGCTCACATATTTTACAATAGTAGCTGATCAAGTTCGTTCTCTTAGTACAGTTAGTGATATGATATCTGTCACACGGTAAGTTATAGAGCTCATACACGCATTCACAGTGAGGTTCATATTCTGTGATACTAACTATGCACTGCTAATCCTGGTAGTAGACAACAATCTTGCTTGGGTCGTATCCATGACCGATCCAGCATTGTGCTTGTGACGTAGAAGTTCAGCCATACTACTTCTCTCTTCTCTTGTCTTTCCTTTTCGACTTTTGACAATGTTGTCTGAAAGGGAGTGGGAATCTTACTCGTAGATCTTCCATCAAGAAATTTTCTCTAAATAACGAGTTCATACACTATCCTCGATTGGGTGTACTTTGACAGGCCGAGCACTAACTGAAAGAAATGTGATTTAACTATTTCCAGCTCGTAAGATCCTTTACACTCAGCTTTTGCCATATGATTTCTATACCGGGGAATGATTTTGGCCTCGAAGAATTTCAGGGCAAAGGACAGACTTAGATTTTTGAGGTTCCTGATATTGAGCATTCCCCTAGCCACTGCAATAGCTCTCTCCATGGTGTGTATCCTCAAAGATTTCATTGTGTGTTGCAGTGTTACCCAAAGGAAACTGAAGCCGTTGACGACCTTTAGAGGCCTCTCTTTCATCATGATGACATCTTCCTGTGACCTTCACCCTCCTTTCTTTGAAGACCATTTTGACTGTTTTCTCTTCATTTATTTCAAGTTTGTATTGGTCCACCCATTTTACCAAGAAATTGAGTGATTTTTTAAGATCATTTCTGCTTCTTGATCCGAGGGTCTGGTCACCAGCGTAGACATACAATGATAAGTGATGATGATGATGCTTGTTGTTTTAAGGGGCCTAACATCGAAGATCATCGGCCCCTACAATGATAAGTAGAAATATTTGTAATATGTCAGCTAAGGCGATGTTGAAGTGAAGTGAGCTAAAGATGTAATTCATGATCATTTTTTTTCCATTCCTTATGTTGTGCGGATACTCTAGCGAAGTCGAGTTAATTCCTTTTGTTTGGTATCATCACTACGTAATTGAGGTTAACATCGAAGAACATTTCTTAGCATTTTCTGTTTTCTCCTTACTGCTGTGGTGGAGGGCAAATACCCACAAAGTTACGAAAAGTTACGATTCCCCGTGGGTGAAGGTTTAAGATGACGAAGAGCCGTGTAATCTACAGAAGAACTCCATCTGCTAGACCAGAGGACAAGCCGTTTGCATTAAAAATCTTGCCATTTTTTAAATAAGGTGGCAGTCCCGCTATTTATGGCCCTATATATCAGCTTTATTAAAGTCTGCCACTTATCTGGGCGACACTGGCGGTAGAGGAGCCTCAGACATTCTCCATTACTGAAGTGTGAGCAGTTATCTACACCAGTGGAATAGATCGTGCCAGTAGCTGTAGGGATGTATTAAAAAAAGAGCGTCATGCCCAGAATCATAATCATGATCTGTAACTGTGTTGACCTTCATGTACAATATGTTGAATTCTCAGCGCGAAGGCTGTTTGGATCCCCAACTCCTCCACCATTAGCTGCTGCAGGTGTCCTAGAGAATGCTCAAGGTGAGGTGAGTAGATCGAATCAGGAAAGAAGAAATACCAAACCAAACTCCATGGGGCAACATCCCTGAAGGGCCATGGCCTGACAAGCGACCGCTGCTCAGCCCGAAAGCCTGCAGATTACGAGGTGTCGTGTGGTCGGTACGAGGAATCCTCTCGGCCGTTATTCTTAGCTTTCTAGACCGGGACCTCTATCTGGCCGTCAGATAACACCTCAGTTGTAATCACGTAGGCCGAATGAGTTGAGGAGGCTGACCTGGGCAGGGATCGAACCCCGGTCCTCCGGATAAGAGGCAGGTACGTTATTCCTACACCGTGGGGCTGTCCTATGAATGAAGGGATACCGAATTGGTGAGAGCAGAGCGATTTCACGAATTTTGATCACAAGAAGAGAGAGAATGATAAGACACTTCTAAAGACATCCAGGACTTGTTCAGTTAAGTTCAGGTGACAAGAATGGAAGGGGTAGACAAAGGGATGAATATGACAAACACACTAGAGCAGATGTAGGATGTGGTAGTTACGTAGGATAGCGTACCATGGATAACTACATTAAACCAATCTACGGACTGATGACTCAAACAACAACGTATTTATCATGAGAAATATAATATTACAGCGGTTCGACTCGTTGGCTGAATGGTCAGCGTACTGGCCTCCGGTTCAGAGGGTCCCGGGTTCGATTCCCGGCCGGGTCGGGGATTTTAATCGCTTCTGATTAATTCTTCTGGCTCGGGGACTGGGTGTATGTGTCCGTCCCAACTCTCCTCATCATATTTAGACAACATACCACACTACCAACCACCACAGAAACACGCAATAGTGCTTACATCCCTCCGTATAGGGTTGGCGTCAGGAAGGGCATCCGGCCGTAAAACATAGCCAAATCCACATGTGTGACACATTTCGCAGCCGCAACCCCACAGATGTGGGGAAAGGCTATAGGAGAAGAATAAGAAGAAGAAAATATTGCAGCGCATAGTTATGATTCCCCACGTACATTCTTGTCATGTTATTGCAAATGTAAGACAGGCACAAATACCTACAACAGCGCACGTGTTTACATTTGCCTCTACCTCTTTTTCTTTTTCCTTTCCTCTCCATTTTATGTGTATAAAATAAACATGAATACTACTTTACTCCTTTAGTTCGACTATCTTTGGTTGGTAGTACTTCGGAAATGAATGCTGAAGTGGCACTTTTCTTCTTCCCCTATCCCACTTTCCCACAAAGCCAGCGCCCAACAAAACTCGCGCGTACAGTAAGATTTTCATTCTGTCAAACACAAGATGAAAAGCTTTTTCTAATAATACGGTGACATGGTGAGAAAAGCAATGGCAAACTACTTCACTCTTCATCCCCCCTAGTATGCCTGATTTTGGTGCTGGCATCGGTTACTGTGGTTTCACTATAATAAAATAACAGTTGGTGTTTCCATTTGAATATTCAACAAGCCTTCGGGCTGATGACGTAACATATACAATGACATTCTTCATTTTATAAGATAATCTGCAGATTCTAAGTTCTTAAGACATTTTCGCAGGTCTTAAGGGAGTGGACGAAGAATTTTGGCATTCAAATAACTTTGAATACTCATAACATTCACATAATATTAACTGTATATGAAAACTTATTTCCAAAGTGTCTTGAATCGAAAATTCTATTTTTTTTTATTTTTTTTTTTTTTTGCTAGTGGATTTACGTCGCACCGACACAGAACGGTCTAATAATAATAATATTGTTATTCGTTCTACGTGCCCCTAACAAGTTTCTGTACGGTTTTCGGAGACTCTGAGTTGCCAGAATTTACTCCCGCATGAGTTCTTTTACGTGCCAGTAAATCTACAGACACGACGCTGACGTATTTGAGCACCTTCATATACCACCGGACTGAGCCAGGATCGAACCTGCCAAGTTGAGATCAGAAGGCCATCGCCTCAACCGTCTGAGACACTCAACCCGGCTTACCATGATGTGAAAACTATTAATGATATAATAAATTTCATTCTGCATTAGATATCAGATTTCATTTTTTCTTATTCAAACTATACTTCGATGATGATATCTGCAAAGTGTCGTAACTTCAAGTCACGAAACACTATGAAATGAAATGGCGTATGGCTTTTAGTGCCGGGAGTGTCCGAGGACATGTTCGGCTGGTCAGCTGCAAGTCTTTTGATTTGACTTCCGTAGGCGACCTGCGCGGACGAGGGAAGGAAATGGCCGTGGTGCATCCCGGGATTTGCCTGGAGGAGAAGTGGGAAACAACGGAATACCACTTCGAGGATGGCGGAGGTGGAAATTGAACCCCCCTCTACTCATTTGACCTCCTGTGGCCGAGTAGACCCCAGTCCAGCCCTCGTACTACTTTACAAATTTCTTGTCAGAACCCTGGAATCGAACCCGAGCCTCCGGGGTGGCAGCTAATCACACTAACCATAACACCACAGAGGCGGACAAGTCTGTGTCAATATAGATATAAATCATAATAATTTATAACGAAAACTGAAATTATTTATCTGATAACAAAATAATGTGATTTTTGCGTTTTTGCAATTTAATGGATTTAAGGTACTTTGGGAATAAGCTCTGTGCGTTCGGTGCCCGTTCTTACTGATCACCGACGATAATGTGTTCCCTGAGAGCGGACCGGAGAATATGAGTTATGCGTGAACCATAAATTGGTTGAGAGAGCGTAGCTAACAGCCCCTGGGACTCGTTCTGAATTAACTCAAGCCATGGCGATGACCAACGTCATAAATCTAACAGAACATTGTGTATATTCTTAGTTGTATTTTGACCTCATTAAATCTATGTTTATCCGAGAGAAGAAAGATAAACTTCAATAAAGTGTAAATCAAACCTAATGGAATGCAGCCCAAGGAAGCTCATTGATGTCAAAGTGGAAGATGAACAGTTGAAACAAGCGCTATTTTTATTTTTGTTGTGTGTTTAACATCGTAGTAACTCATTTCAGTTTTCGGTTGTGATTGGTAGCGGCCGTAAGTATATCTCCGGAATATTCCTGGGGTGAAAATGGGAAACCATCTTCAGTGCTCCCAATGGGGCGGCTTTAACCCTTCATAACCGAAACGTAAGCTGAAAACTGCACGACCGATATCGCATATCATCTCGTTGGATGAAATTACGTTGAAGGAAAAATTATCAATCAATCAATAGATCGATCAATCAGTCAATCAATCAGTCACCACTGATATGCATTAGAGCTGTCGCCGTTTCCTATTCCATCGTGGCTATATGACCTGTCTATGTCGGTGCGCTCTAAAACAAATAGCAAAAATTTTATAATGTACTTTCCCATCTTCCTCGAAAGGAAATCTATCTATGATGAGCTTTAGTGTTTACAATGTCTGGTATGGTCTACAACAAAATGTGTTACTTTTACCGACCTGCCTCAGTCAGGTTTTTATGATGATGCTTGTTATTTTAAGAGGTCTAACATAGAAGGTCATCGACCCCAGTCAGGTTTTCACAATGTTCTAGTGACTGAGGTATGAACTATGTCAGTAACAACATTCCTTGTGCAGCCAGTCCCTATTAAATGTGACAGAAAATGTGGCATGTAGGATCGGTTCAAGCGGTTCGGGAAACTAAAATGTTATTGCAACTTCTGTCCCAGTAAGGAAAGCAACAGAAAACTGTCTCACTCTCTACTTTACTAGAACGGCTCATCAGTGAAGCCGAGGTTTTCTATGATAAATGATGGTCGAACTATACAGGAGTCAACCAATTTTCGGCATGAGGACGCAACAAACAAACGAACATATATTTTGTATGTATGTTTCCTTGCTTATCTGTCTGTCTGTCTGTCTGTCTGTCTGTCTGTCTGTCTGTCTGTCTGTCTGTCTGTTTGTTTGTTTGTTTGTTTGTTTGTTTGTTTGTTTGTTCAAAAAATTATAGTTTCATTCGTGTAAGTGTAAAATAAACATTAAATACAACATGTCAAATTTTTAAAAGAGAGAGAATTGACTTAACGTGTCCTCTGAATCTTTACGTCACTAATTTAGTGTCTGCCTCCATAGCTTAACGATTAGCACCATCAGATGCCGTTCTGTTGGCCTTGATTCGACTCCGGGTACTGGCAGAGATTTAAGAATGGCAAGGGGGCTGTTATGTGGCTAAAATGGTACATGTAGCTCACGTCCACTGGGGGTGTGCCTGCTGGAAGGAGCTACACCACCCCGGACGTTGGCATTCTGGTCCAGGCCTCCTTAAAACCACCTGCTGTAAATAATCGAGATGATTATGAATTGGACCACTGGCGCAGGTTTTCCAACCAGGAAATGCGTCATCGCCCAGGTTCTCTTCTTCTTTTTATTTTTCCTTGAAGTATAAGTTGTATTTTTTATGCTTTAAGCCGTCTAGGCTTTTGGCCGAAGAGAATGCATAAACCTATAGAAATATCCACCTTACATCAAACAAGATATACTGTATAATTAAATATACAATTAATTAAATAAATAAGTAAATAAACAAATAATTAAATGTAATGTTATTACGTCCCACTAACTACCTTTACGGTTTCCCGTAACGTCGAGTTGATGGATTTTTGTTCCGCAGGAGTTCTTTGCGTGCTGGTAAACCTACCCCTACCGACACGAGGCTGCCGTATCTGAACACGTTGAAATATTACCGGACTGATTGTGAATCGGAAGCGAACCCACCATCTTTATACTCAGAAGGACAGCGTTCTACCACCTGAGCTACTGAGCCCAGCCAATAAAGTAAATAAAACAATATGTGGAATAGAGAAAACCGATGAGAAATCTGTAAGATACTGGAGATAATAATAATAATGTTATTGGCTTTACGTCCCACTAAACTACTTCTACGGTTTTCAGAGACGCCGAGGTGCTAGAATTTTGTCCAGCGGGAGTTCTGTTCGGTACCGGTAAATCTACCGACACGGAGCTGACATATTTGAGTACCTTAAAATATCACCTACCAACTTGTGTTCAGAAAGCCAGCTCCTTAGCCGTCTGAGCCACTCAGCCCGACAAATACTGAAGAAGTTAATATATTATACCGCAGAGGCCTCTTCACCGCAGAGGCCTCTTCTAGTTAGATTGTATGGGTTTAGAAGCCCGTCTTTACGGCAAAATTATGGCATTAATGCTAATTGCACATAGCATTAATGCCTTATGGCATATTGGGCAGCTCGGATATCAAGATCGGTTCTATCATATATAATAAGTAGGTCATGTCCTGCTGATACATGAACAGTGGAGCGTAAGTCTGGCATTGTATTAATGCATGTTAACGAGAACTCAATAAACAAACGCGTATGACAAGCCATTCGAAACTGTAAATTACTCAAACTGTTCCAGCTAGAGATCACCACCTGACATCTCCACTACAAAGTATAGTGAAGATATACTGGTATCCTTTGAAAACATAAGTCCAATTGTAATGCTGCGATGTTGCGACAGAGAATTTGCAGGCTACTTCGAATTATCACTGTTATTATTATTATTATTATTATTATTATTATTATTATCGATACGTACAACTTCATAAAAAACTATTATATCTTTTAGAGTTTAGTCTGAAGATTCTTCGAGTTACCTAAGAGCCAGCAAAATCCTCTATTTCTCACTAGCCCTTGGGCATCATTTAGTTTAACATTTCCTTAAATTAAAATCTCAAATCTAACAATTGTCACGTGTGCCTCCCTGTCCTTCCCTTTCTCTCCAGAGCCGAGGTCATCAATAGCTAGCCCCTTCCGTGGATCAGTGGTAGAGAATCAGTCTCTGGATCCCACGAAAGCGGATTCAAACTCTGTACAGGTAGTCGGATTTTTGAAGAATGGGAAAAAGTCCATATGATATCCATATCGTACGATATCGGCATGTACGAGGGCAAGTCGGTAAGTATCTGCAGTTCTGCTCTTATTGTCTTTAGGTTAGCTCTATGGCATTGTGTGCTCACCAGCCGCTAGATGGCACCTTTGTCTACGACTATGGTAGGCAAAGAGGATAGAATAGAACAGAGATGAAACTCAATGATAAATTTCGGTTCCAAGCCACTTGGCGCTAGTAGTTTTAGTCTCTTTTCCGAGATAGCGCCACAGTGTGCATTCTGGTGCAATACCTTAGTATTACTATCAACAGATAGCGCGGAGAATTAACATCCGGCGCAGTGACGCACATCCGGGTATGCTTACGGGTCCTCCCCCCTCCTTTCCCTGCCCCTCGCCACCCCCACCCCCCGCAAACGGAGATAATGCAGTTCTACTACTTCCATGCCCAATACATTGTAATTCATATATTTTTATTTCCAAGTACTTACTACGTTGTAAATAATGATCTGATACCCCTAGTTCGTATGGCATACTATGTTACTGAGAACATAACCACACACCTCAAAGCAGCTTTAACTTCAAATGAATGATTGACACATTAACACAAAGCTGATATTATAACAAATTAGAAATCCCTTCGAAAGCAAGACAACAGAGCACACCATATGCAAGACAATGGGGTATCACATCAATATCCAAGTACCACATGAAAATAAAAATAACAATTAAATGCACTGAGACAGGAAATATATAGAACTACATTAATAGAACCATTCAGCTTTCAGCCCCTGATGTGTACTCAAACAGGAAATACAGGATTTCAGGAGGACTGGCGAAGATATATTTCAAATAAACAAGCACAAGGAACTAAGATTTACATCACAATCATATATATGAGCACTTGGAATTCAAACAACACAAATACTGTAGCATCATGGGAACTATCGATTAAAATCGATATAAGTTCGAACAAGGTTAATCGATTGGGTAAAGTCGAATTCGATGCAATTCAGCAATATTATCTCCACAATGCTTGACGTTTTATGACTAATTAATTTGTGAGAAGTGCCCACTGATTGAGGTTAGACTTGAAATACTTGAAATACTTCACTTCGAGACAAACTGCCTTTAATTATTAACAACGCTCATTTCATGCTTACTTGCGTGCCATCTACAGAACGTGTATATAACTATTTACACGTTATGAATGACCTCCAGCGCCATCTAGGAAAAGAGACTGAAACTACCTGAAGCTAGCTACAGATTGGAACCAAAAGCCCTATTAGAGTTTCACCCCCCTGATGGTAGGTTTCTGCGTTATCAGATCAGTACAGCTTGCGCTGTTGCGACGTAAAGATGGCCGCGCCACTCTCTGTTTGCACCAAGGAAGAATAGCGCTCCGTAATCCGCCCTTTGTGGTCTGAGGGTGTACCTGGAACGGAAATTCAGAAAAGACTTTCAGCACAATACGGGGACAATGTTTTTCCACAGCGGATGCTTCCATTCCATGTTCTGACGTTTGCCCTCTGGTTCGAAGTGGTGAACCCATGTTTTATCTCCAGTGATGATCCGTTTCAGAGAAGTTAGCATGACGGTCCAGTAGATGCTGACAGATTCTCACATGATTTAGCTTCTGCTCTTCATTGAGTTGTTTTAGAACCCATCTCGAACAGACTTTGTGAAAGTTAGCCTGTTATGCAGAACCATGGCTAATGTGCATATGGTTTGCAACGTCATCAACAGTCACTTACTCAGGATCATACCACGCACTTGTTCAACATTGGCATCAGTTACAGCTGCAGATGGACGCCCGGAACTTTCCTTACCCTTCACGCTCGTGCGACCCCTTTTGAACTGTTCAATCCCCTCATAAACACTTCCCTGTGACAAAACATTGTTCCCATATTGTGCTGAAATTTTCCCATGAATTTACACTCCAGGTACACCCTCAGATCACAAAAAACGGATTACTGAACGCTGTTCTTCCTCGGTGCCAACAGAGAGTGGCGCGGCCATCTTTACGTCGTAACAGCGCAAGCTGTAGGCTACTGATCTGATAACGCTGAAACCTACCACAGACGTATACAACGGTGCCATCTAGCGGCTGGTGAGCGCACAACACCATAGAGCGAACCTAAAGACAATTAGAGCAACATTTCTGATACTTATTAACTTGCCTACGTAAAAGATCTCTGGTGACAAGTTTGGTGTTTACCCGTAAAGAATTCGAATCACAAATAAGACATTTTGAAGACGATGTTATGCTGTATAGCGTAGTAAGTAACTTACAGGATTGTGAGTGACTACTAAAAGATCTCGACAATGTCGTGAGATGGACAGCAGACAATGGTATGATGATAAACGAGAGGAAAAGTCAGGTTGCAAGTTGCACCAAGAGGACAAGTTCTCTCAGTGTCAATTACTGTGTTAATGGAGTAATAATGGCGTGTGGCCTCCAGAGAGGCCTGGTGCAGGTCTTTTGATTTGACTCCCTTAGGCGACCTGCGCGTCGTGATGACGATGAAATGATGATAAAGACGCCACATACACCCATACACCCAGTCCCCGTGAGAGGGGAATCAACCCTGCCAGGAATCGAACCCGGGATCCCTGTGACCAAACGCCAGCACGCTTACCATTTAGCCATGGAGCCGGACAGTTAATGGAGTGAAAGTACCTCATGGGGACCTCCCTAATTGTTAATATAAGGAAAGATCTTCATAGAAGTATCACATTAACGGGGTTGTAAATGAAAATTACAGATCTTTCCACATAGTTATAGGGTGTTTAGAGGTTGTAATAAGGATGTAAAGGAGAGAGAAAATCTACGGGACCCACACGAGGATTACTTGATACGAGGACTGGAAAAGATCCGAAGGAAAGCAGCACGATTTTTTCTTGGTGATTTCCGAAAGAAAAGAGTAGCCTAGTGTTACAAAAATGTTGCAAACTTTGGATTAGGAAGACTTGGGATTATGGAGACGAGCTGCGCGACTAAGCGGTATGTTCTGAGCTGTCAGTGGAGAGGTGGCGTGAAATGACATTCGTAGACCAATAAACCTGAGTAGAGCACTTTTTCTTTTTTCTTTTTTGCTTCACGTCGCACCGACACAGATAGGTCTTTTGGGGACGATGGGTTACGAAAGGCCTACGAGTTGGAAGGAAACGGCCGTCGCTTCAATTAAGGTACAGCCCTAGAATTTTCCTGGTGTGAAAGTGGGAAACCACGGAAAACCGTCTTTAGGGCTGGCGACAGTGGGGCTCGAACCCACTATCATCCGAATACTGGGTACTGGCCGTACTGGCCTAAGTGACTGCAGCTATCGAGCTCGGTGGTGGAGCTTTTTGAAAGCAGAAAAGATCGAATATAAATTTGGAGCAATCAGGGCAAATATTAATTTGTAGGAAGAGGAATTACGAAATGGAATAATTTATGAACGGAAATGTTCGATAAATTTCTATGTTGTTTGAAATCTGTCTTTCTTTCTTTCTTTCTTTCTTTCTTTCTTTCTTTCTTTCTTTCTTAATCCGTTTACCCTCCAGAGTTGGTTTATCCCTCGGGATCAGCGAGGGATCCCACTTCTACCACCTCAAGGGCAGTATCCTGGAGCGTAAGACATTGGGTTTGGGATACAACTGAGGAAGATGACCAGTACCTCGCCCAGGCGGCCTCACCTGCTATACTGAACAAGGGCCTTGGTGGGGGATGGTAAGATCGGAAGGAACAGACAAGGAAGAGGGAAGGAAGCGGCCGTGATCTTAAGTTAGGTACCATCCGGCATTTGCCTGGAGAGGAAGTGGGGAATCTTGCAAAACCACTTCCACGATGGCTGAGGTGGAAATCGAACCCACCTCTACTCAGTTGACTTCCCGGGGCTGAGTGGAGCCCGTTCCAGCCCTGGTACCACTTTTCAAATTTCGTGGCAGAGCCGGGAATCGAACCCGGGCCTCCGGGGGTGCCAGCTAATCACACTAACCACTAGACCATAGAGGCGAACTTCTTTAAAATCATGTAATAAAATAGGTAGTTAAACAATTAACAGGGAATCAATGCTATCAGGGTGACAGTCCTAAATGCACATCAATGATTGATTGATTGATTGATTGATTGATTGATTGATTGATTGATTGATTGATTGATTGATTGATTGATTGATTGATTGATTGATTGATTGATTGATTGATTGATTGATTGATTGATTGATTGATTGATTGATTGATTGATTGATTGATTGAAATGGAACATCGAAATTGATATGTAGGCAGGCTGGATTGCATCGGATAAAAAATCTGAACATATAGATGGGGCCCACATGGTTGTTCTTATTGTTATTACTATTGGTCCAATTGATTCCTACGTAACCTATTCTCCTTCATTCGCCTCACATGGCCCGCAGAATTGAAGCTAGTTCATATATACAGTTTTATCGACCGAGTTCATTCTTAATTTATTCTTTAGGACCTATCTCTTTATTGCGTGTACTACTGTATCATTCCATTTTTTTTCTACAAACGATCACTCTCTATACTTTTTTGTCTGCTACATCAAGTGTGTGGATAAGATATTTTGAGTCAATCCAGCGTTTATTCCCGTTCAGCAAAGTCAGATTATTATTATTATTATTATTATTATTATTATTATTATTATTATTATTATTATTATTATTATTATTATTATTATTATTATTATTATTATTATTATTATTATCCTATATATTATTTCAGCAGTATAGAACTCTTTTGCGGCGCTCACAAGTAACCCATCATGGCAAATGAACATTAAAAAAAAGAGAGAATAGACATTAGCAGTGACAAATTGCACTCTCATGTCATAAATATCGATAATTTATTTTTAAAATGAGTTTTAAAAAATTGTACGAAGTGTGCGATTCGCAAATACTGTTGCTGTAGGAAAATACACTCCATCATTGCTGTCCACCTCACATTGTTGCCGCTGGAACGCCTGTTTTGCGTCATTATAATATGCTGTAATTATCAGCTAAGAAAAGAATGATAATAAAACCAAAAATTACTCCCGGAACATTGGTCAGTATAATAATACACTTGCATTTGCATCCGTTTAAGTGGATACCATAAATGTTTTAAAATCAAAGATTACATTAAGTGGTAAGCAAGACTGTCTAATATTGTACTGATTTGTGTATTCCTTAGTTCACCAGTAGTTCACCAGGGGGCTACTCCACCACATACGTTATGAACATGCGGGATTTCTCGCACAGGTCCTCTAGTTATTATTATTATTATTATTATTATTATTATTATTATTATTATTATTATTATTATTATTATTATTATTATATTGGAAAGAGAAGACAAAGTCTCATTATATAAATGATTCCTTTTATTTATTTATTTATTTATTTATTTATTTATTTATTTATTTATTTATTTATTTATTTATTTATTTATTTATTTATTTGCTACTTGTTTAACGTCTCACTAACACATCGAAGGTTTTCGGCGAAGGGAGGCTGAGGAAGGGCTAGGATTTCGAAGGGTTTTTTTTTTCGCTATTTTGTTTTACGTCGCACCGACACAGATATGTCTTATGGCGACGATGGGAGGGGAAAGGCCTAGGAAGTGGAAGGAAGCGGCCGTGGCCTTAATTAAGATACAGCCCCGGCATTTGCCTGGTATGAAAATGGAAAACCACGGAAAACCATCTTCAGGGCTGTCGACAGTGGGGCTCGAACCCACTATCTCCCGATTACTGGATACTGGCCGCATTTAAGCGACTGCAGCTATCGAGCTCGATTTTGAAGGTAGTGGTCGTGGTGTGAAAATGTGAAAGTACGGAAAACCATCTTCAGGGCTGCCGACGGTGGTATCCGAACCCACTATCTCCCGAATGCAAGCTCACAGCTATCCGACCCTAACCACACGACCAACTTGCTCGGCAATTCGGGTTTCACAGAGGCAAAGATTACTGAGAGTAGAATAGGAAATGTCGTATGAGGATATCTGAATGATACATTGCATCAAACACAGGATATACAGTAACTTATATCATTCACAACACGTGCAGTCTAGATAAAGAACATAGCACACAAACAGCAAGAAGCAATGTGTTAAAGCTGTTTTAAAGAACAGTAGCTGTTTCTCCAAGTCACGTAACATGTGTATATACCATTGTAGTTTATTACGCAATACACTAGCTTACAACTAGCTTAGCACAATAATTACATCATTTCATAGGAAAAGAACACGCATGCCCCTCTTATTCTGACTCCACGTAAAATTATAGAGCTTTTATCCTCCAAACTTGTTGGTTTATTCACGAAAAGAATGACTATGATCACGATATCTGCAGTGATGTTAAACTACAAACTTACTTTATTTACCCAAACTTGACACGACTTTGCATTTTTTATTTTATTTTTTTACTTTTTTTTTTTTTGCTAGTTGCTTTACGTCGCACTGACGCACTGGCGACGGTGGGAGAGGAAAGGCCTAGGAATGGGAAGGAAGCCGCCTGGTCGCCTTAATTAAGGTACAGCCCCAGCATTTGCCTGGGAAAGCACGGAAAACCATTTTCAGAGCTGCCGACACTGGGGTTCGAACCCACTATCTCCCGGATGCGAGCTCACAACTGCGCGCTCCTGTCCGCACGGCCAACTCGCCCGGTTGCATTCTTTCGGTGAATAGGCCCTAAACCAACAACTTTGGAAGATAAAAGCTCTAGGCTTTCTGCAAGTTGATTATGAATGTTCAGTTTACCGTTTTACAAAGAAGTATTTGACTTTGTTTTCTACATCCTCCTTTATTATCTACACTAATTATGAAACAGGGTTTTTGTTCTCAGCTGACTGTACAACTCTCACTATGCTGGCTTGTTCTTTCAAGCATGACGAGCTTTTTTATGTCCTAGGGTCCAGCAATTCCCACCTAGGTTTCTCTGAAATTCTTGTTCCCCTGTGTATGTATCAATCTGCCTTCACTGAAAGTTTAAACCGACTGACCCTTCAAGTGCCCGGCCCCGCACGTTGCGAGCCTGCCCATTGCCTAGAGGTCCCGGGTTCAATTCCAGGCCAGGACAGGATTTTTCCTGAGAAATATACGCCTATCAGACGGTAAAAATACCGGGCGGGTTGGCCGTGCGCGTAGAGGCGCGCGGCTGTGAGCTTGCATCCGGGAGATAGTAGGTTCGAATCCCACTATCGGCAGCCCTGAAAATGGTTTTCCGTGGTTTCCCATTTTCACACCAGGCAAATGCTGGGGCTGTACCTTAATTAAGGCCACGGCCGCTTCCTTCCAACTCCTAGGCCTTTCCTATCCCATCATCGCCATAAGACCTATCTGTGTCGGTGCGACGTAAAGCCCCTAGCAAAAAAAAAGACGGTAAAATAGCGGCCCTGGTCTGTAAATCCAAGAATAAAGGCTCAGAGTATTCACCATGCTGACCACACGTCAGCTCGAAATTATGCCTTCGGGATGAGCAGCGGTCGTTTAGAAAGCCAAGGCCTGTAAGAGCTGTAGCGCCATGGAGTTTGGTTTCGTTTAGTTTGGTCACTACGAGTTACGCTCTCACGACATTCATCACCAGGACTCGCTACAGAAAGAACTGTATTGATTACATCACTAATTCTTCCGCAACGTTCACATTAGCAATAGCGAAAATTAAACAGGAAATAATAACATATTTAGTAATTTTCAACAATACAGTAGTTTTCCTTCAACCCATATGTCCATATAACTGCATCCTCCATAATTCTCGAGCTTGTGCATTTTCCTCGATTTAAGCCTCTGTTATACATGCTCCTCCTTCAATTTTCTCTAAGTTTTCCCCATTCCTTGTTGCCCTCAGTTTCCAATCTTGGAAATTCTATCATATGTCACCCTTTTCACATGTAAAAACGATTTTAATCTTCCATCACATTTAATACATTCTTCTCTGTCCCTGCGATTTCCCTGATGTTAGTGTTTCCTATTTTATCCAATTTTCACTTTCCAGTTTCTCTCCACAAATCTATCTCCGCGACTAATAATTTGTTTACATATTGCCCAGTTATTGCCCATGTTGCTGTTATATACAGTAAAATACTCTGCACCACAAAATTATAGAGGAGTTTCTTTGTTTTCCATAAAATGTTTCTACTCCATCATACTTAATTTACGGCCCTCAATTACTCGTCTCCCAATTTCAGACATAATTGTGCCATCGGCCACAATTAATAATCCTAAATATTTTAACTAACTGACTCATTTCCAATCTATAATATTTTGTCAGGATTTACCTTCGAGCGTGAGATATTCTGTTTTACTGTAATTCACATTCAGCCCCCACGTTTTGTATTCCTTAAATAATTTCCTCACCATGCAGGGAGCGTCATCAGGGTCTTGGATCACTTGGTCGACAGAAAATAGTAAGTGAAGTATAGGAAGTAGTTCCCATGGGACCAAACTTCCTGGACCATATTCGTATCGCCTGAACTACAGATTTACAGACCTTCTGAACTGGTGAAATCCAGGCGACATGCCTACCAATTTCCACAGTCCAGTAGTGCTGCTGTTTACGAAAGTCGAATTCTACTGGACGGTTCGTATGGTTGAGATAATTTAATTTTGTCGGGTAACATCGATCGACTGGGCCACATGCCAACATCAACAATGATATGGTGTGCCGAGATTATTGACTGTCCTTAAAACATCGACTATATCTGCCACAACCCCAGAGGCTCTTAGCTTGGGAGCATGGGTTGGAAACCACGGAGCCCTTAGCTGAGTCTTGGCGTTCCTTCCACTTACATGTGCCAGGCTCCTCAATTCCATTTATCCTATCCGACCTCCCTTGGTCAACTCTTCTTCTTTCCCGACCCCGACGGTATTAGCGCATTCAAGGTCTAGGGAATCTTTCATCATCACGCACTTCGTGGTCCATGTCCTTCATTGACTGTTACCTTAATTTTTCGAAGTGTCGGATCCCTTCCACTTTTTCCTTCTGATTAGTGTTAATAGAGGATGGTTGCCCAGTAGTACTTACTCTTAAGACCATAATCACCTCCACTAACTCAGCCACAATCGGACTATTGAACCAACTACATTCTTCATGCTTTTCTTTTCCTACTACTTCAAGTTTATGGATAAGATATTCTGAATCAATTATTCCCGTACAACAAAGTCGGATGATGCTGATGATGGTTGATTATTATTATTATTATTATTATTATTATTATTATTATTATTATTATTATTATTATTATTATTAGATTGGAAAGAGAACAAAGGTTTCATTATATAAAAGATTATTTTTACTTTTTATTTATTTTTACAGATTTATATGTAACAAATGTATTGTCTGTACATTGCTCAGAATTTAAAAAGAATGGTATTTCTGTATCGGTCGTGTCCACACAAACATGGAAACGTACTTTTTAATTTTCCTCCATGTCTGTCTGTCTGTCTGTCTGTCTGTCTGTCTGTCTGTCTGTCTGTCTGTCTGTCTGTCTGTCTGTCTGTCTGTCTGTCTGTCTGTCTGTCTGTAGTAAAATGCTACATATTTTTTTAATAGAAAACTTTGCTATTCTTCCACTTTGGTATTCGTCACTTCTTGATTAATGTATCAATTTTGTATAGAATTATTTCTCTTTTTCTATTGTAGTTTTATATTCGCTACTCAAATATTTAACTATAAGTGCGTCAGTTTCCTACATACTCTCAATAAATGGGCCTCATCCATTATTTCTCCACAAAATAAACAATGATTTTCGTCATGTTTCTCCATCTGCCTCTTACTTTTATAAAAACTACAAGATTCATAACACCCCGACCGCCTTCGCTTCGTGGAAGTGTGATGCGCTCAATGGTTGCCCTTAGATGGTGCAATCAACATTTTGTCGTTGCTACTCGCACACTCTGTTCAATGATTATTATGGTTCTTTCCTAAAGTCATTTTACCCGAAATCTCAAAAATAATTGTGAATTGTGGATCCCTGTCCCTGTTTAACGCAATTTTATGATGCATATAAATTCATATTTCGGCCATTTTTTGCTTTGGCCATATTTTGCTGATTTTATTGATACAAGGTCATATTTGGCCATATTTTGAGCATTTTTTTTAAATTGAGGCGTCGATTTTAATAAGGTAGGTACATGTTATCTGCGTCGAGTTTCAAACAAAGGATTTAAACACATGATTTCAAAATACTGTATTTTTCTTTCTTTTCCCGAAACAGATAGGTAGCAGTTTTAAAAGACATGGTTCCGAAAAGAAACAAGGTGCTGTATGAACGTACGCCAAATACTAAAATGCATGCTAATATTTCGGGTACCGGGCGAGTTGGCCGTGCGCGTAGAGGCGCGCGGCTGTGAGCTTGCATCCGGGAGATAGTAGGTTCGAATCCCACTATCGGCAGCCCTGAAGATGGTTTTCCGTGGTTTCCCATTTTCACACCAGGCAAATTCTGGGGCTGTACCTTAATTAAGGCCACGGCCGATTCCTTCCAACTCCTAGGCCTTTCCTATCCCATCGTCGCCATAAGACCTATCTGTGTCGGTGCGACGTAAAGCCCCTAGCAAAAAAAAATATTTCGGGTAGACTTCTTGCTCTTTTTTTAGGAAAACAGAGAAAGAACTGCGCCTCAAGGCTAAGATACTGAATGAATGTATGAAGTTTTAACGTACATGCTGTAGATCTGTCCGTTTGTATGATTAAATGAGTCTGTTGTACTATCGTTAATCACTTTTTGACACGTTCACTGTTAGTAATATTTTAATACTTGCTACCTATCCGCAAAATTTTCAAGTCATATTTTAACTTCTTTTTAGGTCATATTTAGCTAGTTTTAGGACATGTTCTGTACTTCTTTAGGTCATAAACTTCCGAACCCTAATTATTATTATTATTATTATTATTATTATTATTATTATTATTATTATTTAGTAGTAGTAGTAGTAGTAGTAGTAGTAGTAGTAGTAGTATTCACACAAGCTGTTGATATTATCTCGGGTCTCTTGTCTTGCCAGTATTCACCCATACAATAAAAGCAGTGCTCAATAATTCCTCCCCTAATTGTTCATGAACTGTGAAATATAACAAACATTACGAAGTTCTAAAAACTTTTCATAAGTCTGCAGATTTTTTTAGGAATTAATTGAGTAGTTTTAACGGCGCTGATTAAGACCTGAAAGTAAAGTTTGTAACGCGGTCTCGCCAATTAGTTGGTCCAGCGCCCCGGTAAACTTGTAGACACCTTGTCAGTTCTGGCCACTAATTACCTCAGACGAGCCTTCTAGCGGGAATTACTCAGCAACGCTGCGGATTTTGATCCTCCCCTGTTGGGCGGAGAACGTTGGAAAGTGTTGACCAAGTGAAAAGGAAACGTTATTCCTATATTCATAAATACAACTCCAGAAAATGTGGATTATAAGTAATCCTGATTGTCACAACTGAAACCAGTACTCCTATGCTCGAGAAAAGAATGGCCAAAAGGGAATAAACACCCAATATTAACTCCAGGGAGTATTAGTATTATTTTATTTACCACAATTCTGTACAAAAGCAATGAGTCTAGTGAATAAAAGCAATTCCGATGTACATATTGTTATGGTACTTGCCCATGCGACTGTCAGCCTTCTTACAGCTCCCTCCGGTATTCCCTGGAAGGGATGAGCGTGTCACTAGGGAGGTAACGGCAGCCGTGTGAGATAATTATAGCCTTGGCTTCTATTGCCGTTTTGTCTGGTGTCTCCTTCTGGAAGGTGAAACTAGAATACTTGTATTCTCCTCGCACCCCGAAGATACTAGTACTTCATCTCCACGTATATAAAAGCAAGCTGGCCTCGAACATCAGAACGAATGTTGTGTTGTGTTGTGTTGTGTTGTGTTGTGTTGTGTTGTGTTGTGTTGTGTTGTGTTGTGTTGTGTTGTGTTGTGTTGTGTTGTGTTGTGTTGTGTTGTGTTGTGTTGTGTTGTGTTGTGTTGTGTTGTCGAGTAATACGCGTAGACTAGTTCAGTATGTGGAGCAGTTACGCGAGTTGATTGTGCGAGGTATCAGTCTTGTCTGGAGTCGATCGTAGTGTAACGTCGTGGATAGCCAACGGACGTGTGTTCGAAGCTGGATACACGGAACTGCTGCGTAAAGTGACTCTGGAGCAGCGCGCGAAGCGAAATGAAAGTGAAAGTTGAAACTTGTCAATTAAGATTACACGGAGGAGTGCCATTCTAGATAAAGGCTGCCAGCCAAAGACCGGCTACGAGGGAAATGGACTTTTGTACACCCGTAGCCAATAATTAGTTAATTATTTCATTCATGGCTTGTGGCCTCCGGATAGGCCATGTGCAGGTGTTTCGAGTGGACGCCTTATGCGCAACCTGAGCGATAGTGAGGATGGGACCCTACCTATGGTGAATTTTAATGCTGAAGGCGGCACCCACGCCCGGTTCCCGAGCCATAGAAATTAACAGAAGAAAGTTAAAATCCGCATCCCAGCCGAGAATCGAATCCGGGACCCTTTGGACCAAAGGCCATCCCGCTAACCACTTAGCCATAGAACCGCACCAGTAATTAATGATGTGTTGTCATTCGTAGTCAAGTATAATTGTGTGTGTGTGTGTGTGAGAGAGAGAGAGAGAGAGAGAGAAGACTCTTCCGTCTTCAGCTTCTCCAAGGCTAAGTTTGACAACTGATGATGGAGCTTTTAGGGATCCAAGCAGCCTTCGACTTAACAAAATGTACTAGTATTGTAAGCAAAGCTGATATCGTGATCATAGCCATAGGACCTCCAGTTTTACATGGAATCCGAATCTTAGCGACGTGATTTTGAGATAAATATGTCTTACGGCAAAATGTGTGACAAGATGTTATCTAGAAACCGCGTAGGCTGTGATGTGAAGTATTGATGGATGGCCATGACTGAGAGACATATTCTCACGCAGGGGTGTAGGAGTACAGGTGGTCAATGGCACCTTGCAGACTGAGCTGCGAAGTATTGATGGATGGCCAGGACTCAGAGACATATTATCAAAGAGCGGCATTAGCGTACAGATGGTCAATGTGATGTTGCAGGCTGTGATGTGTAGTACTGATGGATGGTCGACACTGAGAGACATATAGAAGGCTCTTTTAACAAAGAGGCATCACCTCATCATACACTAGAGAAATTGTTTCATTCCTGGTAGTTTCATAGGCCCTGAATCAGTTCCCCCCTTTCGATTCACCGAATTCTACACTTCTTTTTAGAATTTGCTTTACGTCGCACCGATCCACATAGGTCTTATGGCGACGATAGGATAGGAGAGGGTTGGGAACGGGAAGGAAGTGACCGTGGCCTTAATTAAGGTACAGCCCCAGTGGGGCTGGTGTGAAAATGGGAAAACCATCTTCAGGGCTACCGACAGTGGAATTCGAACCCACTATCTCCTGAATACAAGCTGACAGCTACGTGCCCCAAACCACGCGTCCATTCACTCGGTAATTCTAGGTTCGTAGAAGGAAACCATAATTTAATTTCATCGAGTGCAAATGTTATGTATGGCAACGCAGTGACGGTGCACTAGGGGTAACATGTACCTCCACTTGTATAAATGCCTGTCTTTGGCCTTTTTTAAGGTTCCTAGAAGTTTCTTAGAGGCTTGCAGTGGTGTCGCAACTGCCTATTAGCCGCCAGCGTCTTGAAAAGGTGTAGCAATCCAGCTGATGAGCCCACTGCTACACTGGAGCGAAACGCTGGTAATTTCAATATTGAAAAACACTAAAGAGCTTAAATATTTAATTCTACACTTGTCGACTTCACATTCCATACAGATCTCTCTCGAAAACGATTCTCCTGATGCAAATAAATTAATCGTCATCAATTTGAGTTTTTTTTTTTTTTTTTTTTTTTGCTAGTTGCTTTACGTCGCAGCGACACAGATAGGTCTTGTGGCGACGATGGGACAGGAAAGGGCTAGGAGTGGGAAGGAAGCGGCCGTGGCCTTAATTAAGGTACAGCCCCAGCATTTGCCTGGTGTGAAAATGGGAAACCATGGAAAACCATTTTCAGGGCTGCCGACAGTGGGATTCGAACCTACTATCTCCCGAATACTGGATACTGGCCGCACTTAAGCGATTGCAGCTATCGAGCTCGGTGAGTTTCATTTACTGAAAGACATATAAGATCATTTGATTTTCCCAAAGGGAAATTTCACACCATTTTTAATTCTACAATTGCATTGCACAAGATTCCAAGTGTTGTCGCCTTGGTGAGAAGCCAATGATATTGTCTCTCAACTATCACGCCCTGAGTTCGTGTTCCCCTTTCTAAGTTAGATAATACACTGGCCGCCAGCAAGTGACTGCTCAACTGTGAAAGTACAGACTGCTCTTTAAAAATGGAGTGCTCATCGCAAGCCTCATCAGGCAAGTGACGGTGCTATAAAATGGTTGCTGTAACAGCGGGTTAGGTCTCGTGGGGGCGCGCGATAACGGGGCGTTAACTGCAGAGCACTCCCAAGATTTGATCAGAACTTGCTTCAATTGGGTCGTTCACGTTTTACTGCGCTCCTCTGAAGGAAAGTTTTAGCGCAGTTGTTGGGGTCACGTGTGGTCTCGTTAGCACAATTCCACCGCCTAAAGAACATAACACGCTACAAGGGAAGTCATCATCGACATCTGGGTGAGCCCCACAAATGTTCAATGTTTCTTCCGGCGAGGTGAAAGTGCTCATGTTTAGACGTTGGAAGGTTTCAGCGGCGACTCGTGAGGTATGAATTGAGTGGATCACGCAGACGAGAAGAGAACAAAACTAAAATAAATAAATAAATAAATAAATAAATAAATAAATAAATAAATAAATAAATAAATAAATAAATAAATAAATAAATGTATGTATGTATGTATGTATGTATGTATGTATGTATGTATGTATGTATGTATGTACGTATGTAAATGACACACCTCCTCCTAAACCACAGGAGCAATATCAACCAAACTTGGCACACTTATAACTTACTATCTGGAGACGAGCACTGTGGGTGTAAGCCCCTTTAGTGGTGGGGGCAGGAAGGTTATGTATAAAATTAATCGAAAATAGTGTCGAATACATAGTTTTAGGGGTCACTGAGATGAATAGTGACACTCCGGATTTTTTAAAAGTCCAAGTTCAGCCCCCTTTTGTGTGGGGAGCGAGGGGGGCGATATATAAAAATAATCGAAAATAGTGTCGAATCCATAGATCTTGGTGTCGCTGAGATGAATAGTGACACTTCGGATATTCCTAAAGTACAAGGGGGCGTACAAGTATTACCTACTACCTGGAAGAAAATACTGTGGGCGTAAGACGACACTAGAACCTTTAGGGAAGGAGGTGAAATATAATCTACATTATAAATGCAAGTCGGTTTGGGGCGATCAGTATAGGCCTATACTGTACTGTATATACAGTATATAAATTATGGTATAAAGATGAAAATAGACGTGAATTAATTAGTAACTTCCAGGCATCTTAGAAACGTAAAGACTTGGTACCAGAGAAGCTGATGACTTCAGGATCCCTAAAAAATCGAAAGTTCACAAACTACCCTGAGGTGGCCACGCTGGAAGTTTCAAATTTGGAGCTTAGCATAAGAACGCAGTCGGATATATATACAAAACGAACACCTATAGCTTTCATGGTCTTAAAATTTCCTGGAAGTCCTATTAACCCCTTCCCTCAAGTCAAGATGGTGGCACAATCTGCCAGACGAGATAGAAAATTGTAAATTGGAAAATTATAGCTTTTAGCCTGTAACCGACGGAAAAATTGCGGGATATTTAAATTTTTCATTTTTACCCCCGAAAAATATCGAAATATGGAGGCAGTTTTAATGACGGTGCAGACCTTCCTTTCCAGGTATTTGGTGGCTAACCGGTAAGTCGTATCACAAAACGGATGGCACAGTCCCAGTTCAATTTGGAGTGATCTACAACTTTGGTCCTATGACTTCTTGTCGAATCTCTATCCCTTATCGGTTAGATTTGCCTATATTTCTCGACCGTACTTAAATTTGGAACTTTTGACGCGTATAATTGATCGTTTGAATCACTTATAGGAAAGATAAGATCATCAAATTGTCCACGAACATTGGCCAACCCAGTAGCCATATGTAGGTCAAATTTTATGTTTGTAGCTGTCAGGTAAGTATCCGAAAAATGAGAAAACCTTGCCCAAATTTCTCCTTATTCAACGTTTCTAACTCAATCTCACCCACAAATATATGAGATACGAGAAAATATCATACGACCAGCCATTTAGACCTCTAAATGAAGCGTTTTATCGTACAATCCATTTGTCGATATGCCGCACCGTTTAGCAGCAGTTAATCTGTGAACGAAGTTAAACACGCATATACTTTCGTATGTCGATCAATATTTATTCATTGAAATCGATTTTTAGCAATCTAGAATGGGTGTGTCTGCCATTTTTATTAATACTTTACAAATCGATAGTGACTGTCATCAGGAGGGCGTCTGCTATTGTAATCAGTACTTCCCACATCGACTTTGACTGGCTGTAGGAATGGGGTCCTTCTCCAACTCCTGAGTACCATTGTAATGATTTGACTGGCAGAAGACAAGAGAGCATGCATTTTTTTCCAAAACTCCTCACCCCGCTTGTGTTTGGCAGTAGGTAAGGGTGCTCGCCATTACAAACAAATTTACCCATCTAAAATGTGAGTGACGTTAGGCATAGTGACCTACTATTATAATGGAAACTCACCAATTCGGTGTGACTATCAGTAAGCTGAGTGGCATTAGGAAAAGGGACCTGTCATTATAATGTTAACAGCACAACTCAATTTTGACTGGCAGTAGGGGAAATGCCTGCCACTATAATAAAAATTCCTCAACTGTAATCTCTCTGGAATTAGGAAATGGGGCCTGCCATTGTAACGAAAAACCTCCCAAATCGATTTTGACCACGCATTAGGCAATGGAGCCTGTCATTATAATGAAAATCCCCAAATCGATTGCGAATGGTAGTAGGCAAGTTGACCTGTCGTTATCACAACTCCGCAATGTGTACCTTACTTTGGAAACAACGTATGGGAACCTCCCTCTGCTGTTTCTCGGATAAGGCTAAGAGACACCGGCGAGTTGGCCGTGTGGTTAGGGACGCGCAGCTGTGAGCTCGCATCCGGGAGATAGTGGGTTCGAATCCAACTGTCGGCAGCCCTGAAGATGGTTTTCCATCGTGTCCCATTTTCACACCAGATTGTACTTTAATTAAGGCCTCGACTGCTTCCTCCCTATTCCTAGGCCTTTCCTGTTCCATCGTCGCCATAAGACCTATAGGCCCATGTGTCGGTGCTAAGTAAAGCAAGTAGCAAAAACAAAAACCCTAAGAGACATGGAATTTAAAAAAATATCCTATTCACTGCATGTAGCCTACAGCAATTTCCTTCGATATCCGTATACAATGTAGAATACCGTGCGAAGCACGGATACATTTGCTAGCAAATAAATAAATAAATAAATAAATAAATAAATAAATAAATAAATAAATAAATAAATAAATTCAGTACCTCATGAAGCGCCACTGAACATTCATTTAAGGTTTTTGGAGACGCCAAAGTGCCAGAATTTTGTCCTGTAGGAGTTCTTTTACGCCGTAGTAAATTTACAGATAGGAGGCTTACGTATTTGAGCACCTTCAAATATTACCGGACTGAGCCGGGTTCGAACCTGCCAACTTGAGCTCAGAAGGCCAACACTCTACCACCTGAAGTACTCAGCCTGGCATTATTATTAATATTGTTGTCATCGTTTGGATCGTTTACACAACAGTGTTATGAATACATAGAAAAGTAAATTGCAATGGATATAATAGAGTACGTTGTACTCAACTTGTAGTCATCTGAATACACCAAGTATATTGTTTAGAAAATAATAAACATTGAATTAAAGAGAGCAACATCATTCGGGGTGTTTTCATTCTTACGAAGAAACTGCTTAATATAACGACTAAATTGTTAGATTTATAAATATTACACACCGCATTCACACTTGCTTTCGCAATTAGGTCTACCAACACACTGACTGCAATGGCAAGTTTGCAGCTTTCGAACAGCACTCCAGGGTGAATAAATAGTACCAGTAGAAACCCTCAATCCGCCGCCCCCTCCCCACAGTGTCAGAAGTGAGCTCCGGACACATCGAGCTTGTGACCGAGTCCTGTAATGTTTGCAGTGTTCTCCCTCGTGCAACATGCCCAGCGGCATTGTAGTAGAAAGGTTTCTTTATACATTGCCCCTTCAGTTAGAGAGGAGTTATGCCCCGCTGCAGCATTTAGCACTGGGACTAGCAGAATAGAAGCATGTGATACATGTTATTGGCTGTATTTATACCATGATGACGTAAATACCTTATTTTCGATTACCTGAAAAGCAAGGAGGCTCATATCTTTTAAGAGGGCGGGGTTTGGTTGTGAAGGGTGAGGGGAGGGTTGGGAGCATATGACTCTTTGCCCTTAAGAGCAGCGGCCACTGTAAGGTTTCCTTCTTAGAAGGTCATAAATAGAGTAGAATATCTTAATTTGGTAACCAGGAGTGACATCTTGCTAAAGTTTGTGCACATAGATCTCATTACCATCCTAGGTACACCAAGATGTGTCCAACCAGATAGTCAGCAGATTTTGATTAAGTTTCTTCACCGGGCCCGATACCACTCATATCAGACAGCTCCTCTGCTAGTTTTACTCCTTGCAGACCCAAGGGTACAGTTTTCACAAAAAATATGAGTTACACATTTTTCATGTCCTGTAATGTTTGCGAGCTTGTGACCGAGTCCTGTAATGTTTATGACCCGGCCAATGACTGGAAAACAGGTTGTAGGCTTTTCATTATAGCTTAATTTTACCTGTAGGTGCACAATATTTTAATAATGAAATGACGGTATTAAAAGTGCCGTACAACTCAGCTTCTCTTTATGAGATTTTCTAATTGCAGGAAAAATGTTGATTTTTTAAAGTTATTTTTCACATATTTACGACCTACATATTTGTGGCATATGGGTTATAGCCATTAATGTCTTCAATTTGTTATTTTATATTAGCTGCATTTTAAGCCTCCGTGGCTCAGGCGGCAGCCTCTCACCGCTGGCTTCGTGGTTCAAATCCTGGTCACTCCATGTGATATTTGTGCTGGACAAAGCGGAGGCGGGACAGGTTTTTCTCCGGGTACTCCTGTTTTCCCTGTCATATTTTATCCCAGCAACACTCTCCATTATCATTTCATTTCATCTGTCAGTCATTAATCATTGCCCCAGATGAGTGCGACAGGCCTCGGCAGCCGGCACAATTCCTATCCTCGCCGCAAGATGGGGGCTTCATTCATTCCATCCCTGACCCGGCCAATGACTGGAAAACAGGTTGTAGGCTTTTCATTATAGCTTAATTTTACCTGTAGGTGCACAATATTTTAATAATGAAATGACGGTATTAAAAGTGCCGTACAACTCAGCTTCACTTTATGAGATTTTCTAATCTTCTGCTACCAAATTGTTTTGATTCCTCCCATGAAGGGGACGGAGGGCCTCTTAGACAGTGAGGCTGTTTCTCACTCCAGGAGATTTGTGGTGGTGATGGAGACGTGAGAAGAAAGTGAGAGGTTTGGCGGCCGTGGCTTATACTAGGAACTGTCCCGGCTTCGCCTTAGTGCAGAAGAATGGAAAACCGCGGAACACCATTCTCAACACAGCCAACGGTAGGGACCATCCTTTCTCCGTATCCCAAGTCCAGAGGTGTAGAACCACGGTAGAGTCGTGGCCAACCGTCCTCTGCTCGGTCGGAGCGTGCTCACTTGTTGGCCGAAACCTACTCTACAACCATCGACCACGGATATTTGCCCCAGTTTGTCTTCGTGAATTCCAAGTTTATCTTCATATTACGATCTTTCTTAATCTTAAAGACGTAATTCATAACTCTACTCATGCCATTCCACGCCATCTCTCCACTGACACCTCGGAAAATACCACTTAGTCGAGCAGCTCGTCTCCTTACTTCCAAATCTTCCCAGCCGAAAGTGTTCAACTCACACAACACACACAACATTATACCCCACCACACTAACACACAGTTTCCCATATATATCAGATACCAACCACCCTCGTAGGAGGGTCCGCCTTACAAAAGGCTGCATCAGGCTAGCAATGGCAACACGGAATTATTATATTATTATGACAATAAATAAATAAATAAATAAATAAATAAATAAATAAATAAATAAATAAATAAATAAATAAATAAATAAATAAATAATAATTTAAAATATGGTTGAGTAACGCCGTCCATTCCATTTATAATATTTATTTATCGTTGAATTATTTTCATAAAATTCCTTGTGATTTGCAGCAACGCAAAGGTGCTGCTAGTGTATTGAAAAAAATATGAAGTAGTGTTGTGTATTTTTATTCGGCTACTCTTCAGCAGATATCCACTGTAAATACTAATAGTTTCTGTTCTCTTTTTTCTGTTCCAGCACCCTGCTCTATGGCCTGACCGGCGGGGGCGGCGTTATGGCGGCAGCAGGGACCGCCTCTCCAGCCCAGCGCCGCCGTTCGGAGAGCGTCCGTCCGCTCTCAGCCACCCAGCTGCTCAGCGTCGGAAGCGGGAAGGTTGGGGACGTCGCCAGTAGCGTTTCTAATGGAGGCGGCGTCGAGAACACTGCTTTCGAGCTGGGTTCGCCTCTTTCCCCCGCCGCCGCCACTCCTTTGTTCCAGAATAACAACCGAGAGGAGAGTGTGGATATTCCTAACAATAACAACAATAACAACACTGTGCAGCAAGCTGAGGTGCCTGGGAACAGCGTCAAACAAAGACGAGAATCCAGCTGGCTGCTAGACCGGAGGAAAGATGACAACGAAATGTGGAGGAGAAGGAAGACCGATCCACCTGTGGATGGCAAGTATTCGTACCACCGCGACTACCAGGAGGCCCTGTCATCCCTGCTGTGGCAGCCCTATGACTGTAGAGGGCAGAACGGTCAGACGCTTTCTTCCGGCGCCAATTTGGATGATGACGCCGATGTATCAGTCTGGTTATACCCACCCCCAGTTCAACGGCGTCCCAAGCAGGAAACAGAGACAATGACGTACAGTTTTAGATCAAGTAACTGCCAGTCATCATCATCCTCTACGTCCTCCATGTCTTCAAGTTCCTCATCTGCTGTGGTAGCAACAATTGAAGATGTTCCTCCATCTACTGTGGGTGGACTCATCATGTCAACTGGCAGCGCCGATGATAGTTGGAGGTGTGAGACCAACAATAGGAACAGTTTGCGTTTGGTTAGCAACGTCCTCGCGGACCCAAAACAACAGCAGCCCCAGCAGCAGCAGCAACAACAGAGCGATGAGTTGGTCAGTGACCTGCATAGGAGACCATGGTTGGGCACGCCGCTAGGAGCTCTGCAATCGCGCTGTGCTTCCTCGTCTGGAGAGTGCTCGCTATGCCCATGTCAGTGCGAGGAGCAGCGAAGTGCGGGCTGCTGCAGTCTGTGTGACGCTATGTTGGTGAACGTGCAGCCTACCACCACAGAGGAGGAGTGCTCCCTCGTGCCATCACAAGCCTCTGTCGGTATTGTTAGTGCGGCCACGACAAACAACAATAGTGTGAGTGTTGTGAATTGTTACCGTGCAGTTCCTGTGATAGTGTCGGCAGTGCCAGCCATCTCCTGTAGCAGCAGCGTGTGTAATGTGCATATAGTGCAGACGACACCTGTTGACACGACGACAAGCGTCGTCGGTCCTGCGCGCGCGCAACGTACATTCACATCCACTGAGGCACAGACGGATGACATAGGGGGAGAGGTGGTGTCCACCCCTGTTTCTCCCAATGCAAGGGCGAGCAATAGGGAACAGAGGCGTCGTGAACGTCGTGAGCGGCGTCACCAGCGTCGCCTCAATACCCAGAACAGTGCCAGTGGTCCTCACCATCATCACGATCCACAATGGCAGGCGCAAGTCGGGGAGAGGCTGCCGGATATACTCAACTCCCATCTGCCACCCCCGTACACGACACTGCCGCCTATGGGACTCCACCATCCACCACCACCGCCCCCTACAGTGCCTCACCCACCACCCCCAGTGCCAGTACCTGTGAGCCCAGGATCGCCGCCACCCCCTCATCACCCGCCGCCAGGAATGCGCTTCCCCTTCCAGCTGACTCCCACCGGCAGAAGAAGGTGAGTACCAGGAACATTACTTGAACTTGTGACCACGAGGTTATTTACTGCACACCTCAGCATCTCAAAAATCTAAACTAAGAGAAACCATTTCTAACGAGGTCGTTACTAAGTAGTGTCGACCCTATTTCTCCCCATTCCCTTGTGAGAAAAAAAGTGTATATTATTTTGTAAACAGATTCCCAGAGTAGCAGGGAGTGGTTGCTAGTGTAGTGTTCAAGCTACTCGTCCCCCCAACTGAGAGTACCGGGATCAAATCCTAGCTAAATCGATTGCGTTAGTATTACTTTATTTGTGCCGTGTGTATTACGAGTAACTAATTTCGTACACATCTCGTTGCCTCAGTATTCTAAACATAACATGAAACATCATTTATATCACAGATGACTGCTTTTATATTATTTGTAATTTTTCAAATATTTGCATTACATTTAAATCTCATCTCTCGCCTCTAATCAGTGCATATCTCTCTCATACACACACATTCATGATACACCAGAAACGCTGTCCAATGATCAAAAGACCTTCAGAAAGGGAATTAGAATGAGAATAAGAACCAGATCCTATTGGCTTGACAGTCAAATGTACAGTAGTGCAGTTTTGCCATCATAATTGATCAGGTCCTTCTTGGTCCCGATTCGAATTTTTTTTTTTTTTTTTTTTTTTTTTTTTTTACTTCCGAACGACTGTGTATAAAAATTAGATAACCGGTTTTTGACAAATCTCTGCACTTTCATGACACAAGACACCAAAAACCTGGTTTTCATAAGATGGATGTGGTTTAAGAAGTCGTGGGGATTCCTTTGAGAATTTCAGCCGCAGAATATCTTTTAAAAAAAAGAAATACTTTACCATTACATTACTTGCCCTATTTGATCCTATTTATCACGACCTCTTATTAATGGATGATATGTTTTATACATTCGGTATTTATACGCATCCATTCTCGCAACCTTTACACATTCACACTCGTACCGAAATATTACGGTAATATTATCATCAGATTATTTATTTATGTGTTTAAAAATTTCTTCCTGACAGACAAATTGAAATTTTAGGAGGTTAGAAGTTTTATATCCTATAAGGAATAGCGTGTAAATCTAACAAGGGACAGGATCCTAAGTGCTTCATGAAAATCCACAGCCTGTTTCCAGTCATCCGACCGGGTCAGGAATGGAATGAATGAAGTCCCTATCTAGCGGCGAGGCTGCTGAAGCCTGTCGCACTCCTCTGGGGCAATGATTAATGAATGATAGATGAAATGAAATGATATTGGAGAGTGTTGCTGGAATGAAATATGACAGGTGAAACCGAAGTACCCGGAGAAAAACCTGTCCCGCCTCCGCTTTGTCCAGCACAAATCTCACATGGAGTGACCGGGATTTGAACCACGGTATCCAGCGGTGAGAGGCCGACGCGCTGCCGTCTGAGCCACGGAGGCTCTTAGGAGCTTCATGTAACCCTCAAAATTATTGGAAGGAAACAGATTAGCTGCAGGGTATGCAGCTCTGAATTAGGATTAAGAAATTCCAGACGTTAATTCCAGATTAAAGCATATAAACATTTAGCATAGCCAGTAGAATAACCAAGGGGTTATAGCGCCATGATAATTAACATATAATGTCCGACTCGTTGGCTGAATGCTTAGCGTACTGGCCTTCGGTCAGAGGGTTCCGGGTTCTATTCCCGGCCGGGTCGGGGATTTTAACCTTAATTGGTTAATTCCAGTGGCACTGGGGCTGGGTGTATGTGTTGTCTTTATCCTCATTACGACGCGCAGGTCGCCTACGTGAGTCAAATAGAAAGACCTGCACCTGGCGAGCTGAACCCGTCCTGGGATATCCCGACACTAAAAGCCATACGACATTTCATTTCATTAAGATATAAAGATCCTTAAACTGGATCATCGTCCAGTAAAAGTAAAATTAAAGTAGTCGGAAATAATTATAGTACTACAATGGATTATTGTATCTTTTTGTTTGTCATTTCTTATGAAACAAATTCTGTCAAAGGAATCTTGAACTCTTCTGAAATTGCTTTATGTTAAGCCACGGTTTCCGTCTTGGTAGATCAAAGAAAATTCCAGGATGGAAAGAATATATTTTGCACTTGTTAACGCGCTATCACTGAACAGTTTGTAGAATGGAGTATATTTTGTGTGAAATCGCTCAACTTATAATTTTCTTTACGGAGCGTCAGTACTGCAGATCATCGTTCGTAAGTAGCGGAGAATTTTACAGAATAAAAGTACATGAGTGGAACGTAATTTTAAAGACTTGCATTTTAAAATCAAACGTCAGGCTTCATAGCTAAATGGTTAGTGTGCTGGTCTTTGTCACAGGGGTCCGGGGTTTGATTTCCGACAGGTTACGGAAATTTAAGTATAATTGGTTAATTCCGCTGGCACGGGGGCTGGATGTATGCGTCGTCTTCATCACGATACAGGTCGCCTACGGGCGTTAAATCAAAAGAACTTGTCCTCGGACACTCCCGGCATTAAAAGCCATACCGGTACGCCATTCATTTCATTAGATCAAGCAAGGTGCTGTGACTCGTGATATCGTGATCACAGACACATCGGCCTGTATTTGTAGGTTTTAGAATGCATCCACCGTATCCCCTCCCTGATTAAAGAGACGACTAAAAGAGGAACCCTCATGAGCTTGTCTTGACGACCCCGGGGCCCCTGTGCGACTCTGGAATTGCTTTCACTTCCATCTTCCCTTTCCGATCTTCCTTGGTCAACTCTTGTTATGTTCTAACCCCGACGGTATTGGGTTTGTGAGGCTTAGGGCATCATTCATGTTTATGCCCTTCGTTACAACCCTTCTCTTTCCTTCGCCGAAACCTTCAGGCTTCGAAAGGTCGGATTTCTCCCATTCTTCCCTCTGATCCGTGTTACGAGAGGACGGTTGCCTATTTTGACTTGATCCTCTTCAAAGAGTAATAGGTACTAGTCCGAAACAAAGAAATGTTGACATTCTGTACACCACATGTATAATGGGCGGAATTCGAACGACGACCGCCAGTGGCGACATCATACCCATATTATTTTTCCTTCTCCAAAGAAAGTAATATTCTTCTTCATATTTGAAGGGGGAACATTTAAACCACGATTTTGACATATTGTCTTGTGGCTGGGTGTCATCTGAAAATTTGCAACACGAAATTAGCAGTACAAAATGTGTGACGCGATGTTACCTAACAACCGAGCAGGCTGTGATGTGAAGTATTGATGGATGGCCATGAGTGAGGGACATACATCAAAGAGAGGTATTAAGTGTACAGATGGTCGATATGATCTTGCACGCTGTGATGCGTAGCGTTGATGAATGGTCATGACTAAGAGACATACAGAAGGTTATTTTATCAAAGGTGCCTCATATCACCATACTCCATAGAACTGTTTACTTCATTCGTGCTAGTTGCATAGGCCCTGAGTCAGTTCCCCCTTTCAACGCACTGCATCCTACACTTATCGACTCCAAATTCCATATGTCTCTCGAAAACGCTTCGTTAAATGAAAATACATTAGTCATCAATTTGAGTTCAATTTATTGAAAGATATATATACATATGATCATTTGAAATTCTCAAAGATAAATCCGACACAAATTTTGGTTAAGTATCCTTTGTTGAACAAATTTAAATGTGAAATATATCTCTGGAAGGAAATATTTAATTATAATTGGGTCGTAGATATTTCAGTAACTAGACTTTCACAGAAATCAGGGTCACTAAATCCCAGAGCAGGTTCTTAGACTTGATTGTACACACGTTTCCGCTTACGAGGCGGAATAGAACTCGCAAAGAATGTGCCTTAATTTCTATCACAGGAAAGAACATGACCTCCTATTAAATGTTTTGCTTAGGTAAGGAATCAGTGTCGTGTGTGACCGCCCAAATATTTTGTCTAACTTCCTTAATCCTACGTCAAGTGCAACGAATGTGACCAGATGCACATGGTTTCATATTTTCTGCTATTTCGGTGGAAGATATTACATTATTCATGTGCCATCTTTACTCTCTTTTTCTTACCAGCTAATGTAGTATTGAGTGAGTAACTTTGTTAGTTAAGTGTTGCGCGCTAGACTGAACGAAAAACTCAAAGGGGTATTTCTGTTCAAAGGTACACAAATTGTCGGAAAGAAATACATCTGCATTGCCTCAGCGTTTAGAAGTATCATCGCTGGAAATGGAAGGAGATTTCAACCAAAACAACTATATGAATAATAAATTGCCCCTAACTGAAGATTTGGATCGGTTAACTAATATATATATAAGATATATTAATACCGTTATTATTACTTTTCTTAATTATATTAAAATGAACTGTTAGGCCTACTTTCTGAACGGAGCAGAGTGGCCGCGTGTGTTAATGCGCTACGACTATAGAGCCAGGTTCTACATTCGGAAGACAAATGGTTTCGAACCCCACCATCGACCGCTCTGAGAATGGTTTTCTGTGGTTTCCAATTTTCACTTCCAGGCAAATGCCGGGACACTTCCTATTCATAGGCCAGAGCCGATTCGTTCCATCTCCTTAGCCAAACTCCATTCACAGTCATTCATTTCATCTTCATTAGCTCCTCAACTGATGTGAGCGAGGACTGAATAGCTCAGGCGGTAAAGAACCGGTCTCCTGAGCTAAAGTTGGCGGGTTCACTCCCGGCTCAGTCCGGTGGTAGGCCTATTCAAATAAATCATTCTCGTGACGGTAGATTTACCGGCACCTAAATGAACACATGCGGGACAACAGGAAGGGCATCGGCCGTAAAAAAGCATTCCGTATAATTTCATCTCACTTTATCCTCAACCTCGTATGAGGAAACCGGTCTAATGGGCAAACATACTGAACCCATGACCTTACCTTAAAGGGTTCAATACATTCAATTTTACTTTCCGCCTTTAATTTTGATGATGTTTAAAAAAGGATGGTAAAATTATCCGTCAAGTTTATTATTTTCGTACTTTTTAAAATCAATAGTCTATTTGATCAGTAAATAGAATTATTAACTCAAATTAGATTATATGACTCCTAAACAAACTATTTGGTCAGTAAACATAGAGTCCAATTCTTAACAACACATGATAATAAAATAGATTTAATATTACAATATAACAATTACGAAAAAAATAACAGTATAGAAAAGTTGTGAGCCTTTTAAAATATATTGCGCCCGTCCGTATTCCGAATCGCGTCGTGCCTTTCGGAAGATTAGGAACTAATAATAGAAATATCGCACGTGCATATACTGTCTGCTGTTCCACAAATTCGAATAGTTCGAATAGGTGTGAGAGAAAAAGAAAAGTAGCAGCCGCGACCTTGATCAAAGTAATCCCCCTGGTTTAAAACCATGAAACCACGGACAGCCAATTTCGTGGCTGTTGAGGATGCAGTTCGAGCCAAGCTTACAGCTAGACCACTCGTACCGTGTGGCCAACTTGTTCATTAATCCGTATTTTTCTGTTAAGCGAAGTGCTCACAAAGCACATTGAATTTAGGTGTAATCAAGATCGCAACCTACAGATATCTTGGTTTACCCAGTGAATTGAATGGTTTTACATAAGTTGAGTGCACCTCAGGTCTAGGAAAAATCCCTGATCTGATCAGGAACCGAACTCGTGGCCTTCTGAATTGAATACCAGTACACTGTTCAATCATCCAAGGTGCCGGACTCAAATTTTCATACCTTTTGAGGAAGTTTAAGTTAGAGGGAAGAATGGAACGTGGCATTTGCTTTTGCGACGACTCCATCACTAGTAACACAATGCATTCTTCATTAAATTTCTCCCGAACAAAATCTTTTGAGGACGCTGATAGTCATGCACCAAATATGGAATAATGGACAGGAAAGAATTAGTCTTTTCTGAATGTAAAATGTATTGTTTATGCATAACGAAGGCTACGTTTCATGTAGCAATCTCTTGAATCGAGCGTAAATATAAAATCCATCCATGGCATATTTGTTTGGTTATACAACGAACATTCCACACAGAGTTTTATAATGACATAAGGCATTGAAATCACGACTGAGATATTCAACGCAACTGACTGAAAACAAAAGAATTTAATTAGCCAAGTTATTTCTCAATAATAATAATAATAATGATAATAATAATAATACGTGTGTTCTGGTGCTTATTTCCTCTAAGTTAGTTGCTTCCTTCAGGAAAGGACCGCGCCGTAATCACCAATATGATGTACCTTGATTCATTTCTTACCTTAAGATCAGTCGCGTACGTAAAATTTCGGTCAGTGAGAGGGGTGGAGGGGGGTGTGTTGATTCATTTTTAGAACTAGTTATTTTTAAAAAATTACCGATATATTTAATTATAAGGAATATCTCTAAAGCGGATAAATGTTCATTGTGCATTTACAAGAGTTCGTGTTTGTATTTACACTACTCAGAGAGACGTCTGTTTGGAATGCTGAATGTATTTTTAATATTATTATTTTCTGGTCACAGCTGTTACCTTGAATGTGAGATCTAACAGAGCGATCCAATTAATATTTTTCTTGTTTGGTTCCTTGCCTGGTCTTATGGTGACGATGGGATAGGAAAGACGTACGAGTGGCAAGGAAGTAGCCGTGGCCTTAATTAAGGTACATTTGCCTCGTGTGAAAATGGGAAACCACGGAAAACCATCTGCAGGGCTGCCGACAGTGGGGTTTGAACCCAATATCTCCCGATGCAAACTCACAGTTGCGTGCCCTTAACCGCACGCCCAAATCGTCCGGTGAATTTCTGACCAAAACGGAAGCTTTAAAACCGGGTAAACCCATCCCCCTTGTGCACGCTACTGCCCTAAATTGAAAGTATTCGTACGGAAGATTATTATTATTATTATTATTATTATTATTATTATTATTATTATTATTATTATTGCTGCAGCTATTATTATTATTGTTATTATTAGTTTATGCAGGTAAGACAAATGATCACCTCTGACACCGAAGAATGTGTATATTATTATATCGTGGTTCCGCCTGCGGAAAACGGTATGTGAAATATTTCATCTTAGAACTGGTACAATTGAAGGAGGGTATTTAAACCCAAGTGATAACGGTAAGTTAGTAATTAAAACATCGGATGAAGCTCTGTTTATGGAACGGCTTTGGAAATCAGGCGACGTTAGGTAAATAATTAGGCCACGTTACTTAAATGAAAAATGGAGTCGACAGAGGGCAAGAAAAGCAAAGAGAGAGAGACTTAAAAAAAAAATCTAAAATCCGGTTTTCATGTTTTGAACTCTACTACCGAAATATTTTCATTCCTCTCCTGAAGGGGGAGGCGGGCCCCTTAGACGGTGACGCCGATCCTCAGGCCAGAAGAATTGTAACGGAGAAGGTGAGAGGATTGGCAGCCGTGGCCTATACTAGGAACTGTCCGAGCATTTGTCTTAGTGCAGGAGAATGGAAAAAATCTAAGGTTCAGTGTTGTGTTATTTCGAAGCTTCTGTGATATACTTTATGTGCTGCGGGTTAGCATTTCGCCCACAATATTATCACATTGCTATTTTCTCAGGCGCAACGATGATATTTCCATTTTAGACCGTTGTGCTTCTCATGTTCCATCTGCAAGATACTGTGAATAAACGTAAGCACTTTCACCACTTCTTATTTGTGCCTTCGTTTGTTTCCCTGCCTTCAAAACATGAGGTCGGCGGATGCAGAGTGGGTTTCGGCCCTCAAGTGGGCACCGCTCGTTCATGTTCCGACAGTTCGGTACTCCGACCGGCCAACCAAGCAGAGGAGGGGTGGCCACGGCTCTATTGCCTCTCTACGCCTCTGCATTCGAGAGACGGGGAGGGGCGGGCCCCTACCGTCGGCTGTCCTGAGAATGGAATTCCGTGTCTTCCATTCTCCTGCACTAATTCTTTCACCTTCTCTCACCTTCTCCGTTACAATTCTCCTGGCCTGAGAACCGGCGTCACCGTCTAAGGGATCCGCCTCCCCCTTCAGGGAAGAAATTAAAATATTTCGGTAGTAGAGTTCAAAACATGAAAACCTGGTTTTTTGGATATTTTTAGGTCTGTCTGTCTGTCTGTCTGTCTGTCTGTCTCTCTCTCTCTCTCTCTCTCTCTCTCTCTCTCTCTCTCTCTCTCTCTCTCTCTCTCTCTCTCTCTCTCTCTCTCTCTCTCTCTGCTTCTCTTGCCCTCTGTCGACTCCATTATTCATTTAAGTAACATGACCTAATTATTTACCTAACGTCGCCTGATATCTAAAGCCGTTCCATAAACAGAGCTTTATCCGATGTTTTCATTACTAACTTACCTTTATTACGTGGGTTTAAATACCCTCCTTCCATTGCACCAGCAATTATTCTCGCTTCTTTCATGTCGTTTACGTCCGGCTCATGAATAAGATATACCGCGTACAGACAATTCCTCCTGATTACAGAGCATTATAAGGAAAGTTTTTATTTCAAACCCACTTTTTTTTTCCTTGGGTGAAACGGCAGGAAAAGAATGAATGCACGGAAGAACCATGATCTCTACTCTAATGATACTAGAACAGAAACAAATTACAGTAGATTTCGTTAACAAATGTAGATTTTTGTTCAGTATATATGCATATCTTCTCTGTGCTGTAGTAGCTAGTGTGATTACCTGCCAACCCCGGAGGTCCGGGTTCGATTTGAAAAGTGGTACGAGGGCTAGAACGGGGTCCGCTCTCCTCCAGGCAAATGCCAGGATGGTACCTAACTCAAGGCCACGGCCGCTTCCTTCCTCTTTCTTGTCTATCCGTTCCAAACTTACCAGCCTCCTGCGATGACCCTGTGAGGCCGTCTGAGCGAAGTACTGGTCCCCCTCCCCAGGTATATCCCCCGACCCAAAGCTTCACGCTCCAGCGGCGGTAGAGGTGGGATCCCTTGCTGAGTCCGGGGTAAAAATTAAAAGCAACCCTGCAGGGTAAACGGATTAAGAAACAAAGAATTATGTGCAAATCTTAAATGCCAGTTGAAGTGCGAGAATTACATCCCACACCCTTGAGCACTGAAGGCTACCTTCTAAATACAGTGAACCTCTGTTATCCGAAACACTTTTAACTGAAGTACCGTTTAACCGAAACGAACGAAAAAATATATTTTCGGTTAAAACGAATTAAGGAAGCATCGTCTGTTATATTGTGACAAAGTGGATGAGTAACGGAATGTGTGAAATTCGATCTTGACTGCCTCCTTTCCTTCTCTATTGCGAACTCATTTTGTGTTGTGAGGATGGCCTTCTGATGGTCTGCTAATGAAACGGTGACGTGACGGAGGCTAGAAAGCAATGTGAAGGTAAAAGCAACTTAAATAAAATAGAAGGCTTTTTCGGAAGTGTTAGTACATTATAGAGAACGTTAAAGAACACCAGTTTTTTCCAAGTATGTACAGTAGTTCGTGTTTATAAAAATACTTTCTTAACATTGTATGTGTATTGTCTTTATTAAGGCTTATCTTCACCTAAAAGGTCAACAAACATTTCTTAACCTCTAAAAATTATACATTTTATTTAATATCCGAAATTTTGGTTAACCGAACTCCCCCCCACCCCCACCCTCGTTCTGGTAACAGAGGTTCTACTGTAAATGCTTAGGGAGAATCGAAGACGGAAGTAGATTCAGAACGCAGTCAGTCCTGGAATTCCAGCAACTAGCGAAGCTACTTTGTGTTGTGACGGAGCTACTGTGTGCAGGTGTCGCAGCAGTGAGGTATTGTCTTAGCCGCTAGTCCTCTATACTTAAAGCGGTTATTAAACTCGAGTCCCTGCTTGCAGTTTACTTCGCGATGCTCATGTTATTGTTTTGTTGAGTTGCGTGCGCTAAGTGAGACACGCTGACGAAGTTAAAGGCCATGTAAGGTGACCCACTTTACCCCCTCTCAAGCTCGCTCCAAGCACCACTGCTTACAGTACTTGAGACTTGCCATTCTTTCTCATCACCAGCACTGGCAGTGGAGTTCATTTACTGAAATCCTTCTGCGCATGCTTTCCCAGTGCTGTAGGAATAGAATCTCTGTCTCTTACCGAAGTCTCCGGGTTCGATACCCGGCCAGGTCAAGATTTTTACCTGGATCTGTGTGCTGGTTCGAGGTCAGCATACGTAATTACCATTGAGGAGCTATCTGACCCTGACATAGCGGCGCCGGTCAGGAAAGACATGAATAACGGCCGGAAGGATTCGTCATGCAGATCACATGACACCTCCTAATTTGATGAGCAGCGGTCGCTTGGTAGGCCAAGGCCATTAGTTTTTTTCTTTTTTAGCCCTGAGGACGTGAAGTACACACTATTCCAGAAGGAGACGTTGAAATGCAATAGAACGCCATCTGGCCCGGCTCCTTGGCTGAATAATCAGCATAGTGGCCTTCGGTTCAGAGCACTGCGGGTCCGAACATTTTTTTTTTCTAAATTCACCAAACTACCATTTTGTAAAATGCTAAATTTTCTTTCTTTCTTTCTTTCTTTCTTAATCCGTTTACCCTCCAGGGTTTGTTTTGCCCTCGGACTCAGCGAAGGATCCAACCTCTACCGCCTCAACGGCAGTGCTCAGGCAACCTCACCTGCTATGCGGAACGGGGCCTTGTGGGGGGATGGTAAGTTTGGAAGGACTGGACGAGGAAGAGGGAAGGAAGAGGAGGTGGATTAAGTTAGGTACCATCCCGGCATTTGCCTAGAGGAGAAGTGGGAAACCACTTCGAGGATGGTTGAGGAGGGAATCGAAAACCTCCCCCCCCCCCCCACCCCCACCCTGTACTCAGTTGGCCTCCCGAGGCTGAGTGGACCCCGTTCCAGACCTCGAGCCACTTTTCAAATTTCGTGACAGAACCGGGAATCGAACCCGGGCCTCCGGGGATGCAGCTAATCACACCAACAGACCACAGATGCGGACAAATATATTTACGTTTCTTTAAAGAAATTCTATCTTGTAGAGTGCTTTCTTGATGTGTTAATGCCAAAACATATGAATGTAGATTTCTCTTTTTACAAAATTACATTCCGTTATAAATTTAAGAACATGTAAATATATTATGGACTTTTTCAATTTTTTTACAAGTTGTTTTACGTCTCACCGACATGACATGACATAGATAGGTCTTATGGGGACGATGGGGTAGGAAATAGTTAGGAATGGAAAGGAAACGGCCGTGGTTTTAACTAAGGTGCAGCCCAGCATTTGTCTGGTGTGAAAAATGGGAAACAAACGGAAAATCATCTTCACGGCTGCCGACAGTGGGATTCGAACCCACTATCTCTCGAACGCATGCTCACAGCTGCGCGCCGCTAACCGCACGGCCAATTCGCTCAGTCAGTTTCTTTTATCTTTTTGATGTTACAAAATTTTCAAAATGATTAAGTGCTCGTGTCTTACGAGATTACTTTTGATTTTATACAAAACTACTTAGAGACATTCTTCTCCTCACCACTGGGAACTCGCATACAACTTTGCAATTTAAAGTACTTTGCAGTACTTTTTGTTTAACTCTGTGGCGGAGTGGGGGAGGGGGTCGATTCGGTGGGGTCATTTGTAAGATGTGCCCATATTTTCTTCATTCTTTTGCTCTAGGTTCCTTTGTCTCCTTTTGGTCCAGATTGTTGCCGTCATTTTCTTCATTTTGTCGTCTTGGTTAACTTGTCATTCGTGATTTTTGGATCTAAAGATCTGTGTGTTTTTAGATGGTTTGTCTCTCTCTCTCTCTCTCTCTCTCTCTCTCTCTCTCTCTCTCTCTCTCTCTCTCTCTCTCGGTCATCTTTTTCTTCTTCCAGCCCTCGTACCACTTTTCAAATTTCGTGTCAGAGCCGGGAATCGAACTCGGGCCTCCGGGGGTGGCAGCTAATCACACTAACCACTACACCACAGAGGCGGACAAGATGTTAAGTACAGAACAAAAATGGCCAGCGAGACACCAGTGGGATTCATTCATTGATTTGGCGCACAGCGGGCGACTTGCACGCACTCTACAGTGTGATGGCAGTAGACCTGTAGCTTAGATCCTTTCCAGCAGAACAAATATGTTGGAGGCCACCATAGCTCAATGGTAGAGCAACTCACGCGAAATCGGGAGGTTGTAGGTTCGGATCCCACTGGTGTCCGGTCATTTTTGTACGTAACACTGCCTAATAGGTTGAAAGTCGATTTAAATTTTTCTGAATGTTTCACCAAGGTATTTAAACTGTGAGACTCATTTCATCTTACCGCATTTTGTTTCTGAGTATTTTGGTGCTTGTTTGCTGTAGGTAACTTAATGTTTTTTTGTTTCTTTTTCGAATGGTGCTTAGAGGCCAACCTTCTTCGTTCTTTCTTTTCGAAATTCGATACGGTTTTAGGCTGTTGGGATGTCATGAGTTAAAATTGCTAGGTTGTCTGCGAGTGTTAGGTAGTCTCTTTCTCTTATTATTATTATTATTATTATTATTATTATTATTATTATTATTATTATTATTATTATTGGAAGAGTGACTTACATTTTCATGTTACACTCTACACATGGTGAATGGGTCCTGGCAAGTACACAAGCGCTGCTCTGACAGTACAGCACAGCTAAAAGTGGGCCAAGTATGTTGCTCAGCCTGTGCTAGGTATGTGCTTGTTTTGTACTTCCTGGAAACCATGGGTCCACCCAGCTGGATTCTTGCTCTAACAACTGCCATACTTTATTTTTGTAAACATGTCCTCACACACAATATGGACCTGAATCATAAGCGTGATCCATGCTGCCTTTCGATAGTCCCAGTCCTCTTTTGGACAGCCAGTTCGCCTACGGGTATTGAGGTGCATTATGGTCCACGTCACGACTCTTCAACTGTATTGTTTAGCTTCCAAGACCAAGTTAGTTACTTCCCGTAGTGTCAATACATATAATAATAATAATAATAATAATAATAATAATAATAATAATAATAATAATAATAATAATAATAATAATAATAATAATTTGACGCCAACTGGCTGCTTCTTCGTCAGTTTAGACGTTTTGTTTTAATCTAGGCCTACTAGATGGTAGAATAAACAGAATCTCTCTTGGCCGACGTCTATGGCTGAGATTTTTAATCAATGTTGTCGGTTAAACACCAAATGTGTTACCAGAAATCTTTTATATGCCGACATTGTACGACATGAAGTGTCAGATGGACTATTTTCCATTATTCAAGTATCCAACTACCTCAGTCGGGTTTGAACCCACTACCCTGGGGTCCGGAGGTCGAGACACTACCACTGATCCACAGACGAAGGTTCCGCTACATATAACTGCACCTTGAACGATCTCCTAAAGGACATCTCTGAAGAGCATAAACTGTTGTTGTTGTTGTTGTTTGGGTCACGAGTTCATAGACTGCTTTGATGCAGCTCTCCATGCCACCCTATCCTGTGATAACCTTTTCATTTCTACGCAACTACTACATCCTACATCTAATCTCTTTGTCATATTCGTATCTTGGTATAACCCAGCCGTTTGACCGACTACATTTCCTCATAAACTAACGGAACAAGTCCTGGGTTGTCTTAAGGCGTGTCCTATAATTCTATCTCTTTCTCTGGTCAAATTACACAAATCGTTCCCCTCCTTGGTAATAAGAGAAATTTAAAAAAACTAACCTAGTGAACTACGGGACGCGTTAACCAGCGAAAATGTTCTCTTAATAATAATAATAATAATAATAATAATAATAATAATAATAATAATAATAATAATGTGCTTACAGTGCACTATTTCTTCTGATATAGGCTAGAGCAGTTTTTGTTACTTTCATTGATTATCTCAGTCTTATCCTTGGATCTGACAATATGAAAGTGACTTGAGGTTTGAGCGATGCTAGTAACGCAGTTCCTTATGCAGCCAGTCCCTGCTATGAATGGTAAAATGAAATGGCGTATGGCTTTTAGTGCCGGGAGTGTCCGAGGACATGTTCGGCTCGCCAGGTGCAGGTCTTTCGATTTGACACCCGTAGGTGACCTGCGTGTCGTGATGAGGATGAAATGATGATGAAGACGACACATACACCCAGCCCCAGTGCCAGTGAAATTAACCAATGATGGTTAAAATTCCCGACCCTGCCGGGAATCGAACCCGGGACCCCTGTGACCAAAGGCCAGCACGCTAACCATTTAGCTATGGAGCCGGACGCTATGAATGGTGTGAAAATGTTACTCAAAGAGTTGGTTGGTGCACATATTTCAGTGGGCTTGGCAGACTGATATGTAATAGCAACTCCTGGCTCAGTGAGGAAAGCAACGGGGGCCCACCTACCTAAGCCGGGATTGAACTTGTGATTTTAGAATGAAGTGATGGACACATTTCGTTTGATCTTCTAAAACAGTTCTTCATTAGAGATAAATACGAAAGGGAGGTAACGTGTACTTACGCCGGAAGCGATAAGAAAGGCAATGTCAGGTGGGACGTATCGTGTAGTATTCGTTAGTTATGAATCCAGCACTCATATTCACTAGCACAGCCTTGTGGTTATATTTAATTGACTCCTGGGACACTCTCTCTTACTGCAAACTTTCTACTACGAAGGAAGTACCTTTCTCCCATGGCGACGAGCTGAACAGTACACAGGAATGCTTAACTTTATGGCCAATTTTCTGATGGTAAGTTCGTCGCTAATTGAGTCCGGATTTGCAATTAATATTAATTAATGGCGCGTGGCCTTAGAAGAGGCCTGGTGCAGGTTTATCGAGTTGACCTGCGCTGCTATGAGGAGGGGACCCTACTGATGATGTGGACGGCACACACATCCACCCCCCGAGCCATTGCAATTAACCAATGAAGGTTAAAATCCCTGACCCGACCGGGAAGCGAACCTGGGACCGTCTTAACCAAAGGCCAGCACGCTAACCATTTAGCCATGGAGCCGGACAAAATTCGTGACCTCATCCCAGGGTGGTGCAGATCTTTTCAGGTACATCCCCAATGGAGGTGAGCTGATTTCAAATTACTGCATGTCTTTGCAGTACATACTAATTAGAAGACAACGTAAGTTTCGTGCCTTTGATACATCGATGATTACTATTGCAATTACATTATTTGGACAATTAGACAAAAAAGTTTTTCATTATAATAAGGTGAATCTCTCTTTCTTGAACACCACCTTCCCTCGTTTCTGGGGTCGGTCGAGAAATCAGGCTCAATTTAAGACTTGACTGAAGAGTTTTCACACAGGCTGGTTAGGAGCAGGTCTGTTGAAATCAGAAAGCGGGCCGGTGGACTTATTCGCCGGCAGCTGGGAAGTTAGGAACTAAACTCATCATTACTATGATTCGAATTTCTATGGCATGTCATGTTTCTATCCTGGTCTCTTTATAAAAAAATAAGTAAAATTATACACAGTTCTAGCCTTTGTTAATATATGACAAAGTTTTTTATTGGTCTTTTAAATGCATATTTAACTTTACGGTATTTCATCTTTGTCACATTTGACCATAGAAATGGTATAAAAGCGTATCAGAGTTTAACATCTTTGTTAATTGTACCGTATAGCATGAAAAAAAAAGGGGGTAACACGTGTACACGCATGCACAGAAATGGTGTCCCGATATAAACAAAGCATGGCGTCTCGCCACCTCACTTGCTGCAGGTAGACAGCCCGCTACAAGACTGCTGGGATTGATTGAAATGGGCAGAGCACTACTCGTTCACTCTCTTCCCCTCCTTCTCGGTACTGGAGTGGTCTTTAACACTCCCTCCTCTCCTTTTCAGTATTAGAGCGAGGCAGTGTTGATTGCTTATGTCGGGCACCATTTCTGCGCATACATGTACAGTAATAGAATATAGTTCCGGATACATGCATTCAATTAACCTTCTTACAAGTATTTGACTATTACTACATTAAAGAAACTTAAAACTAATAATGTTTATTTTCATTCCACCAATTATCATCCATTTTTCTTTTCTTTTGAAGCCTCCGTGGCTCAGGCGGCAGCGCGTCGGCTTCTCTCCGCTGGGTTCCGTGGTTTAAATCCTGGTCACTCCATATGAGATTTGTGCTCGACAAAGCGGAGGTGGGACAGGTTTTTCTCCGAGTACTCCAGTTTTTCCTGTCATCTTTCATTCCAGCAACACTCTCCATTATCATTTCATTTCATCTCTCAGTCATTAATCATTGCCCCAGAGGAGTGCGACAGGCCTCGGCAGCCGGCACAATTCCTATCCTCGCCGCGAGAAAGGGGTTTCATTCATTCCATCCCTGACCCAGTCAATGACTGGGAAACAGGTTGTAGGTTAACTTTTTCTTTTCTTTTTTCTTTTCTTTTTAACTTTCTTTCTGTCCTAGATGTAGTACAATTCTACATATTCATTCTTTTAGTTATTGCTTTCCTTTTTCATTTTATTTTGCTACTTTTTTAAAAAAAAATCGCTATTTTTTCGGGCGTAATCCATTTTTTGCTTAATAATTTAAAAATTATATAGAATTCTTTCTCCCTTTCTATTTTTGATTTATATTCACTATCACCGAGCTCGACAGCTGCAGTCGCTTAAGTGCGGCCAATATCCAGTATTCGGGAGATAGTAGGTTCGAACCCCACTGTCGGCAGCCCTGAAAATGGTTTTCCGTGGTTTCCCACTTTCACACCAGGCAAATGCTGGGGCTGTACCTTAATTAAGGCCACGGCCGCTTCCTTCCCACTCCTAGCCCTTTATTGCCCCATCGTCGCCATAAGACCTATCTGTGTCGGTGCGACGTAAAGCAACTAGCAAATATATAATTATATATACGCTATCCAAATATTTAACTAGTGCACAGTACTGTGATAGCATTGTCTCTAAAACTAATGTTTTAAAAATGAAGTCCAAATCAGTCAAAAATATGTGAAATAAACCACTCGATATATCCCCCGTTCGAAAACTTAACCGATGCTAACACCCTCCCCCCGCAATGGCTTTTCATTTTCAAAATATAGGTGTTCCTCATGTGAGCGGAGATCGGAGTTCCCCGTAGGCTACCTGAGACTGAAGTAAGTGCTCATGTCTTGACCCCGGAATGCGCACGTGATACGCCTCCTTGAGGGCCGGGCTGTGGTTACTGCAACCTTGAGGAGGCAGGAACACAAGCCGAGTGGAGCCGAGATTTGCATTCCTCGTTGTGTGGAGGTGTCGGAAGTCAAAAGGAGTGAAACAGAGCGTGGCTGTGCGCTCATCCGCAGAGCTGTCCTCCTCCTCCTCAACCCTCATTAGAAATGTAACTCGGGTTTGCAATGCCAACAGAACACGTTGGTTCTTTATTATACAGGCTTCGATCCTGGCGGGAGTCAGCGCTATTTGATGTGTTTAAATACCGCAACTCCTTTCGTTGAGTTTTAGGACTCCTGTAGGACAAAATTCAGGTACATCGTCGTCTCGTAAAATCTATAGCTAGTGAAAGAACAATTATTATTATTATTATTATTATTATTATTATTATTATTATTATTATTATTATTATTATTATTATTTATTTATTTATTTATTTATTTATTTATTTATTTATTTATTTATTTATTTATTTATTTATTTATTTATTTATTTATTTATTTGCTAGGTCCATTAAGGACCACGTGAAGTCTGGTTACATTTGGCAGTGAACTTTGCTTTAGTTTGAGCCCAGAATTTCCTCATCATTTGTGAGTGACCGAGCTCGATAGCTGCAGTCGCCTAAGTGCGGCCAGTATCTAGTATTCGGGAGATAGGGGGTTCGAACCCCACTGTCGGCAGCCCTGAAGATGGTTTTCCGTGGTTTCCCATTTTCACCTTAATTAAAGCCACGGCCGCTTCCTTCCTATTCCTAGGCTATTCCTATCCCATCGTCGCCATAAGACCTATCTGTGTCGGTGCGACGTAAAACATATGTCAACCTGCTTCAGTCTGTTAGTTTTATTATTATTATTATTATTATTATTATTATTATTATTATTATTATTATTATTATTATTATTATTATTATTATGTCCCACTCCATGGTTAAATGGTTAGCGTGCTGGCTTTTGGTCACAGGGGTCCCAGGTTCGATTCCAGGCAGGCACAGGGCTGGGTGTATGTGTCGTCTTCATCATCATTTCATCCTCATCACGACGTGCAGGTTGCCTACGGACGTCAAATCAAAAGACCTGCATCTGGCGAGCCAAACTTGTCCTCAAACACTCCCGGCACTAAAAGCCATACGCCATTTCATGATTATTATTATTATTATTATTATTATTAAATGCATTGTATTTGGGAAATATCTTTGTGGCAATGCTCTTGATATAGCATAGTAATCGACTTTAAATATGAAATAATGCGGGTTTTTTTTTTTTTTTGCTAGTTGCTTTACGTCGCACCGACACAGATAGGTCTTATGGCGACGATGGGACAAGAAAGGGCTAGGAGTGGGAAGGAAGCGGCCGTGGCCTTAATTAAGGTACAGCCCCAGCATTTGTCTGGTGTGAAACCCACGATCTCCCGAATACTGGATACTGGCCGCACTTGAACGACTGCAGCTATCGAGCTCGGTATGAAATAATACAGTGCCATCTAGATAACATAAAGAACAGCAAAGGAAGCAGTTTCCTGTCATTTACACTGCCTGACACAAAGTAGATGGCTCTAGCCACCTAGGTACAAGAAGAGCCACGGCTAAATTAAATCTGACTGACCGCTCCTACTCCATTGTGACTGGCATCCCAACCGTCTGGGTCACTAAGGCAGTCAGTCGTTACCACTAGCTCACGAACTAGGACAGGACTTCAAGAATTCAGATCATGAACCGCAGGTGTTGGTACTTATTGCTAACAGAAGCGCTGATTTGTAGACTAGCCGCTGAATGACACAACAATCTAAGCAAGGAAGCTTGTACTTTTTTGTGATTAGTGACTGTTAATATCGTGATCGTAGCCACAGGACCTCTAGATTCTTTACGAAGTATTCAAATCACAGGAACGTGACTTCTCATTTTTTAATCCCACTGGAATTATTATTATTATTATTATTATTATTATTATTATTATTATTATTATTATTATTATTATTATATGCGGATAATCCCACTAGGACTACGCGAAGTACTTAGAGGTACATTTGCCTTCTTTGTGCCCATATTTCTTTCATTATTTTACTGTGTGGGCTTCCTTTCTGCCTTCAGACCAGATTGTTCCAGTCTTCTTCTTTGATCTTTCCTCTTGGTCAACTTGCCATTTGTGAATTTTGGATCTGAAGATTACCCTGTTTCGGACATCTGCGGGTGTAATTCCTGCCTATTTCAAATCAGTTTCGATTTCGCCAATCCATTTCATTGTCTGTTTTCATAGTATTCAACTTTTTTTCTTTACGTCGCACCGACACAGATAGGTCTTATGGCGACAATGGGATAGGAAAGGCCTAGGAATTGGAAGGAAGCGGCCGTGGCCTTAATTAAGGTACAGCCCCGGCAATTGCCTGGTGTGAAAATGGGAAACCACGGAAAACCATCTTCAGGGCTCGAATCCACTATCTCCCGATTACGAATCCAAGTATTTGTTTTGTAAGTCTGTCTGGATGCATTCTTTTAATATGTTCTTAGAATCTTATCCTACGTTTTCTAATGTCACTGTGAATATTTGTGTATTGTTTGATTTCCTGTCTGCCTTAGAGTCGTAATTGTCCGTCGGCGAATTTTGGGCCTAGAATTTTTCTTGTGATTTTAAATTTTTTTTCTTAGCATTTTCAATGTTTGCTTTCTTGTTCAAAATTAGCGTTTATGACCCATAAAGACATTTTGGTTAAATGACTGTATTGTCTTAGTTTTGTGTGCTTTGAGATACATTTTTTTGTTGCGGGTATTTTAGGTTAGTTGGTATGCAGCATCTAATTTCGTTGGCTTTTGTTTCGAGTCCACTTTCCTGAATTATTTCACCAAGATACTTACTTCAGTTGTGATACTCGTTTCATTTTGCCACATGTTATCTCCATGAATTTTAGTGTTTGTTTGTTGCAGGTCATCTATTCTATATTTTCAAAAGATATCTGAAGACCTACTTTATTATTATTATTATTATTATTATTATTATTATTATTATTATTATTATTATTATTATTTTATTATTATTATTATTATTATTATTATTATTATTATTATTATTATTATTATTATTATTATTATTATTATTGTTACCGTGTTTTAGCGGTAGGTAGAGGTGTAAGAAGGTGCGGGCGTGAATGGGTTTCAAACTACGGAATCAAAGTTAATGTAAAATTTAACGAGGTTATATTTTCTTTTCAATATTAAGTAATAACAAAGAACAGGTACTTAGTAGCCGAAACACAATTTGAAATGTACAATTACAGGGGTTACAGAGTTTGGGCTTCGAGCCCTGAGTTCACAATTCTTGAGCAACTAGCCCAACTTTCCGATATACAAATTTTAACAAAGGGGCAGAAGACCCCAATCAAACCCTGGAGCACTTGCTCCAAATTACACAGTTAAGCCTCCTCGAGGCACACAACACTCCGTTTCCAAAAGAGCCACACGCTCTTTAATTTAAGCCTCTCCCAGGCCACACCAAACTCCACCTTCAAGTTGTCCACAACGGACACAAACCCAGGGGTAAAATACCCAATCTACTGAGGTCTATTAAATGAAAAGCAGGTTAATTGAATGACCTCTAAAACAATTTGAGAGGAGGCGAACTTGCACTCCTAATACACTTTGATTTTAAAACCTACTTTGGCACTAGGCCGTTATTACAAGGGCTAATCCCATACTACAGAGGTGACTTAATAGCAATTTACATTACATTACGGAAGAATTGGTTGAGAGAATAAGTTCACCTCAAGACAATGTGAGTGGGAGCTCGAGAGGGTTAAGCACTCTCTATCCCGATATGTCGTTTTAAAAACAGAATAGATACCAGTTGTTTTTACATTTTAGGAAAAGGTTACATGGTTGAACGCTTAGAACCCGCCCCGAAAGTTAAACTGCTGAGCAAGAAAAGAAAGAATTTATTAATCGGCCATTACCTTATTGTTGACCGCCGCCGAGGAAAGAGGCGCTTCCCGCCTCCTGCTATGTACTTAATACACTGAAAGATGGAACAGAAGTGGCCCGGAGACCCTAAAATCAGCAGTTTATATACTCTCGCAGAAGTTTCTAGGCGTTAGGGGAATGAAAACACCCGCCCACAATGTTTTTATTGGATAGGACCCCGCAACAGATACAAGTTGGGGGAAGATACACCAGATTGGTCAGAAATTACTAAAAGAAATTCGGGATTGGATAAATCTAAAACAAGGGGAAAAAGAGGGGTATACAGCCAACTTAAACCATAACAGAAAGAAATTTAACAAGAAACAAACTTTTGAAATAAAAATTTCTCCAACAAAATAGTTCTTTGACTCCGCACTAGGGTGCACTATTGTTGATCTTCAGTAGTGTCCTCTAGAAGAGAAAGTTCACACTTCTTACTTCAAGCGAAACAAAAACACATCAAAAGTGACACAGTTCAAAAACTCAAAATTTTCCACGTGGTGACATCTTCTGAGAAAGTAGAGAATTAATAGAGTAGATAAAGTTCAACCTTCCTCCAGAAGAGGAGTTTCAACTGGCGCAACTTTTAAATAAACGGTGTAGAGGTGTACCGCCCGGTACAGACCTCCCCCCCCAAAAGTTCCTCCAGGGGTGACACATGAAATCAGTTTGAAACAAAGTCCAAGTAATGATGTTGATACGAAGATGGATAGCAGAAGCATTTACAAGATTTCTTAATTCAGTTTCAAAATGTTATTGTTGCAGGTGAATGAAAGTCTTTAAGTTTGCAGAATTTGAATTTCTGAAGATAAACTTTTAATACTTAGAAGTGAAGAAAAATTTTTGCACGGTCCACCAAATATTGCTGTTGAATTCCCAAGTGACGGTATTAAGGTTGAACAGGAATGTCTATGTAGTTGATGTAAGCTAAGTTGGATGGCCAGACCGGCCGTTACAGCTTGCGTCCAAAGGAGGCCGCTCGGACCCCTCAAGTACCCTGAGATACCGCTCGCCCGCACTATGAGGGGAGCAGAGGTGTTGAAGCACGCCGCGCCCGCGGTGAACATATACAGGCTGCGGGCAAGTAGCAGGTCGTGCGCCGCACATCAGCCTTAGCCGGGAGGAGAGCTCCGGCTCGCCGTGCACATGTCGTCCTCGCTGGGGCCGAGGGGGCCCGACCTTGGCTCCAGTTGCTGCACGGCGCCGCGCGGCTGCGGGGGCACTGAAACATTAAGCTAGGCGGCAGAATTGTGTTGGACCATCATATTTCTTTTAAGGGCACAGGCATGTAAAGAGATTGAGGGGCCAGCGGCGTGCAGATATCCATGGCATTTCATCTAAGCCAGCCACTGAGTGTGGTGGAGCAGGAGACGGGAGCGTGGTAATGGCCGTGACAAGGACAGGATGGCAGTTTAACAATCGGGGGAGGTTTACAAGAAATGCTTGCATATAAAATAAAATAGAAGGAGCAGAATGCCTTAAGAGTTGAACTCAAAAAAAAATATAACCTTCATATCCTTTCAAATTATATGAAGCAAGTTGAAACTAAATTTACACCGGTTTCACCTGGGACAGGTGAACCCTAAATATCCTCTCGGTAGCTGGATTGCTTAGTAACAATGTAACCGGTGTGAGAAAATCGAGAATGATGCATGGCCCATGGAATCTGGGGGCAAGCTTGCCCGCGGGAACAAAATTCTTGACCATAACCTGGTCACCTACCTTCAAAGGGGTGGGTCTCCGTCCACGATCATACCTTTCCCTAACCTTTTCATGAGACACTTTAAGATTGGCTTTAGCCTTCTTCCAAAGATCTTTAATATTATCCGGATCTATTGTCTCGGGCAGAATGTCACTCAGAGACCAGAGGTTAGAGAGCGGCGTGTTGGGAACAAACTTAAACATCAAAGAAGCTGGAGTAAACTTGTGTGATTCATGAACCGCCGAATTCAAAGCAAAAGCTAACCAATGCAGGGACGTGTCCCACCTAGAATGATCTTCATGATGATAGGCAATAAGTGCGGACCTGAGATTACGGTTAACCCGTTCAGCCAGAGATGGTTGAGGGTAATAAGCAGAAGTGGTTACATGAGAGATGGACAAGTCAAAACAGAATTTACGAAAAAGATTTGATGTGAACGCCTTAGCATTATCAGATACAATATATTGGCACGGACCAAAGGAAGCAAAAATAGAATTTAGACAGGTAATGGTGGACTGAGCGGTAGCCAGCTTAGTCGGAAATAACCAAGAAAATCTGGTAAAACCATCTACACATACAAAGATGAATTTGTTGGCATTTCCCTTCGACTGGGGGAAGGGTCCTACATAATCGATATACAGACGTTCCATGGGGCGCGACGCTTGATGAGAAGACAAAAGGCCTACTTTAGTGGACATAGTGGGTTTACTGATCAAACAAGATTTACAAGCTTTTACAAGTTCCCGAATTTCACCGTCCATACCTTTCCAGATGAACATGTCACGAATCTTTTCACGAGTTTTAAAGATACCCAGATGCCCTCCTAATGGGGTCTCATGATAATACTTGAAGATCATAGGTACAAGAACTGCTGGAACAACAACTTTCATCAACTTATCATGCCTCGAAGGGCAACATAAAACACCATTCCTCAGAACATAAGGGACAACATGTTCCCCAGAAGAAAGGGTTTCCATTATCGGAGCCAGCGTCGGATCTTCACGTTGGTATTTCTCGATATCCCTAAAAAGCATGGGAGCATCTGTTAGGATGGCATTAACCTCAGATAGCATGGACTCGGAAGGTGATGAACTGTCGACCGGTTCGTGGGTCTCGACGTCGTTATGAAACATACGGCTGAGTCCATCAGCAACAACATTTTCGGTACCTCTGATATGTCTAACATCAAACTGGAAGGCGGAAATACGAATAGCCCAGCGGGCTATACGACCAGTACGACGCGGCCTACCTAAGACCCAGCTTAAGGCTTGATTATCTGTCTCCAGGTCGAATTTGACATGTTCCAGATAGAGACGGAACTTTTCTAAGGCAAATAAGACTGCCAAACCTTCGAGTTCATAGATGGAATACTTGGCTTCTTGAGCCGACAATGTCCTAGACGCATAGGCGATGGGTCGCCTCCCTAGTTCAGTCTCTTGAACAAGGACTGCCGCTACTGCTGACGACGATGCGTCGGTTTGGACGATGAATTTCTTCGAGAAATCAGGCATAGCAAGGACAGGGGCATTACAGAGAGCTAATTTCAGATCTTCAAAAGCGGCTTGTTGAGAAGGTCCCCACTCGAATTTGATGCCTTTCCTACGAAGAAGGTTTAAGGGCGCCGCTCTATTAGCAAAGTTAGGAATGAACTTTCTGAAGAAATTCACCATACCAATGAACCTGGCGATACCTTTAATGTCCTTGGGAGGTTTAAAATCACGGATGGCCTGTGTTCTAGAATGATCGACTGCTACACCATCGGGTGACACAATATGCCCTAGGAATGACATAGAGGGCTTAGCAAAGGCAACCTTGGACAACTTAACAGTTAACCCAGCCTTACAAAGGCGATCAAGAAGTTCTCGCAGATGATCTAGGTGTTCTTCAAAAGTCTCTGAAAATACTACGACATCATCTAAGTAGTGATATAAGTACTCGAATTTGATGTCGGAGAAGACCCTATCTAGTAGCCTAGTGAGCACAGCTGCTCCCGTAGGGAGCCCGAAAGGCACGCGGTTGTATTCATATAAATTCCAGTCCGTGGCAAACGCTGTAAGGTGTTTAGACTCTTCGGCAAGGGGAATTTGATTATAGGCCTGATTTAAGTCCAAGATGGTGAAGAACTTGGCCTTACGAAACCATGAAAAACAAGAATGAAGGTCGGGAAGGGGCACAGATTGTAACACCACCTTCCGATTGAGAGCCCTGTAATCAATGACAGGCCTGAAGCCTCCTTGGGGTTTCGGTACTAGAAAAATAGGCGAAGAATACGCTGACTTAGAGGGCCTAATAATACCGTCCTTCAACATCTGATCGATGATTTCCTTCAGAGCCTTCATTTTAGGTGGAGATAGCCTATACGGTGGAAAACGGACAGGAATCGAATCCGTAACCTCAATTTTGTATTCAATAAGGTCAGTAACACCAAGAGTATCAGAGAACACCTCGGGAAACGACTGACACAGTTTGCGAATACTATCGGCCTGCTCCTCAGGTAGATGTCTAAGGTCTAACAACATCTCATCCTGGGTAGGCGAAATAGAAGAACATGACACAGAATTACACTTTAATAGTGGGATTTTACAACTAGAAGCAAATTTGAATGTGCACGACCTAGACTGCAGATCGAGCACAAGACCAGTGTGAGAAATAAAGTCAGCTCCCAATATAATGGGGCAAGACAATTGCTTGGCCACAAACAATTTAACTTTCCATGTAAACTTAAAAACCCGAATTTTGACCAGTACGGAACCTAGAATTTCTAATGGAGATGAATTAGCCGAAACATATTGAATAGGAGATGAGACGTAGTCAGGTAGTTTACAAACAGCTTTCAATTTAGAATACCATTCAGCCGAAATAATCGAACAAACACTGCCTGAATCTAAGAGAGCTGTTATAGGCTCGTTATTTACCTCAATCTTAAGAAAAGGAACAGGTGCGGGGGTATCCGCCGCAATCCTAAGACATTCTTTAGGGCATTCAAAAGATGAACTTGAAGGCTGATCGTTCTCTGCATTTACAACCTGTTTACTAGGGGCTGAGTCTCGGGAAGATGGATTAGTCGACTCAACCGAAGCCACTAGTCACTTTTTATTATTGGCATAGATGGAATTTGCACCAGAAGTTGAGCAGGAGGGGGTGCTATTTGAGTTCGGACAATTCTTGGCGATATGTGAGAAGGCCCCACATTTAAAACAGCCTTGTGCTGAACCAGCTCCATTATTTGCCCTACTACTTTTGACCAATGGACATTTATTGCGAAGATGGTCAGGCGACCCGCAAGCATAACATTTACGGGGTGTGACTGGTCGGCGAGGTGGAGGCCGAGTGTTACTAAAGGAAGGCGGGGGTTCTTTCGCTACACGCAAAGAATCGGCGTATCTAACTCCTTCCGCTGAGACGGCCAACGCTTCAAGTTCAGAGAAAGTTTGCGGGCACGCCGCAAAACACAAGTATGACCTATAAGATGGTGAAATGCCTTCCACAATAGCTTGTACAATTTGATCCTCAGGGAAGTGAAGAGCAAACACCCTGGTATAAAACTTAATGTCTTGTATGAAATCAGCCAAGTTTTCATCCAACCTCTGTACTCGATAATAGTATTTCTGAATCAGAGATGACCTTGCGCGGGCAGGAATAAAATTAGCAAGTAGATGTGCATGAAAATCTTCGATGGATGACTGTTCAGCTATGGCTCTTACTATTTTGTCGGAGAGAATACCAATAGCATACGGATAGATAATTTGCAAGATTTGACATGGAGACAGAGAAAAAACAAGGGCATGATCCTGAAATTCCACTAGAAATCTTAAAAATGAAATTACGTCACTGGTGGTATTAACAGAAAACTTGGATATACCTCTGAGCAACATTGCCAATGGATGAGGCAAGCTACTAAATCCGGGTGACATAGTAGGTAAAGGTTTCAATGGCAAGGAAGACAATTCAGAACGGATGTTACTCAATGATGCACGACGTTCAGATTCGTTGTCCAATGGGGCAGGGATAGTTTGAGCAGCAACGGTTATCCTATTAACTTCTCCCTTGGGAGGCGCTTCCTCACTACCTGCATTCACTATGGTGGGTTGATCAGATTTGGGAGGAACTTCCCCAGTTAACAATTGAGTGACCTTACTAGATAATTCGGAAATATTTTCCAGGAGCGTACTAGCTTCCTTCCTCTGAACGTCATTCAGTTTTAGAGACAACAGATCGTTAACCCTATTCGAAAAATGATATAGCCTGCCTTGTACACGCTTAATTTGATTAGGAGACGGATCATTTTCATCAAAAAAACTAACTACAGAAGCTAGCCCAGTAATATTCTCCGTGATCGTGGAAAGAGAGTCGTCAATTTCTTTCTCTCCCAAATTGGGGATGGAAATGGGCAAATCAAGGGACTCTCTAAGCTTGTTAGTGTCTATTGCAACCGTGCCTCCAGATTGCACATTTCTGATAGTTAATTCATAGATCAACTCCTCCTTGCGCAAATAGTTAAGAAGGAGAACATCGCGAGGGCCGGGCATGGTGACAGAACAATTTTGAAAAACTCAAAAAATTCCAGCAACTGGGAAAATAGTTAGAGTTCGGAACAAACAATGTTTAGCCGTCAAAAGGGGCTAAATTGAGACCCATTCAACCACGCTCTGCTACCACTTGTTACCGTATTTTAGTGGTAGGTAGAGGAGAAAGAAGGTGCGGGCGTGAACGGGTCTCAAGCTACGGAAGAGAAACTAAGTAAAATTTAACCAGGTTATATTTTCTTTTCAATATTAAGTAATAACAAAGAACAGGTACTTAGTAGCCGAAACACAATTTGAAATGTACAATTACAGGGGTTACAGAGTTTGGGCTTCGAGCCCTGAGTTCACAATTCTTGAGCAACTAGCCCAACTTTCCGATATACAAATTTTAACAAAGGGGCAGAAGACCCCAATCAAACCCTGGAGCACTTGCTCCAAATTACACAGTTAAGCCTCCTCGAGGCACACAACACTCCGTTTCCAAAAGAGCCACACGCTCTTTAATTTAAGCCTCTCCCAGGCCACACCAAACTCCACCTTCAAGTTGTCCACAACGGACACAAACCCAGGGAAGTTTCTAGGCGTTAGGGGAATGAAAACACCCGCCCACAATGTTTTTATTGGATAGTACCCCGCAACAGATACAAGTTGGGGGAAGATACACCAGATTGGTCAGAAATTACTAAAAGAAATTCGGGATTGGATAAATCTACTGAGGTCTATTAAATGAAAAGCAGGTTAATTGAATGACCTCTAAAACAATTTGAGAGGAGGCGAACTTGCACTCCTAATACACTTTGATTTTAAAACCTACTTTGGCACTAGGCCGTTATTACAAGGGCTAATCCCATACTACAGAGGTGACTTAATAGCAATTTACATTACATTACGGAAGAATTGGTTGAGAGAATAAGTTCACCTCAAGACAATGTGAGTGGGAGCTCGAGAGGGTTAAGCACTCTCTATCCCGATATGTCGTTTTAAAAACAGAATAGATACCAGTTGTTTTTACATTTTAGGAAAAGGTTACATGGTTGAACGCTTAGAACCCGCCCCGAAAGTTAAACTGCTGAGCAAGAAAAGAAAGAATTTATTAATCGGCCATTACCTTATTGTTGACCGCCGCCGAGGAAAGAGGCGCTTCCCGCCTCCTGCTATGTACTTAATACACTGAAAGATGGAACAGAAGTGGCCCGGAGACCCTAAAATCAGCAGTTTATATACTCTCGCGGAAGTTTCTAGGCGTTAGGGGAATGAAAACACCCGCCCACAATGTTTTTATTGGATAGTACCCCGCAACAGATACAAGTTGGGGGAAGATACACCAGATTGGTCAGAAATTACTAAAAGAAATTCGGGATTGGATAAATCTAAAACAAGGGGAAAAAGAGGGGTATACAGCCAACTTAAACCATAACAGAAAGAAATTTAACAAGAAACAAACTTTTGAAATAAAAATTTCTCCAACAAAATAGTTCTTTGACTCCGCACTAGGGTGCACTATTGTTGATCTTCAGTAGTGTCCTCTAGAAGAGAAAGTTCACACTTCTTACTTCAAGCGAAACAAAAACACATCAAAAGTGACACAGTTCAAAAACTCAAAATTTTCCACGTGGTGACATCTTCTGAGAAAGTAGAGAATTAATAGAGTAGATAAAGTTCAACCTTCCTCCAGAAGAGGAGTTTCAACTGGCGCAACTTTTAAATAAACGGTGTAGAGGTGTACCGCCCGGTACAATTATTATTATTATTATTATTATTATTGATATTTTCTTTTTTACGTTGCACCGACACAGATAGGTGTTATGGCGACGATGGGATAGAAAAGTCCGGAACAGTTAATATTCATAGGCTACAGCAGATGACTCCCAATTTCGTTTACTGTCATTCATTTAATCTTCATTAGCTCCTGCTATGCTGAGATTTGCGTCAGGAAATGTATCTGGCCGTAAATACATGTCATTCTCATCTCGCCACATCCCCGACCTCGTATCAGGGAAGAAGTGAAAGGAAAATATACCCACGACATGCTAATGCAGTCTCGCTCTAAGGTGACAGCAACAAGATTGACATTTTTTCGTGAAGGAAGATCATGACTACAATCACAGGGTGATAACTTAATCCTAAATTCGAACCGGAACGACGTTGTGCCACATGCATTGGTCGGTATTTGAAGCATGGTCATCTTGCTAGTAAGCCAGTTGCACCCTCTTGTTTAAAGAGTAGGAATTAAATGCAATCTTATCAACCTCGACAATAAACGGAGTTCGATTGAAAACCAAACTACCTGACTGAATTTCTCTGTTTTGCAGAATATCCGCCCGCATAGGTAACCTAGAAACAATACACTGGGTTTATGCATAAGATTAACAAAGGCTTCTGTTTGGATTGTTGTTGATTGATTCATGCAAGGAGTTCAGGACCCGCAGTTAACAGCTCTACGCGTATAAAGTCTGTCAGATAACTTACGTGATCATGCTGTTTGTACTGGTGACTGTGTAATTAGCCCGGGAATCGCTATTATTATTATTGTTATTATTATTATTATTATTATTATTATTATTATTATTATTATTATTATTATTATTGTGAAATATGTTTAACGACTTCTCCAGTTCAGTCGATCTTATAAGATATCAAAATGGCCTGAACATGTGCTGTTTCTAGAGCCCTGCACGGATGCGGATATCCGCGAAGTTAGTGTCTTGGCGGATACAAATTGTTTGGCAGTGCGGATAATTTTGCTGATAATTTCTAAATAATTACGTTTATTGATTTTCACTCAGGTATAGGCTACTCTTACTTTTGCTTGTGGTTAGGTGAAGCTTGACACTGGTATGGGAAAATGGTGATATATAAAGAGACCCGATACCATAGAGCCCAAAATCTGAACTAAGCCTAGCTGGCTCCTGTCCTCAAGTAATGGAAGTAAGGAACAAATGTCAATACGTCGGTAGTTGTCGCAAGAGAAAATCCCTCATAAACCTGTGACTGTGGGTTCTGGTGCCAGGTGTCAGGCCTATTGTATTATGTTAACAGATCTATCCGTTCCAATATCTTGGGTGTAATATAATGTAGTTAAATATTTACAATATCAGCGGATAACCATTTTTCGGATGTGGATAACCATTCGCGGATGCTCGCTCGCTCGCTCGGACGCTTTCATTCCCCACCCTGAGGGGGTGGGGCGGGCCACCTAGAGGGTGTCGCCCTCTCCCTGGCCAGGGGATTGGACGGGGTTGTGTGGGATTGGAGGAAAAGAGAGATGGGGGGAAAAAAGGATTAATGCGTTGGAGGAGATGTTGAAGTGCAAGAGTGACTGGAGGTGGGCGTAGGATTACTCTTTATTATATATGACGGGCATAGGGGGGGAGGCGGGACATTCTGTGAGCGTTTTTTTTTTTTTTTTTTTTTTTTTTTTTTTTTTTTTTTTTTTTTTTTTTTTTTTTTCCAATACAGACATGATGCAAAAATGGATACAACAGACTTCGTGGGTAACATAAATTGACAGAGAAAAGAAAAAACACATAAGGTGATGAATATCATAAGTACATGTTACAAAGTTTGGGAAAAATAAAAATAACAAGCATACTTAGGGACATAGCCTTCCTTAGCAGAGCCTAATGCAAAATATCGGACATGTACACTCCAGTTAATATATGTAAATTATACAGGAGGAGGCAGAAGCGAAGTATGTATATATGGTCTATCTTGGAGATATATAAAGTAAGGAATAGGTGATTAATTATCAGTACATTAAGCATGAATTGTATAAAGAGATTAAAGAAAATAGGTACTAAGTGAAAAAATAGAGGACTTGGTAGCAATGTAAATGAAAAAAGTTGCCCCTAGACAGTCTCCACACGCTGTCCGAGTGGAGGGGTCTGGTGGAGAGATTTGAAGATATGGAGTGGGGTGGGGATAAAGAGAGGGGTTTTGAGAGGGGAGTGCAGGAGAAGGGAGAGTATAGGATTGTTGCGGTCAAGGGAACGTTGGAAATAGCGGGCAGCAAGAATGGAGACGAAGGTATCTAGTTTGGGAATTGGGAAGATGTTGTACAAGTCAGAGGTGTGAAAGAGTGGATGAAGGCGGAGGGCGATGCGAACTAGGCGGCGTTCCATGGATAGGAAAGGTTTAAGGAGGGTAGGGTGAGAGTCTGCAACAGCCAGCCAGGCGGTGAAACCATAGACGATGGCAGAACGAATGAAGGCGGTGTAGGTGAGTAGGAGAAGGTGGGAGTTAAGGCCCCAGGTAGTCCCGGCAAGCCGGCGAACCAACCGGGCTCGACGGGAAGATTTGGTTTGAAGGGTCCGGAAATGCGGGCGGAAAGTGAGGAATTCGTCTATGGTTACACCAAGGTACTTGAGGGAGGGTTGAACGGTAAGTGGGGTGTCGCGGATGGTGAGTCGGAGGAGGCCAGGGTCACGGGTCACTGAAAAGCGACGGCGGCTACGACGGATTAAGATTGATTGGGTTTTGGAGGGGTTTATACGGAGATGCCACTTGTCACACCAGGAGAGAAAGGAGTCAAGGTAAGGCTGTACAAGGTTATTCATGCTAGAGACGGAGGGAAGGGGTGCTAGAAGTGCAGTATCGTCCGCGAACTGAAGTAACTGAATCGCGGATGCGGATGCGTGTGCGGATGAAGGAATTGAGGATGCAGAGTGGATGCGGGTATTATTTTATATATCCGCGCAGGGTTCTAGCTGTTTCATGTGTCAGAAAGTCTACAGTTTCTCATTTTCATTATAGAAAATTGTTTAAATTACAGGGGCAAAAAAGGTCAGTGGATTAATGCCTGCTAATTGCTGGAACCTTGAAGACTAGATAAGAGATCCTCTCAGCCCAGCCAGTATTTCATCCTCAACTCCTCCACGGGCCCACACTCGACAGATGTGAAACATTCATGAAGCCCCTGCTGAGACCAGTATTGTTTCCATTTTCTGTCTCAGGTCCTTCGACTCACATTTCTTTAGACATCCTCGATGGAGACCTATTGAGTCTTTCATCTTCCTGCATTCATAGTCTGTCCTTTCGTTACACGATACCCTTCTTCGTGCAGACGCCGAGACCCTTCTTGCTGAGTTGTAAGCGGCTTAGGATTTTGTTTCTCTTCTCATCACCTAACTCTCCAAAGCTGATAACATTAGGATTGTTTGGCTGTATTCAATTCTATATATACGGAGGAATACCTTTCCATGCCTTTGACGGTAATTATTTAACGTGTTTTAGTTTTAGTTTTTCTTTTAGCAGGCTGATCTGATCTGTTGCCTGACTTGTTCCAATTACGGTATGAATAACTTTCACACCACGCCTCAGTATAAAACTCCATCATATTGTATGCTATAGAATGATCACCAAACCTTATTAAATATTACTCAACGAATGAAACAAGAATGGTGGTTGCACACGATGTAATATCTAACAATCGTGAACCAACTATCGTTACTGCGCATGCTAACAGTCTATTGTCTAGGTCCTATACTTTCGTCACTATTACAGGAACAGTCCTGGTTTATTGTCACGTGGTTACCAAGAGGGACCAATGGGTGATTGAATCGTTAATCATATTGCGAGATTCAGAACGTGTTCATTTCGAAAATATATCCGTTTCCTGGTACGGAGTCGCGGATGAGGTGAGATGGAATTATATGGCATGTTTTTACGGCATGATGCTCTTCCTGTCGCCAACCTTAGTTGAGCAGCTAACGAAGATCAAATGAATAAATTGTGAATGAAATTGGGGAAGGAGGTGGAAGGAATCAGCCGTGGCCTGTGAATAATAGCTGTTTCGGTAAGTGTGCCTACCTGGAAATATAAATGGGAAAACACAGAAAAACCGACGGTGGTGAAGATGGTGGGGGATCGGGATGACTTGTCCCCCGAATGCAGAACTTGGCTTCATAGCCGTACCGGGTCAACAAGAGCGGCCTGTTCTCTTAATTGATGACGTGTGGCCTCCGGAGAGGCTTGGTGCAGCGCTTCCCAGTAGACCCCCATGGGAGACCTGCACATCTGGGGGTGAGAGGACGGTGAGGATAATGAGGTAGGGAGAGGGTGAAATCCAGTGTCATCATATAGCCTACTCCTGTGAAATAATACTACAGGATCTGCTGAAGGCTTTAATTCCCCATTCGATGGACGAAATCACCATAAACATTGTGCTCGGTAAATTTACGGGAACCGAGCGAGTTGGCCGTGCGGTTAGGTGCGCACAGCTGTGAGTTTGCATTCGGGAGATAGTGGGTTCGAACCCCATTGTCGGCAGCCATAAAGATGGTTTTCTATGGTTACCCATTTTCACCCGAGGGAAATGCTGGGGCTGAACCATAATTAAGGTCACGGCCGCTTCCTTCCCACTCCTAGCCCTTTCCTATTTCATCGTCGCCATAAGACCTATCTGTGTCAGTGCGACGTAAAGCAACTTGTCAAAATAAAAAAAATCTGAGAAGTGGGATGTTTGCCTTACACATAACCCCAGGGAAAACATTAACTGTAATGGTGTAGGGACCATTCATGGATTGGATTGGATAGTCATAGCCGCCTGAACACAAGGAGAGTCACGACTCAAATACCAACTCCTAAGCCATACCAACTGGTATCCTGACTCTCAGGACCACTTACTAGGTCACTCAGTCGTTTCCCATGGCTCACAAACTAGGACGAGACTACTGCAACCCACACCACGAACCAAAAAGTAACAAAAACAAATAAATAGATAAATATGTACTGTATATTTGGCGTTCTTCACAGAGTTATTGCTGTAACATTATTGTTTACTGCTCCGGAATCGAGCCCCTGAAAAGTTGTTTGGCATACATTTGTGCTTAAATGCGGCTATACGAGAGACCTGTGTATACATGCTGCCACGTTAAAGAATAACTTTGTGGGTCAGAATTATCGTACTCCAGCATAATACAACAACAACAACAACAACAATAATAATAATAATAATAATAATAATAATAATAATAATAATAATAATAATAATAATAATAATAATAATAATAATAATAATATAATGTCAGTTTGTGTTGTTCAGACAGAATAGTGCTGACCTTTGAATCTTAAGTTAACAGGTTCGATCCCACTTAATTTCTGAGGTATTTGAAAGTACTCAAATACTTGGCCCATGTCAGTTGAGTTTGAAACACCTAAAAGAATTCCTGTAGAACAAAATATCGGCTTCTCCTAAAACCGTAAAAAGTATTTCGTGAGATATAAAACAATAACATTACTAATGTATTATTAAACAGAAAAGTAGCTGGACAGGTTCAAATGATTTTGCGTTATTCGAATTTTTCTATTGAATTCCTAATGGAGGCTGTCATTAGAGAACGTAATTATAAATCGCATTTCAATGTTAAAAATTTTTCTCACTTTCATTTAAGATTACAACTTTATGCACACATGTAGTAGATGTTAATCTAATTGATTTTAACACACCTTTTATTCATAGTTATTAATTACAAAATACACTCCACAAAAATCTCACTCAGTTTTTCTAGGAAACTCGCAAAATATTTTGGCTGCACTGTTGCGTTTAAATTTGTTTTCTTCTCTCTCTCTCTTTCTTGTTCTTTCAGTTCTGAGGATTGTGATCTCCGAGGAGGTTACTGATTAGTTGTCTCCATCTCTTGCAGTCCTCGGCCAGACGTGCTGCACCAAAAAATGTTCAACCTAGTTATATTCTTGGTAATGTTCGACCATCGAGTGGGAACTCGTTCACGATGTCTCTTGCTGAGAACATTTCCAAGAATGATCTGTTTTTATATGCTGTCATTCCCACGTCACGCTGTGTGCCCAAAGAATTGTAAAACTCTTTGTTCACATAATGCTGATAAACTGATTCTGGGGTTGAACTGATTTGTAATGGAAACATTAATGCGAAATTCTGTCCAAGGTATGCGTAACATTCTTCGCCAGCACCACATTTCAAAAGAATCGATTTTCTTCATGTGTGTGGCACGAGGAGTCCACGTCTTGGCTCCATAGAGGAAAACTTGAAAATACTGGATGCTACTCTTATTTTCGATGGTAACAAGATAAATGGCACAAATTCATCATGCTGCTCTTCTCGTAATCTCAGGAGTACAGCTATTTGAACTAGAAATGGCTGAACCAAGATATTGCATTTCTGAGACGTTCACCAATTTCTTGACGATGTCTGTGCTGGCTAATTTCTCGGCTCTGCCAACAATGAATGAATTATAACCAACGGATTTTTCAAAAAGCGAGGCTCTATCCCGTACAAGTTACAGTTTATGCGTAATCTCAAAGTGCAGTTTCCACGTTTTAAACTATTGCTCACAGCGGGTCTTCAGCTGGCAGTATTTACCTGTAACGGGCTATAGGTCTACTTCTGTAATCTTGATTGACAGGTCTGATCTATCTCTTTATTTCACCCGTACCACCGTCACTCCATGCCTTCAAGTTCGAACACATTAACCTTCGCTATTACAATGCACGGTGACTATACACTTGGCTCGACTCCATACAAGACCGGTGACTCACACAATCAAATCACGTGACTGCTCCATAACACTGAACTACTCTACACATATCACTCAACAAGGCAACAATACAACTTAACCAGCTAAACTACTTGTTCGCGGCGAGCCTGCTTTTATGTGATGAAGTTCTAGTATTTTTGGGATGCAAGCAGAATAGGAACTTTCTAGTTTCGTCGTCCAGAAAATCTACGGAGACACCAGACAAAAAGCACAATAAAGCAGAGGCCGTTACACGCCCTCATGCTGGCCGGTAGCTCCCCAGTCTGACTCGCTCATCCCTTAAAGGAAATACTGGAGGGGTTCTTCCAGAGTGCTGAATGTCTCATGGCTACGTAACAGTACTGAACTCTACCTAATAAGTAGGAAGTTTATTCCGAGATATTCCCACATTACTAGACTATACTTTAGGGTGGTCGGAACAACGTGAACTGTGTACATGAGCGGTAGAGTGTTGGTCATACTGATTTGAACAAAATAATTCGATATCTCGTGCCGTTATCATCTTATCAGTTGCTGAAGTTAACCAATCGGAATTCAGATGGGCTTTGCAATGCGGTGTTGCTAAATCTCTAACGCCGGTTCACGTTGTTCCCGACCGCTCTGTATATTGAATGTATTTTGATTTAGTTTCCAGTGATCATCGGTTCTTCAAATGGCCACAACATTAATTTCCACGTGCGCGAAACCACGAGGTAAAGCTAGTAGACAATAGTCAAACTCCTCTTTGTCCTGAAAAACTACGAGGTAAAGCTAGTAGACAATAGTCAAACTCTTTGTCCTGAAAAACTAATCAGTGCCAAATTTTTGTACGAAATGTCACCGGGTTCCAGAAACGTAATGCTGTGGAATATAGGAATCCAACAGCCCAGTATTCCCGCATAATTCACGAACAAAATTTTGTCAAGCACACAGACTAGCTGTTAGTCTGGAGTTTCAATATTGCTGCATAACTTTCTAATTTCAATACATTTCTGGAACTACTAGAACACTTATAAAAGATGACTGATGACCAAGATTCGTCAAGCAATTTGGAATACCTTCTACTCGTGATTTGATGAGTACAAAAGAATAACTTTCACTTAGGAAACTGAATTGCCTTATAAATCATCATCATCTCGTAATCATCTTCGGTAGCTATACATCCGAGTCTGGACCTCGGTTTCCCAGAGAACCGTCCTCTAGGCTTTCCTATCCTTGGCAGCTGTCCACCAGTTCTTCACTAAAAGTCTTTTCACTTTCTCTAGGAGACTCCACCAGTCCATCATAGTTTAGGTCTTTCATATTTCCTCTTCCCTTCTGGAGTGTGCTTCATAATTCTTTTCGGCATTTCCTCATCGTTCCTTCTCTGCACATGCCCTGCTCATATTATTCTAGTTGTTTTTATTGATGTCAAATTATCAGATGACCTGTACAATTGGTAGAGTTCTTGGATATAATTTTATCATCTAGTCGTCTTCTCCTTCGTCAATGTGGCCGTAGATATTTCTCAATATCTTTCTTTCAAATGTTTGGAGTTACCATATGTCAGCATCCAAATATCGCACCCATACATCAAAATTGGTTTCATTTTTCCTTATAAATACTGATAAAATATTATAGGGTCGTTATATTTGATCACTAAGTAAATTGTATAGGGTTTATAATGTTAACCGATACGTAGAGACTTGTTGCTAATCATGTGCCGTAATCCTTTCCAAAAATCGCCTCTACTGGATGAGTTTAAACAACAAGCTTCGAAGAGGTTCTCTCATTACAGATAATTCACATTCCCTAGTACAATATTCGTGAGGTATATAATCATCGCAAGAAAGTGACAAAATGATGGCTGAACAATACTTCACAATCACATAATGACATGGTTGACTAGAAGCTTTCAACATGTTGTACAGTCTTCAACTTAAGTCAAATTGCCTAAGTGATTTCCCACTAACAATGTACCGCCCTACAATAAATGTTTCTTGTGCAATACAACCGCAACTGGTTAATGATTGCTTCCCGTCTAACGGCGTAAAATACAGGTGTTAGTGTTACGGCATAGTTGCAAGCCTTGTAGAGACGCGAATATATATGGTTTGAATTTTTCAAGTACGTTATGAAGATTAACTTCTAAATACTAATGTTGTAATAACCCGATATTATTTATTTGGTTCCATGGTAATTTTTGTAAGCAATTTAAAAATACAAATTTAACTGACAAAATAATCTTGTTGCTAATGACATACAGCAACTTCTGGTAGCATCCCCAGTATAGCCTATGTTGGTTAAACAGACTTTAAACGACAGGCTTCTAGAAGGTTCTCTCATTGCGAGTAATTCATATTCCACAGGCTAGGACTATTAAGGACTGGTTTTGTCTTGTAACTTCTTAAAGTAGAAAGGACATCAATGTTCTGGTTCACTGATGGATACCAAGCGAGTAATTTTGACAAGATATTTACTTACTGTTGGGAAATTCAATCTATGTAGGACCACGAACTCTGTTAATGCTAGACCGAAATGTGCTCCGTATCTTCCTGTGTAGTCGCCCACGTTAGGCAGCCATCTTCCAGAAGTCAGCTGGGAATGAATCTGCTATTCTTTATATAGAATACCTACTAGTAAACGCCTATGTTATGAAGATAAGCTGCTTTCGAGGTCTTTTAGTCGTTTGCCATCAAAATTTCAATTTTAGACCATAACAGATCTGTCATCTTCTGGTTATGGCCTAATCATCTCCATCTGTTGCTTTCTAATTCAGAATATTATGATCATAGTGGTTTTTCTTATTTCGTGAGCAGTTTAACGTCCCACTAACACGTACAAGCTTTTGGCGATATTGCGAAAAAATGGCTAAGACTGGGAATGCGGCATTGAACCGGGACCGTAAATAAGATTTATTTCATTCATTTTATGTATGTATGTATGTATGTATGTATCTATCTATCTATCTATCTATCTATCTATCTATCTATCTATCTATCTATCTATCTATCTATCTATCTATCTATCTATCTATCTATCTATCTATCTATCTCCCAACTGCTGGCCATGATCGTTAAAGCATCAAGTCTATATGATCTCACGCCGTGGTTAGCCGGTACGGTAGGAAAGGTGGTGGTATACTTAAATTTTTCAATCACTAGATTGTGAGCTAAAAGCCTGGACTCGGCTCCAAACCTCTCCACAGTTTTTATATTGAGTGAGGGCATATGACGCTGTTAAGGGTGATTAGTCCGTCGGATGGAGACGTTAAGCATTGGGCAGGCCCCTTGGTGCTGTTCGACAGGAGTGGGCTTTGTGCAGGCACCAAATTTCACCCTCTCCCCCCTTACTATCGTGTATCACGTTATTCTCTTAATCTTGATAACTCCTCTGATGAGGTTGACGGTAGGAAGAGCATCCGGTCGTAAAAACTCGCAACGAAGTTTACCTCACTTCATACCCGACCCTGTAAAGAAATGGGACTAGGATTGGACAAATATAGATGTATTTATTTATTATATGATAAATTATACTATTTACAGTTACAATGCTTACCTGCTTATTACTTAAATATTACTGTTTATACTGTAGTCACAAATTCACCGTGAGAATCACTTCTTCCTATAACTTATTCATACGAGTATAAAAAATCTTGACATTCATAGGTCCATCCATCTCGCCATTTTTTAAAACTGGACAATTCAGGGGAACATTAAACTAGTTTAAATGTCAGATTTAATTTCGTACTGACCTCAAGATACTATAATTATATCAGTCGCTGAAAACCTGTCTGTTTCAGTACACCGTTAACTATTAAATGGACACATATTTAAGGCTAAGAGCGGCGAGATAAATAATCCATTGGAACGTTTCACGTCATGTTTCTGTACCGCAGTGGATACCAAAGCCAAGGCTCCCTGCAGCTGGACGACAGAGCGGTAGCATAGCCATCCTGTTGCTGGTAACGAGCGTAACGGGTTGTTTTTAGTGATGCGTACATCATTGACCGTGACAGAGATAACCGTTATTTTATTTCCTTATTGTCGCATCTTCTCACTGCCAGCCAACCGAATGTCGATAACCGGACCCAACAAAACTATGACGTCAAATTTTGCTGAGTGTTTCTTCCCTAGAATCAGACGTTGATGTATTCAATGGACGGAAATGACGTTACTACGATGAACATTATTGTGATTGACTGTGGGTAACATTTCACAACCACCGAGATCGATAGCTGCAGTCGCTTAAGTGCGACCAGTATCCAGTATTCGGGAGATAGTGGGTTCGAACCCCACTGTCGGCAGCCCTGAAGATGGTTTTCCGTGGTTTCCCATTTTCACACCAGGCAAATGCTGGGGCTGTACCTTAAGGCCACGGCCGCTTCCTTCCCACTCCTAGCCCTTTCCTCTCCCATCGTCGCCATAAGACCTAACTGTGTCGGTGCGACGTAAAGCAACTTGCAAAAAAAAAAAAAAAAAAAAAATTCACAACTTTTGTCATATGTATGGTATGGAATGCAACTTACATTTTCCTCTTCCTGTGGTTGGGGGCGGTAGAATAACAACGTAATTTCAATAATTATATGATATATCTAAACCTGATTTGTAAGTAATTCTTAGTTACACGTAAGATCTGACCCTAAGTGAAGTTCAACTGCATTTTTACCTCTAACATCCCCTGCCTACCAACAGTGAATACAGCTCTATGTGGTGATGATACCGTTATGTACACATCACATTTCTGTATAGACACTGCTTTTGCTGTCTTGTAAAACTCATTGGATATTCTTGTTCACCGGCTTACAAAATGGAGTATATAATTAAACCCTGCCAAGAACCAGATGTACATTATTTTTTAATCTGCGTCGACCCACGGAACTTATTCCCATAAGACATAACATGGCTACCATATTACAAAGCAGTTAAATACCTAGGATTGCACCTTGATCTCAGACTTGCGTTGAATACACACATCAATACGAAGCTCAACGAAGTCTATACTAGGCAGAAAACGATATCCAGTAATCAGTAATAGGAAATCAAGTAACACGGAATACATTCCTCTCGTCTATAAATCAATGTTACGTCCAGTGCTCATTTACGCCTGCCAGATCTGGGGAGGAGCATCTCTATCCACACTCTACGGCATAGGTGGGCAGTGAGAGAGCTAATGGTCTGAGGGCGGGAAGAGCCGAGAGCAGATGACTTCTAATAGTTTGTGCTGTAAAGACTACAATTTGCATTGAGGGCTATCACCCGGATGGCAGATGCCCTATGCATTGCTTACTTAGTCTTTTCTTGAATGATATCAAAGTACTTGGAAATGTACCCTTACCGAAATTTTGGGAAAGGACGATGAAAACGCTTTCTCGACCATAAACATATCGCTGATTCGTTAGTTATTCCATCATTTACATTAAGGAAAATATTTTAAAAAAATGATGATTCAATCACCGCAGCAGTGATTTCAGGAGGATGTAATCCTGTATCTGCAATATGGTGTACTCAATTGTATTTAACTAACGTACTTCAATAACAAGATAAGTTTCCTTTACAAATTACGTAATTATATTGCTTAGTACGCGAAATGCATAGGATATCTTGGACAGCGTCTTATCGAGGTTTTACTATAGTTTCAAAGTTCGACCATAAGGAAGAGGTAACATTGTAATGTGTCCATACCATTGTTTGATAATCATGCTCCGATCTCCATGTAACAAATATTCTACCAATGTTCAGCGTATCGTGATAATCAATATGTGTGATGAGGCATTGTCTCATATCAGCGGAGCGTAAGATATGACCTTTATGAATAAAACTAGCGGAAGTGACATTTATAGTGACCATGAATGGACTCTTTCAAAATATTTCACCTGAGGATAGTCATTGACTATAGGGAAGAAGGAAATGGCTACAATATCATCCTTCTCATTCTTACCAGGAAAACTCGCAACCAGACCAGGTGAAAACAAATCTTGAGATCTCCTACGTAGAAAAATGTAAAATCCGTTTCTGTAAAAAGGCATGCGCCCTCTTAAAGAGCAATATAATTTAAATAATGTTAAAACTGGTTATATAGCAAATATGGCAGTCTTAAGCGCCTGTCATTGCTGCCAATTTGAATAGTGACTTACCAAGTTCACCAAACATTACCGAAATAAATAGTCTCAGTATAAGTAGCAATAATGGCGTTTCACTTTGCGAAATACATTATCCATTAAACTGACGATGCAATCCTTCATCTACGTTATTAACCACATTATTAGTATATTCCACTATTCTGCTTACAAAATATTATCCGAATTTTCTTACAACCCTAAAGGAAAATAAAATAGTACACTCCAAAATGTTTTGCTGTCATTTCTTCTTATTTTGAAACATATATACAATCATAATAGCTTATTACGATTAAGGAGAGACCACACTTCGTATGGTGGGTATGCTACTTGCTGTCTGCCCTGACGTCCGATGACCGAATCTCACTGACCTTGCCATAGAATGTTCTCCAATAATTTCAGGTGTGATATAACGAAGGGCAACCTGCCTTCAGCTCATAACCAGACCGAGCGAGTTGGTCGTGCGGTTTGGGTCACGCAGCTGTGAGCTTGAATTCGCGAGATTGTGGGTTCGAGTCCCACTGTCGACAGCCCTGAAGATGTTTTTCCATGGTTTCACATTTTCACGTCAAGCAAATTCTTGGGGTGTACCTTAATTAATTCCACAACCACTTCCTTTCCACTCCTAGCTCTTTCCTAGCCCATCATCGCCATAAGACCTATCTGCGTCAGTGCGACGAAAAGCAAAAATTGTACGATGAAATTGTACAAAAAATTGTACACTCACAACCAGAATCATAACGACTCACTGGGGTTCCAGAGAAAAATGCAATAACCGGAAGATTTCCCGAAAGAATAAGGTATCGTATTATTTTTAAACCTGGTTGTACTGAATTCGAATTCAGGCAGCAGTAAGAAAGACATCAGAACATTAAACATTCCCTGGTTGGTCTGTAGACTCTATTTATATATGGGGAGTTGGCGTTGTGTAAGAGCTACCGTGTGAAAAGTACATCTAATGATTCAATTAAACGGTTTGTTCTTTCGGTAAATTTCCGTTGTTTCCCGGTGCACACGAGTCTAATACAGTAGACAAAGAGTGGTAAGATGTAGGCTATATATTTCCTTCTCGTGTTCAGGTTTTGCCTTTAATTAAATTCAGTGATTGGTCATGGTTTTAATATCCTCTCACAATACAACTGTGTGTTTTCCTTTCCTCCATGCTTACCAAGTTAAATTCTGACTGAAAGGAGATGCTGAAATTACTCGGTCATTTAGCCGACCTCATTGCGCCCATTGTTTGCACGCCGGGCTGAGTGGCTCAGACGGTTAAGGCGCTGGCCTTCTAACCCCAACTTGGCGGGTTCGATCCTGGAACAGTCCGGTGGTATTTGAAGGTGCTCAAATATGACAGCCTCGTGTCGGTAGATTTACTGGCACGTAAAAGAAATCCCGCGGGACTAAATTCCGGCAACTCGGTGTATCCGAAGACCGTAAAAGTAGTTAGTGGGACGTAAAGCAAATAACATTATTATTATTATTATTATTATTATTATTATTATTATTATTATTATTATTATTATTATTATTTTTATTTTTATTATTATTAACATTGTTTGTACAGGTTTCTACCAATAATCATTATCACTATTTCCATGTCCATTGCCATTAGCTTATTTGTAGATTTGCCAAGCTGAGTGGCTCAGACGTTTCTGAGCCCAGTTTCGCAGGTTCGAACCTGGTTCAGTCTGGTATACGTCAACACCGTGTCGGTAGATTTAATGGCACGGAAAGAACTCCTGCTGGACAAAATTCCGGCACTTGGCGTCTCCGAAAACCGTAAAAGTAGTTCGTGGGACGTAAAAAACAAACAATAACAATATTTTTTTTGCTAGGGGCTTTATGTCGCACCGAAATAACAATATTAATAGCATGAGTAAGATATCCTCATTTCACGTATGTTTCACTCCAATAAAACTAAGTCGTCGGTTGTTTCTTCTGAATTGATAGCCTTAATGGGTCAGTCGATTAGTGTCGTCCTTGTGGTCTCTAGAAAACGGATTCGATCTCAGCTGATGCCATTAATAATAATAATAATAATAATAATAATAATAATAATAATAATAATAATAATGTGCATTAAATCACTGACCATGAACATTTCACGGGGGTATAATTCCTACGACCTCAGTTCGATCGAAGTTCCACAATTTATGAGTGTGCATTAGTATAACCACTCAATTATTGCAAGAGCTATCTGGTGTTTTCTGTTTTCCCATAATGCGGGTAGGGTGGATTTATTAGCGGTCCTCTCCGTGTCAACCGTCATTAAGATGATATATTAACATCGGTTGCATCACATAAACACACACACATATTGGAGTGCATTCAAAACAACGCTTGTTTAGTACTCTAGCCAGAAAATTGTTGCGAAAGCTGTCTGTTCTTTGGAATCTGCAATGTTTGTAATTTCTGAGCTACTTCATTATGTACGTGACGTTTTTCAAATAAAAATACTGTCAAGACGATAATACCTGGCGTGTTCGCATATGATCATACTTTCCCTATAATCTCATAATGGTGACGTTTTTCTTTATAATGGAGCGATGGTGTAAAGCATACAAATGTATCAGTTCGCAAGAAAAGGTTCTGTGATGAAATGCGCATATTTTAATCTTGCACCATAAAACGTTTTCATTTGTCTTATTAACACGGATATGTTTTTGGGCTGGGGGTTGTCTGGAATTAGTCCGATTCATTGGCTGAATTGTCAGCGTTAAGGCCTTCGGTTCAGTGGGTCCTGGGTTCTATTACCACCCGGGTCGGGGATTTTAATCACGTCTGTTTAATTCTTCTGGCTCAAGGATTGGGTATTTGTGTTTGTCTCAACACTTTCCTCTTCATATTAAGATAACGCACTACACTACCAACCACTACAGAAACACGCAATAGTGACTATATCCCTCCATATACGGTTGCGCCAGGAGGTGCAACTAGCCGTAAAAATGGGGCCAAATCCACATGTTTGACGTCGCACCCGCGACCCCCCATGTGTAGAAAAAGTGGTAGAAGAAAAAGAGGAACACCGGGTGAGTTGGCCGTGCGGTTAGGGGCGCGTGGCTGTGAGCTTGCATCCGGGAGATAGTAGGTTCTAAACCCACTGTCGGCAACCCTGAAGATGGTTTTCCGTGGTTTCCCATTTTCACATCAGGCAAATGCTGGGGCTGTACCTTAATTAAGGCCACGGCCGCTTCCTTCCAACTCCTAGGCCTTTCCTATCCCATCGTCGCCATAAGACCTATCTGTGTCAGTGCGACGTAAAGCCACTAACAAAAAAAGAAGAAGTCCATGTAGAATTAGGGTCATCAATTTTCCGACACAATTGTAGCCAAGTCAACCAGTGTTCGCTATCTACTGTATACTAGGGCAGTAGCTTCAGCTATACGTTGCTATAAGAACGCAAGCTCTTTTTGTTATTCTATCAGTATTATATTCCTTGTCCTTGGTGAAAAATACTTAATTAAACCTCTACACTCCTCTAATCTATTACAGACACTCGCACTTCGCACTCGCACAGCTTCTCCGCTTGCTGTGTAGCGGAAAAAAATGTGTACGAATGAGAAATCTTTTCACAAACGTTCGTATACATTATGACGTAAACTACAGTGTGAATAAAAAATTTACACGTACATTTCTCCGGTACACGGAAAACATAGGATCATGGATATGTTTTGGGGCTTCGAGGACGGAAAGACGAGAGAGCGAGTACAGATTCTTTGGTTGTACCCCTCTTAGTAGCCTTTTACGACATGCAGGGTTACAGATAATAAATGTATCCTTTTAATTTTGCTAGTGGTATTACGTTGCACCGACACAGATAGGTGTTATGGCGACGATGGGATAGGAAAGGGCTAGGAGTTGGGAGGAAGCGGCCGTGGCCTTAATTAAGGTACAGCCCCAGCATTTGCCTGGTGTGAAAACGGGAAACCACGGAAAACCATCTTCAGGGCTGCCGACTGTGGGATTCGAACCCACTATCTCCCGGATGCAAATGTATCCTTTCACTTCACCCTCAGGGAGATAAAACGTTCCGATAAATCGAAAGAAATTTATAATTTTCTCTTCCTTACGCATTTTTCAGAATTCTAATTAATGTTTTCCCGTTAAAATTATTCGCCGTTGCTTTATGTACAGCCTCTCTTTAAAGATCTAATACGCCAAGAAAATCTACCAAAATTGCGTCATTCTTGTATCCTTATGACGTGCACTGATTGCCTGTTAACGGTTTTGGTTTTTTGTCCATGTAAAATCGCTTTCGCTAATTCCAGATAGAACCCCCCCCCCCTCCATCCCCTCCAAAAAACCATATCCATGTTAATATGACACCTCTTACCTTTAATTTGTCTGATAATATACTAATTCAATGGGTTGGGATCCGGAAGGGCGTGTATTCGATTCCCCATCAGGAAGTCGAATAATTTAACGAATGAGATTTCCACTTCCTGAGGTGCACATGGGATTGAGGTGCACTCAGCCTATACCAAAAAGGAGTACCAGCTTAATTCCTGGGAACAAAGGTGGTCGCAAGTAGAGCTAATCACTCTACCCCACCAAGAGCCGAGGTTACGGATAGTAGGAGCCTTTACCTTCCACCACTCCTACGGCCTTCATAGCCAGCTCAAAGATGACTCTGCTTTGCTTTGAATGGATGGAATACTGTGCCATATCTGAAATATTCCTTTAATTATTGTTCGAGTGAAGTAAGGAAAAGCGAATAATGGAGAGTTGCTAGTGTAAAAGAGAAAGTGTATTAACATAAAGCGGATAATTACCGGCCAATCAGCTTGACATATGATGCATGTAAGCAATGGCAAAACATTATTGCTGATTATATTACACATGTTTGTTAAATTACTAATTGGTTTTGATAGAAGGCAGTTCGGGTTTCCGAAAGGTTATTCCAGTGAGGCTCAGTTTGTAGGATTCCAGCAAGATATAACAGATATTTTAAATTCGGGTCAAATTGATTGTATTGCTATTGACCTATCCAAGGCTTTTGACAGAGTGGATCATGGGAAATGAAAATAAGGGGTATTGGAATAGAAAAAAGAGTGACTAAACCGTTCTCAGGCGGGAATTGCCACATAACTTATGTTTCTGTCTACAATTTATTTGAAATTATTTGAAATAATCACGTAACATCTTAAAATGAGATGGAGATATTTGTTTCCCGCTTCTCCGAAAACTGTAAACACGTGGTTAGTAGGACGTAAAACCAATGTTATTATTATTTTTATTTTATAATTATTTCTCGCTGTATCACGTATCACGTATCACTACTGAACTGGTTGGGCTGAAATTTGGTGTGGATATATCTCAGATGTTCCGTTAAATACAAGCCTATTATTATATTTCAACAAGTAACATTTTAATGATTGCAGCCATTAATACGTAGGTATTAGCAAACTTTCGACTCTTTTAGCCACTAACAACCAAAATAAGCTAAAAATGGTTAGACTCATCACAGAAATTATAAAAAATCGCAGAGTAAATTTTCTTCGCTACACGGAAAAACATAGAATTGTGGATGAGAAAGGGAGTACAGATTCTTCGGTTGTTCCCCTCTTAACAGCCTCTTACGAGATGCAGGGCGTACAGACAATGCATCCTTTGACTCCACCCACAGGAAAGAGAAAGAGTTCCTATAAATTGAAAGAAAAATGAGTGTATCCACAAAATAACGGTAAGGCCCATGAATTGTGAGAAAATGAAAGACACTCTATATCTCGTACACATTATTATTATTATTATTATTATTATTATTATTATTATTATTATTATTATTATTATTATTATTATTATTATTATTATTATTATTATTATTTAATCCGTTTACCGTCCAAGGTTGGTTATTCCCTCGGACTCGGTGAGGGATCCGATCTCTGCCGCCTCAAGGACAGCGTCCTGGAGCATAAAACATTGGGTCGTGGGATACAACTGGTAGGAGGACCAGTATCTCGTCCAAGCTGCCTCGCCTGCTATGCTCAACAGGGTCCTTGTGGAGGGATGGGAAGATTGGAAGGGATAGGAAAAGAAGAGGGAAGACAGCGGCTGGAATTAAGTTAGGTATCATCCCGGCATTTGCCTGGAGGAGAAATAGGAAACCACGGAAAACCAATTCGAGGAGGGCTGAGGTGGGAATCGAACCTCCCTCTACTCATTTCATCTCCCGAGGCTGAGTGGACCCCGTTCAAGACCTCGTAGCCCTTTTCAAATTTTTGTGGCAGAGCCGAGAATCGAACCCGGGCCTCCGGGGGTGGCAGCTAATCACACAAACCTCTACACCACCAAGGCAGATATTATTATTATTATTATTATTATTATTATTATTATTATTATTAGGCCGCCTTCGTAACGTAACGGTTAACACTATTAGTAGCTGTTCTCGGGAACACGGGTTCGATTTCCGGTACTTTCAGAAATTTAAGAATGTCAAGAGAACTGTGTATGTGATTAAAATTATACCTACAACTCACCTTCATTGGCGGTGTGCTTGAAGAGAGCTGCACCACCTCAGAATGAGGACATGAGTATTATTATTATTATTATTATTATTATTATTATTATTATTATTATTATTATTATTATTATGTCCGACTCGTTGGCTGAATGGTCAGCGTACTGGCCTTCGGTTCAGAGGGTCCCGGGTTCGATTCCCGGCCGGGTCGGGGATTTTAACCTTCATTGGTTAATTCCAATGGCCCGGGGGCTGGGTGCTTGTGCTGTCCCCAACATCCCTGCAACTCACACACCACACGTAATACTATCCTCCACTACAATAACACGCAGTTACCTACACATGGCAGATGCCGCTCACCCTCATCGGAGGGTCTGCCTCACAAGGGCTGCACTCGGCTAGAAATAGCCACACGAAATTGATTTATTATTATTATTATTATTATTATTATTATTATTATTATTATTATTATTATTATTATTATTATTATTATTATTATTATTGGGTCGAGGTAGCGTGCTTGTCTCTTATTCTAAGGCCCTGGGCTCGTTTTGCAATCAGTTCATGGACTTTATTTCTGGCCTGAGTATTAAATCGGGATACGAGATTTTCTCAAGCTCTTAGTTACAGGAAGAACGTGCGCAGTGAGATGATGACGCTACTGACCTATTATACGTAGAGGAACACTGATTGCTATGGTTACAATGGTATCGGGAAATTGATGACGCTAAATCAGGTAGACCTCCAGCCCAAAAACATATCCATGTTAATAATGTCCAGCTCGTGAGTTTAAAATCCAGTTTTCTACAAGAGAAAGAACCCTATATTGAATCAATTTTCTTAGTTTCTTCATATGCGAATCGAATCCTTTGAATGTACTTAGAAATAAAAGAGTGTTTTATTTGCAAAGTGGCGGTGTAATGAGGATTGGAGAATCTCCAACAACTAGAGTCGACAGCATTAATTACAGTGAATATAAAATAAAGTGAGGATATCGTAGAACTTGTTACGCGTAGGAAGTCCCCAGCCAAAGCCACCTGGAGTGTGTGCGAGTAGGTGGCTGTGGAATTCCTTACGTTCCGTCACGAGACCTGCACTTAATATTCACTGCCTGCCGATAGCTGTTAACCGCATCTCTGCCATTAGGAAGGAACACCTTGTACTTCTCAGAAGACCTATCGCATCGTTCATCTCCCATGCAGTTTCACGTTATAATTCACCCATGTTTATGCCCCCTAACTTCTCGACCAGTTCGTGCGTGACGGCTCAGTTCGTGGGTGGAGCTGTAAATTGGAAATTACTCCACAATACTGGAGCAGAATTGTATGGGAGAAAATTATATCTGCAAGGATCTACGGTGTGGCTTTGTAGGTGTTGTTATAATGTACATGGAAGCTTAAATAACATTGCAACAACAACCGTAGTACTTAGATTATTATTTGCTGTGTTGAAGTATGTTAAGGAGACAGAACGAATCAGCACCTTGCTGGAAGAAACCTGTGACAAAAGAACTCAGTAGAGAATATATCCCTATACATACGTTGGAGTCAGGTAGGGCATACGACCGTCGCTGTGTGATTCATGTGGTGAGCCTAACTTTGCGAGTTCGATCGCCGCTCAGTCCAGTGGTTTTTGAAGGTGTTAAAACACACCAGGCTCTTGTCGGTAGATTTATCACTACGTGAAAAAACTCCTGGAGAACAAAACTTCTGCATCATGATGTCTCTGAAAGCGAAAAGAGTAGTTATGTATTGCGACATAGAACGAATATCATTATAATATATAATTTTTACATCGCTATACCGAAAAGAGGAGCGCTATTGAACTTACATCGCTGATATCGTTTTGTTTTCCTTCTTTTTCCACAATCTCTTCACCCTCTCTTTGAATTTTTTCTTGCATTCTTCTGTCCACCTTTCGTTGGTTATATTTTTTGGTTTTTCTGCAAACAGGTTATTCAATTTATTTATTTATTTATTTATTTATTTATTTATTTATTTATTTATTTATTTATTTATTTATCGTATGGCTTTTAGTATCGGGAGTGACCGAAAACATGTTCGGCTCGTCTGGTGCAGATCTTTTCATTTGACGCGCATGAGTGACCTGGTCGTCTGAATGTGCGATTATAATAATGAGTTAGGTTGAGTTTGAAACCCGGTGTCGGCACATAGCCTACTCCTGTGAAATAACACTAAGGGCTCTCTGCTCAAGGGTTATTGTAACACCCGACGGACGAATCGCCATCAACAGCAAAATATTCCCTCCCTCTATTTGAATACTGCGGTAAGGTTTCGAATTAAATCCAGGCGTTTGGCACGCAATCTAGTGATTAGAAATTGTATTCCATCACTTCCACCTATGGGTCTCGAACAGAATAACCGCGGTGCCAGACCATATAGACTTAACGCCTTAAAGATGATGATGGCCACCAGGTGGACTTTCACACACCAGGTAAATGTTGGGACAGGGACACCGATGAACAAAACAACACAACAATAATTAATAACTGAAGTACTGCGGTTGTTGTCCTTATGACCAAGTCCATGGTCGCTCTCTCCCCAATGCGAGCTCTTTCCTGTCCCATCATCGTCAATAGGTGCTCTTAGAGAGTACAAGAACCCTTCCCTGTGCTCCCTGCTCCAGGACGCTCGGCCACACGGTTTGTTTTACAAGCGCGTGATACGCCACGCCAACACGGAATGATTAATTCAGCACGTGTTTACGTTCGTGAGGTCACTCGGTTATACTCAGGTGCGTTCGTTAACCAACATTCAACCTTGAGGAGAAGTTATCAGACGAACTTCTGTTAACAAAGACAAGGCATGTGCCTTACAGCATATCATCTGTGTTGAACTACAACAGAGACAGATTTGTTATGGTAAAAAATAAATTCTTATGAACATTTATGGGGAACAAGTTGAACAAGTGCGGAAGTTTAAGTACCTTGGCAGTTGGATTACTGAGGAGTTAGACACAGGTTTAGAGATCCGTGTACGAATAGAAATTGCTCGTGCTAGCTTTTTGAAAACGAGAAATCTAGGCCTATTGTGACAGAAGACTCAGCTTGGAGGCACGTCACAACTTCGTCAGATGTTGTGTATGTTAGCCCTATTCAGGGCTTCTGTACGATGCTGAAACATGGACTACTACTACTACTACTACTACTACTACTACTACTACTACTACTACTACTACTACTAAAATGTTTTCATCCCTCACCTGAAGGGGGAGGCGTGCTTCTTAGACGGTGACGCCGTCTCTCAGTCCGGGAGATTTATTACGGTGAAAGAGATGCTCGGAGAAGGTGAGGGGGTTGGCGTTCGTGACCTATTCTAGGAACTGTCCCAGCATTCGTCTTAGTGCAGGAGAATGGAAAACCACGGAAAACCATTCTCAGGACTGCCGACGGATGGGGCAGGCGGTGAGGTCCAGCCCTGTCCCGTCTCCCGAATGCAGAAGCGTAGAGCCACGGTACAGTCGTGGCCACCCTTCCTCTGCTCGGGTGGCCGTTCAGAGTTCAGAGCTATTGGACCACGGACCAGGCGTGGTCATTTATGGGCCGAGACCCACTCTGCATCTACCGACCTGATGGACTCTGAAATGTAGAACCATTAAGAGAACAAATGCCTTCTATATGTGGGTGTTTCGAAGATGTTACGGATCTCATGGACTGATCACATCTCCAATGATGCCGTACATGAGGAGGGATCGAATATTGATGTCCATAATTAAGCAAGGAAAGAGAGCCCACTTCAGGCATATTATGAGGAATGTAAAGTACAACCTACTTAAATTGATCTTGCAGGGTAAAATTGATTTACGTAGCGGTCGCGGTCGAAGAAAACACTCTTGGTTTGGATTGGACAAGACTAGATTCTAGTAGACTGATGTGGACAGCCGAAAATCGTACAGACTTCGCAGCGATTGTGACCAACATTCAGTAATGGAGAAGGCACTGCAAAAAAGAGAAGAAAAAGACCATAAAGAAATTTCATAGATTGCGAATGTTAAAGAATTCAATCTCTTTAGACTTTTTCAGTCGTGAAGTTGGCAACGTTTTTCCCCACTGTGGCAGTGTACTAGTCAGTTGCATCGTGTCTCAAGGATGCAGAAGCCGCCAGCCTCTTGGAAAGGTATGGCAGTCCACTAATCATTGGTATGGTAGAGGACCGACACTTTGAAGAATGAAGGTATCTGCACAAGAAAGGGAAAGACCAAACAGTGAAAATGTAAATATATATACACAGTTCAAAAACATTAGGGGAACATCTCTTTGAACGTATGCCATGCTCTACAAAACAATACCTCACATGCAGTTATATTACCAACTAAACCTTTATTCTGTACCGTTGAAGTATACAAAAGAACATCGATTTACTCGCGTTGATTTTCAGAACACAAACGGAAATGTCCAAATAGGGGGAAAACAAACTTATAACAGTTCTCCAGGGTGGATTTTTATCACAGCTGTAGAGCTTCAGTATGGTGTATGTCTTCCACGAGCATTTATCACAGCTTGGCACCGACGTGGCATGCTCCGTATAAGTCGACGGAGGTCACGTTGCGGTATCAGGTCCCATTATTCAATGAGAGCCTGTTCGAGGTCTTGGAGAGTCTGTGGTGGAACAGGACGCCCACGAACACTTCTGTCAAGCCTGTCCCACACATGCTCGATGGGATTAAGGTCGGGACTCACTGCTGGCCTTTACATCTCTTGAATGTCCAGTTCTCCAAGTCAGCTCTGGTGATGCGCGCTGCATGAGCCCTGGCATTGTCGTGCATGAGTACCAACACATGCTGTAACAATATCTGCTCGATGTACCCCGCTGCGGTAAGATTACCACGGCCATCAATACTGATGCCACGCCACATCATCACAGAACCTTGTCCGAATCGGTCACCTTACTGGACAACATTTGGCATGTACTGCTCACCACGGCGTCTCCATACACGTTGACGACTATCACGCTGTGTCAGGAGAAATCTGGACTCGTCTGTCAACAACACAGGTCTCCATTGGCGAAGTTGCCAGTTGACGTGGGCACGGGCAAACAGAAGGCGAGCTGCGCGATGTTGCTGTGTTAAACGGGGCACTCGAACAGGACGTTTGGAGTCGTAAGGACACTTCTCTTAACCTGTTCCTTACTGTCTGGTCAGACACAGTGACTCCAGTGATCTTGAGATCTTGTTGCAGTTCTCTGGTAGTTGCTGAACGACTCCGCAACGCACAGCTGGTCAGATATCGGTCATCCTGTGGGGTTACCATGCGTCCACGGCCTTGTCCAACCCTCCTTGTGAACTGGCCTGTCGCATTGTAGCGATTCCACAAGCGTTGAATAACTGACGGAGAGGCATAGAGATGCACAGGAACTCGACGAAAAGTCCATCCTTCTTGAATCAAAGGTACGGCCCTTGCGACTTGAACCTCGATGTCTCATGGGATGTGCTGGTTTACGTACAACGTGCTCAAATGACCGCTGTAGTCTGTGTACCTCACAATGACACACGGACGCACTGCTATTCACTTTATTTTGAGGGCTTACCTGACAGTTTAATGCATGGCTACGCCTACACGTGGAGTATAACTTCGATTTGGCAGACCCTGAGTAGTTAAGGTGTCAAGGTATGCTGTATGACCATTGGAACCTAATCTACCGAATTAACGTTTCACATACCAGACGTTACAAAACATGTTCTCCTATTTTTTTGAACTGTGTAGATAGGTTTTATGACGACGGTGAGGTAGGAAAGGGTAGGAGTGGGAAGGAAGCGACAGTGGCCTTAGAGTACATCCGCAGCATTTGCCTGGTGTGAAAATGGGAAACAATGGAAATCCCTCTTCAGGACTATCGACAGTGGAGTTCCAACCCACTATCTCCCGAATGCAAGATCACGGTTGTGCGACCCTAATAGCACGGCCAACTCGCTCGGTAAACCTAATATTACCAGTATCGAGGAACTAGGGTTGACCAAGGGAAATCAGATAGGAAATAAGAAAGCGAGGTGTCTGGAACATCTTACTGAATGTTATGCCACTTTCGGTTAAGGGTGTCATGGTCATCGTCCCACGGTCCCAATTTCAGAGCTCCTGCGGGGTTACCCTTTCGGTCACCTCTACCGTCACACCGACAGGGTTTTTATTATTTTTACTAGAAGTTTCCCGCGGTCTCCGCCCACAATGTATTTTGGTGTTCATTAATATCCTCACAGATGTTCGAGGTAAAAAAAAATGAAATGGCGTATGGATTTTAGTGCCGGGAGTGTCCGCTTGTAGGTGAAAGATTTAGAACAGACTTTCTAATTACTGCAATGTACGGCTGTGAAAAAGATATTGTCAAGGCAAAATAATTGCAATATTGCTACTTATATGTTATTTATATGTGGTCAGAATTCAATTTTGAATGTAATCTGGTTGCAGTCGGTTGATTTATTATTTAAAACCCTCTAGTGCCCCGCGTTACATACAGGGTGAAGCGAAATTCGCGCATTCGGGCGTCGCAGCGCGACTCCTCACATGCCAGCAATAAAAAAATGTCTCTTACAAAAGTTCGTCCTGCGAGTATATGCGGGAGAAAAAGGACGTTGAAGAGCGGCAATCTGGCAACACTGTAACCACATATAGGGTAACTACCTCTGTCAGCACATATTAGTCGTGCTGTACAGATGGTGCAGTGGATAGGGTTTTCGGTTAGCATGCAGGAGGTCGAGGGGGTCGATCCTGATGCACATAACCGTGCTGCTCTTCCGTTCCGAGTACCGGGCGAGTTGGCCGTGCGTGTAGAGGCGCGCGGCTGTGAGCTTGCATCCGGGAGATAGTAGGTTCGAATCCCACTATCGGCAGCCCTGAAGATGGTTTTCCGTGGTTTCCCATTTTCACACCAGGCAAATGCTGGGGCTGTACCTTAATTAAGGCCACGGCCGCTTCCTTCCAACTCCTAGGCCTTTCCTATCCCATCGTCGCCATAAGACCTATCTGTGTCGGTGCGACGTAAAGCTACTAGCAAGCAAGCCATTCCGAGTAATTATGAATAAATACCATACACCCTGCGCCAACAAATTGCCGAGTTGAGTGGCTTAGGCGGTTAAGGCGGTAGCCTTCTGACCCCCCAACTTGAAAGATTGGATCCTGGCTCAGTCTGATGGTATTTGAGGGTGCTCAAACACGTCAGCCTCATGTCGGTAGATTTACTTGCAGGTGAAAGAATTCAAGCGTGACTAAATTCCGGTACCTTGGCGTCTCCGAAAACCGTAAAAAAAAGTAGTTAGTGGGACGTAAAGAAAATAAAATTATTATTAACAAACAGTTTATCCCTGTACCTCTGTCATCTCTATGAAGTTTGGCCATGGCGCCTGAGTGTCAAGGATGATATAGGAAGATGTGACTGAAATACACTCTGTACCAACAAACACTTTAGCATTTAGTCAAGAAAATATGTATTAATGAACGGTATCGTTCTAGAATTTGAAGTCAAGAAGATACGTTTTATAGCAATTATCCAGCGCTCCCTACACACAATAAACTGGTCAAACAAAATGCCTGCACACGATAGCAAAAGAGGCCGTGTTGTTGCAGTTCTTCCCCTCCTTGATTCTTTATGCTCACCTAAGGAGCTCGTTTATATTTATTTAGTATAGTGTTTCTTCTTTTATTTTCAAGAACACTTCATTCACTCTTTTGTCCATCCCGAATATTGTCCTTTAGGTTTCTATGCAAATTTATGTTTCTTCTAGATCTTCGTTACTTCCACTAACCAACTGTTTCGGTTTCTTATGGATAGTGCTATGGTTAGAAATTTCTTTGTCAACCTGTTGTTATCCATTCTGTATGGGTTTTCGTACCATTTTAATCCCCCTTTTATTTATTTTACTTTGTTTTAGTGTTTCAAAGCTCCAGTGAGGTATTGCTCGTTTTGGGACAGTACACCAATAAGCTGCCACAGTTACAGTACTAATGACAAATTAAATTATTGATAATGCAGAGCTCATACATATTTATAATAATTTAAATGTAAAATAAATCATTTTTCAAGGATACAATATTGTGTGTTTAAATCTTTATATAAACGGTTCCATATAACTCGAAATGAAACCTGATAAGAAGTTCATCTATCAGGCTAAATCCAAGAGCATATTGTTTTCCATAACTCTTTCTTAAAATTTCTTTTGAATTTATTGAAATTATTCTGACAAGCTTTTAAAGAATCTGGAATACAATTTATTACAGCCCTATACAGTACACAATTAGTTCCATATTTCACTGTAATCATTCTAGGGATATGTAAGTTCCCAGATTGCCGTGTTGCATGATCATGAATTAATGAATTATTGATGAATATGAGTTTTATTTTTGCCCGAGACAAACTATGTTTAATTTAAAGGCATGCGTTACCAAAGAGTATGCAATAGATAACCTAACCGGAGGAATGCCTGTTGATGAGTATATTATTTCTCTGAACATTAAGAAATGACGACTATAAAGGGCTCCGAGTGCTTTATTTTGAATAATTTGAAGTCCTGCTATTTGAACTTGGGTGCAGCAACTCCATACAACATTAGAGTATTGTAAATGGCTATGAATTAAAACATAGTAAACACACTTTAAGTTAGAATCAAACATTATTCCACCTAGACTGTGTGGAGATTATACCAGGTGTATGAATGAGTTTTTGCCGGTTTTTGCGGTAAAGGAAACAAGTAATATTCAAGGGAAATTCATTTTTTTAAATTCAAAATATTGGCGATCGGCTTCTACACATTTCGCCCATCTTTCCGGTAAGTTATGAATAACATGCCAGAAAAACTGCTTGTCTTTTGCGGCAAAACATTCGTTGAAGCATTTTCCAACTTCCTCGAAATTGCTGAAGTGCTGCTCTGCGAGCGCGTGCCGCATTGATGCGAAGAGGTGATAGATGGCGCCAGGTCGGGGCAGTACGGCGGGAGTGGAAGGATGTTCCATCCAAGCGATTTCAAGGTGTCTTTCACTGGTTTTGCTGTGTGAGATGGCGCATTGTCGTGTAACAAAATCACTTTGCCATGTCTTCTGGCCCATTCCGATCGTCCTTCGATTAATGCGTGATTTAAATTAATAATTTGTTGGCGATAGTGTTGTGCATTAACGGTTTCGCTGGGCTTCAAGAGTTCATAATACACAATACCGCTCTGGACCTACCAGACACAAAGCATGGTTTGATTTGGCGTTGGTGTTGTCTCACATGTTCTATGGAGTGTCTCGACCATATGTTTCTACCAGCAAACGATGACTTTCCACACTCACAATTTTTTTTTTCCTTTTCTCAGGTTCAAACGTCGACATGATCACAAAACTATAAAACACAGATGGTAGTGTTTGGCGGACTCAACTCGTGTGTGTTGGTAGGGTAATATCAAAGAACAAACTGACGTATGTGTCAAATTCATACGCTGTGTAATGTTCGCTGGCGCCATCTCTTACTGAAACCGGAAAATACTTATGCATACACCTGATAAAAACATCTAGATATTTAACACAGTCAACTTGTTTAACGTAATCATCATTGAGAGTAAACATATTCCAATAATATGTGCTTTTTCTTTCTTGATGCATTTTATCCAAATTCCATTTTCGTATTTTGGTCTTAGGATTTTTCTGAGAATTTTCCTCTCTTATTTCTCGATATATTTTATTGGACTTGCCGCCATTAATCAGGGTTTTGGATGCATAAAGTGCCTCTAATAATGTTATTTGCTTTACGTCCCACTAACTACTTTTTAAGGTCTTCGGAGACGCCGAGGTGCCGGAATTTAGTCCCGCAGGAGTTCTTTTACGTGCCAGTAAATCTACCGACACGGGGCTGTCGTATTTGAGCACCTTCAAATACCACCGGACTGAGCCGGGATCGAACCTGCCAAGTTGGGGTTAGAAGGCCAGCGCCTTAACCGTCTGAGCCACTCAGCCCGACTAAAGTGCCTCTGGTTTGATGACTTTATTGTAGTGTCGTAATTTTCCATTCTATTGATATAGATTAGGGTCTCTCAAACGCCCAAAATTTCACGCGTGCTAATCGAGGCGCAAGAGCTCCGTGCACTGTGCATCAGTTTCACTCGGCTCGGCTCGGTCCAACGCTTCGTCTCTGGGCTACTCGGCTAAGCTCGGCTCAACTCGGCTCGGATATGGAGCGCTACAGAGCAAGTGAGTAAGAGGAAGACAGGGGGAGCGAGCTAGACAGGCATGGGGACAGAGAGAGACAGCGCTATTGCTCCAAATGGAGGAGTGGGTGTCTGCACTCTGGTCAACCAAGCGAAGTCGTCTTTTGCACCGTGCACAGTGCGTGCACCAGGCTCATGCAGCCTGAGAGGCTCTGATATAGATTGTTTGTTGTATGTGTTCCTGGTGATTGGGTCAGCTCTTTTCAGTTTAGCTGTTCTTTTTTTACTTGCTTCCTAATTTATCCCTGCTTGTTGAATCATTTCGCCTGGATACTTGAATATATCTACTTGAAAATGTTTTCCGAATTTGGTGATTAATGGTTGATAGCTTAGTCTTGATTTAATTCCTTCCATGTGCTGCGTCTTTTCAACTGAAATTTGGAGTCTGGTTTTGGCCTTATTTCATAAAGTTTTTCTTTCTATGGACTGGATTGCTTCTTATCTCTTGGAAAAATTTGCAAGTTCATCTAACCAGTCAAGGTGAATATTTTTTTAAGAACTCTGCCAATATTATCACCACCATTGTCGTATTCATTTATAACTTAAAGGAATAGTGTCATTTCAAGTAAATTCTATCTTCGATTCTTCCTTTCACAGATTTACCGCTACTCTCCCGCCCCTGATACAAAAGGGATGTTCGAACCGTGCTAGCCGCTGGGACAAGACAATGAAATGTTGATTCGCTTCAGAGATTCGTTGTGCTGCTTTTTTTTTTTTTTTAATCATGTATCTTCTTTTTATAAAAACGAATGGAAACATAAACATGACTGAAACGAAGAGATGACAGTCGTTGCCCGTCGGGCGCTTGTCTAGCAGCGTGCTAGCTGACGTCATCAGTCCCTTCAGCCGTGGCATTTCCACACTTTCACCAGAGAGGCTCAGTTAAAAGGCAACCACTTCTCACACCTCAACCTTTTCCTCCTCTTATCTCATTTAGACAAGCAAGGCCTGTGAGAAGTTGTCGTGTGATCCTCAATTGCATTGCTATTAATAAAAGATGCTAGACCCGTCTGCTTGGAGTATACTTAGCACACACAGTGCTAATGACGTATTACTTGGAGCCGGCCATCGACTCTTCACCACAAAGTGCCAACACTTGCTCAGTGAAAGGCCTTAGCCGATATTTGTATTAACGCATTTGATAATCCTTACAGTTTGAACACTTAATGGATTGTTTGTTTTTCATGTTCTTTGTCTTCTTCCTAATTGGGTCATCTAGCTGAGATAGTAGGTTCAAACTTCGAACCTCACCGACGTCAACTCTAAATATGGTTTTACGTGGTTTCTCATTTTTCACACGCCACGAACCGACTACAGTGGCGTAGCAGGGTGAGAGGTGATACTCCAACGTGGCGCGTCCCAAGTGGCGGATAGGGGGAGGGGGGGGGGTCCTAACCGACTTGCCGGCGGACTTGAGGGAAATAAAATACCTCCTCGCGGACCAAACACACAACCCCCTGTGGGTGGGGGCGCAGACGAAGAATACACCTACTGTATACCCTGCCTGTCGTACGAGGCGACTAAAAGGGGCGAGCAAGGGATAATTGTATTAGAACCATGAAACTAGTTATAATTAATAACACCACGCGGGGAACACCATGGGTCGCTTTTACTTGCGCGTAGTGCCACTATGTTAGGTATAAAATAGGTTTGTGATTAGTAGCAACAGAGTGCGTTGCCGGCTTTTACAGTATCTGTGATTAGTACCACTTTAGGAGCGACACCATGGGTGAGCGACACCATGGTTCTGGCTTGCCTATGATTAGTACCCACTATATGAGGAACACCACGGCATAGTACAGTCTCTGTGGTTAGTACACTTATGTGATGAACACCATAGGTTTGCGTTGCCTGTAAATGTCGCCGCAATGTGCGAAACACCATAGGTCTGTATTACTTGTGCGAATTTCATTACCTATGAGTAGTACCATAATGTGTGGACTACCACGAGTCTACGCTACTTTTGATTAGTGCAGCACCATGCCAAATACCATGGTTCTACTTTTCTAGCGAAAAGTACCATTATGAGGGGCCGATGGCTTGGATTTTGGATCCCTTTAGACTACAAGCATCATCGATTCAGTATTATCAGTATTATGCTATAGACACAGTCCCTTGGTCAGTAATACTATTATATACGTCAGTTTCTGTGAATGTGAGGCATTGTGGGTCGGATCCACTGATTGTTTCAAAATCATATTCACCCATTCATACTTCGTCGTCACGTTTTGAATTCTGTCCAGTGGAGGATTTTGGACTTTTCATTTGTCATTACCTTTCGTCTTATTTCGTACCATCAGGGGCTGATGACCTAGATGTTAGGTCCCTTTAAATAACAAGCATCATCATCATCATCATCATCATCATCATTTTCACACCAGGGGCTGTACCTTAATTAACGTCACGGTCGCTACCTTCCCAGTCCTATCTTACAGTCACCTGTCTACTTTTACGGCCAAATGTCCTTCCTGGCGCCAAGCCAATTGGAGGGATGCATTCACCATTGCGTGTTTCTATGGTGGTGTATATAAATGAAGTGTATTAAAACGAACGCAAATACCTAGTCGGCGAGCCAGGGGAATTAACCACATTATGTTAAAATTATCAGCCGGACCTGGACTCAAACCACGGATCCTCTGAATCGATGGCCAGTGCGCTGACCATTCACCCGGGGAGTCGGACTCTTAATGAACGTTTTCTTAACCAGATGATGATTTTCTTTCCTCGGCTTTTTCCATGCATTGTGGGGTCGTTAAGACGTCACGTCACTAACGATCTGACACCGTGCTAAGCCGGTTCGACTCCCGTTGGTGAAAAATGCATTACCGTCAGAATGTTGGCGGGCAGGGTAGGAGAGGTAGTGGTATACAACTTCTAAACATTCGATTGCGTGCCAAAATCCTGGGTTTTAATCCAAACCTCTCCGTAGTGTTAATATGGAGTGAAGGCATATGACGCTGTTGATGGCGTCGTTGAGCCTTGAGCAGACCCCTTCTTTCTATTCGACAGGAGTAGACTACGTGCCGGCACCAGGTTTCACCCTCTCCCTTCCTAGTATAAACAAGCAAGTCAGCTAAAGGAAACGTTTAGTTCGTCTTGTTGGAAAGGTAGCTTCAAAATAACCTCCATTCGCGGTGATAATGAAACGCTGAGCTATGAAACAACCACTTCGTACATTCGTTCTGAAATTGGCTGTGGTTCCTGGAAGTAATGCCTTTCAAAGTTGGGCCGGGGTCCCAATAGTCACAGTATCTGTTCCCTAACCGACACTCGTCTGAACGTGTGTTCCGTATGGCCGCGTGGCAGAGAAAGAGAGCAAGTGAGAGCGGTGAAGGCTTGAGTGAACATCGTCTCTCTTTTTCGCATGTCTCCTATGTTGCTTTTCTTTCTTCACCACCGAGCCGAAGGTAAACTGTTTCACTGGCCAAACCTCATAAAGTGGCAGCAAAAGTATCAGTTAAGGACAACTAAAAAGCTAGGCCGTGCTTAATTTTGTAATATTATCCAAATGACCTACGGTTTTACGTCGAATCAAAACCACACAGACGTGACTGTTATTATTATTATTATTATTATTATTATTATTATTATTATTATTATTATTATTATTAATGGCTCCTGGCCTCCGGAGTGGCTTGGTGAAGGTCTTTCGAGTCGACACCCATAGGCGACCTGCGCGTATGTGAGTATATGGCCCTCCCTAGAATGAAATTTAATATTATACTGCAAACACATACATACACACACACACATATACTCACTCACTCACTCCTCAGGGCAGAGGAATTAACCAGTGATGGTTGAAATACCACGCTCGACGGCGAATCAAACCCAGGACTGCTTGGACCTAAGGCCAGCTTGCTAACCACTTAGCTACAGAGATGGATAACGTGACTGCCAACTATGGATCATGAAAATGACTCATGACTTCAGTTTTCTTTGGTGCCAGTATTCCTTCGTTCCCTTGCTTTCAGCTTCTTTCTTTTCACCCGTCCATGTTTTTCTTGATTGGTATTTCTGGTCCCTGGAACCTTTTTTTTTTTTTTTTTTTTTTCGTCGCACCGACACAGATAGGTCTTACGGCGACGATGGGAAAGGAAAGGCCTCTTTCAAATGTTTGTGTCTTGGTTTTGAATGTAGTTTTGTCGTAGATGTCTTTTTACATGATTTCCATTCCTTGCAGGACCTTTTTGGTGTTAATAAACAATTTTTCATATGAGTTGCTTTTTCTATTACAATTGTTAAAAAGGTTGACTTTTTAAATTAGCCTGTCGTTGCTTATTCTCAAAATATGTCCGAAGAATTTAATCCTTTCATATGACGTCCGATATCCTGCCGCATGTTTAATACAGTTCTTTGTTGCTGCGTAATATATAAGTGTTAGCGCATTTTCTGGGTCCGAGAATCTTTGTTAGAATTTTTCATTCTTTCTTCTCGATTATTATTATTATTATTATTATTATTATTATTATTATTTATTATTATTATTATTATTATTATTATTATTATTATTATTATTATTATTTACTAAAGGGTGTAAAATGGCAGGAAGGGATTAAGTTGGGTGGAAATCTAGTAAGCATTTCAGGCTATGTCGATTACTTGCTTTTAAAGGTAGACTGTGCTGAAAGCTTGCAATCTAATATCTTAGACCTTGAAAATAGATGCAGCGGGGATGACATAAAAATTTGCATTTCCAAGACTAAAGTGATGTCAGTAGGGAAGAAACCTAATAGAATTGAATGTCAGGTTGGACATACAAAGCTTGAACTGGTAGATCAATTCAAGTATTTAGCATGTGTATTCTCCTAGGATGGTAGTATAGTAAGTGAGATTGAATGAAGATACAGCAAAGCTAATGCAGTGAACTCGCCGTGACAATCAGCAGTATTCTGTAAGAAAATCAGCTCCCGGGCGAAACTATCTTTACACCGGTATGTTTTCAGACCAGCTTTGCTGTACGGGAGTGTAAGTCGGATGGACTCAGGATATATTATTCATAAGTTAGAAATAACAGGCTTGAAAGCAGCAAGAATGATCGATGCTGCAAACAGGTGGAAACAATGGCAGGAGGTGAGGTTACTCGAAATGAGAGTATTAAGGCTAAGTTAGGATTGAACTCGATGAAGTGGTACACACAAACCGGCTTGGGTGGTGGGGTTATCTGAGGCAAATAGAGGAGTAAGCCATAGGCTGTCTAAGAGAATAATGGACTGGGCCGCGAATGGTAAGAGCAGTAGAGGGAGACCAAGACGACGATGGTTATTTGTAATGATTTAAAGATAAAACTTATGGAACTAAACGAGGTCACAGAGCTTCAAGTAGAAGATTTTGGAGGCATTTAGTTAATTCACAGAGACTTGCAGACTGAACGCTGAAAGGTATAACAATCTACAATGATAATGTATGTACTGTATGGCCCCTTTAGACAACAAGCATCAACGATTTAGGATTTTGCTTTGGAAGCAGTCCCTTGTTCAGTTTTTACCACTGTTTTTAATTATTTTATGGGAAGAAGGGGCATAGTGGGTCGGATCTACTGATTGTTTTAAGTTCATAATCATTGTCCTCTGCGAACCATGTCCTCCTCTGCGAACCATGTGACCTTGCCGCGGTGGGGAGGCTTGCGTGTCCCAATGATGCAGATAGCCGAGCCGCAGGTGCAACCATATCGGATGGGTATCTATTGAGAGACCAGACTAACGAATGGTTCATCGAAAGGGGGGTAGCAGCCTTTCGGTTGTTGCAAGGGCGGCAGTCTAGATGATTGACTGATACGGCCTTGTAATAATACTCAACATGGCTTAGCTGTGTTGATACTGCTACACGGCTGAAAGCAACGGGAAACTACAGCCGTAACCACCTCCCGAGGACATGCAGCTCTCTCTGTATGAAAGATGTACTGATGATGGCTTCCTCCCGGGTAAAATATTCCGGAGGTAAACTAGTCCCCCATTCGGATCTCCGGGTGGGGACTACACGAGAGGGGGCGATCATCAGGAAGATGGATACTGACATTCTGCGAGTCGGAGCGTGGAATGTTAGGAGTTTGAATCGTTGTGGTAGGTTAGAGAATCTGAAAAGGGAGATGGATAGGCTAAAGTTAGATGTAGTTGGTATAAGTGAAGTACGTTGGCAGGAAGAACAGGATTTTTGGTCAGGCGACTACCGAATTATCAACACGAAATCAAATAGGGGTAATGCAGGAGTTGGTTTAATAATGAATAAGAAAATAGGGCAGCGGATAAGCTACTACGACCAGCATAGTGAAAGAATTATTGTCGCCAAGATAGACACCAAACCAATGCCCACCACAATAGTGCAGGTCTATATGCCTACTAGTTCAGCGGATTATGAAGAAATTGAAAGAATATATGAGGAGATAGAAGATTTAATACAATATGTCAAAGGTGACGAGAATCTAATTGTGATGGGAGACTGGAACGCAGTGGTAGGCCAAGGAAGAGAAGGTAGCACAGTAGGAGAATTTGGATTGGGACAAAGGAACGAAAGAGGAAGTCGGCTGGTTGAATTCTGCACTGACCATAATTTAGTCCTCGCCAATACTTGGTTCAAACACCACAAACGACGGCTGTATACGTGGACGAGACCTGGAGACACTGGAAGGTATCAAATAGACTTCATTATGATTAGGCAGAGATTCAGAAACCAGGTGTTGGATTGCAAAACTTTCCCAGGAGCAGACGTGGACTCTGACCACAACTTGTTGGTCATGAAATGCCATCTGAAGTTGAAGAAATTGAAGAAAGGAAAGAATGCAAAAAGATGGGATCTAGACAAGTTGAAAGAAAAGAGTGTGGTGGATCGTTTCAAGGAACATGTTGCACAAGGACTAAATGAAAAGGCCGAAAGAAACACAGTAGAGGAAGAGTGGAGAGTCATGAAAAATGAACTCAGTAGGGCTGCTGAAGAAATGTTAGGAAGGAAGAAAAGATCAACTAAGAATCAGTGGATAACTCAGGAGATACTAGACCTGATTGATGAACGACGAAAATACAAGAATGCTAGAAATGAAGAGGGCAGAAAAGAATACAGGCGATTAAAGAATCAAGTGGATAGAAAGTGCAAGGTAGCTAAGGAAGAATGGCTGAAGGAGAAGTGCAAGGATGTCGAAGGCTGTATGGTCCTGGGAAAGGTAGATGCTGCATACAGGAAAATCAAGGAAACCTTTGGAGAAAGGAAATCTAGGTGCATGAATATTAAGAGCTCAGATGGAAAGCCACTTCTAGGGAAAGAAGACAAAGCAGAAAGATGGCAGGAGCATATCCAACAGTTGTATCAAGGTAACGATGTAGATAATTTGGTTCTGGAACATGAAGAGGCTGTTGATGCTGATGAAATGGGAGACCCAATTTTGAGGTCAGAGTTTGACAGAGCTGTGAGTGACCTAAATAGGAACAAGGCACCTGGAATTGATGATATTCCCTCTGAATTACTGACTGCCTTAGGAGAAACCAGCATGGTAAGGTTATTTCATTTAGTGTGCAAGATATATGAGACAGGAGAAGTCCCATCCGATTTTCGGCAGAATGTTGTTATACCTATTCCCAAGAAAGCCGGTGCTGACAGGTGTGAAAACTACCGCACTATTAGTTTAGTATCTCATGCCTGCAAAATTTTAACACGTATTATTTACAGAAGAATGGAAAAACAAGTTGAAGCTGAGTTGAGGGAAGATCAATTTGGCTTCAGAAGAAATGTAGGAACACGTGAAGCAATCCTGACTTTACGTCTGATCTTAGAGGATCGAATCAAGAAGGACAAGCCCACGTACATGGCATTCGTAGATCTAGAAAAGGCATTCGATAATGTTGATTGGACCAGGCTATTTATGATTCTGAAGATGATAGGGATCAGATACCGAGAACGAAGAATTATCTACAACCTGTATAAAAATCAGTCTGCAGTGATAAGAATCGAGGGCTATGAAAAAGAAGCAGCAATCCAGAAAGGAGTGAGGCAAGGCTGCAGTTTGTCCCCTCTCCTTTTCAATGTTTACATAGAACAGGCCGTAAAGGAAATCAAAGAGAAATTTGGAAAGGGAATCACAGTCCAAGGAGAGGAAATCAAAACCTTGAGATTTGCCGATGATATTGTTATTTTATCTGAGACTGCAGAAGATCTCGAGAAGTTGCTGAATGGTATGGATGAAGTCTTAGGTAAGGAGTACAAGATGAAAATAAATAAGTCCAAAACAGAAGTAATGGAGTGCAGTCGAACGAAGGCAGGTGATATAGGAAATATTAGATTAGGAAACGAAGTCTTAAAGGAAGTAGATGAATATTGTTACTTGGGTAGTAAAATAACCAACGATGGCAGAAGTAAGGAGGACATAAAATGCAGACTAGCACAAGCAAGGAAGAGCTTTCTTAAGAAAAGAAATTTGCTCACTTCAAACATTGATATCGGAATTAGAAAGATGTTTTTGAAGACTTTTGTGTGGAGTGTGGCATTGTATGGAAGTGAAACATGGACGATAACTAGCTCAGAAAGAAAGAGAATAGAAGCTTTTGAAATGTGGTGTTATAGAAGAATGCTGAAGGCGAGATGGATAGATCGAATCACGAATGAAGAGATACTGAATCGAATTGGTGAGAGGAGATCGATTTGGCTAAATTTGATGAGAAGAAGAGATAGAATGATAGGACACATCTTAAGACACCCAGGACTTGTTCAGTTGGTTTTTGAAGGAAGTGTAGGTGGCAAGAACGGTAGGGGTAGACCAAGGTATGAATATGACAAACAGATTAGAGCAGATGTAGGATGCAATAGTTACGTAGAAATGAAAAGGTTAGCACAGGATAGGGTGGCATGGAGAGCTGCATCAAACCAGTCTATGGACTGATGACTCAAACAACAACAACAACAATCATTGTCCATCGTCTTCTTTTTGATTTCTAGTCAGTGGATGGATTTTGAAATTATTTTAACTTTCAATATTGAGTTGGATCCACTGATTATTTTAAATTCATATTTTCTTCATCGTCATGTTTGGAATTCTAGTCCGTGGATGAATTTTGGAATTTTAATTGTCATTACATTTCGTCTGATCTCGCACCATTAGGTGCCGATGACCTAGATATTAGGCCCCTTTAAACATCAAGTATCATCATTATCATTATCCCAGTTATTTCGTTGGTCGCTGGATCCAGCTGGCTAATTTCTGTTTTCGTCGAGAGTTTAAGACCGGATACCCTTTCTAACGCCTGTTGCTACTTGAGAAGATATTCTCGACCCAGGATCAACCTGGATTCGAACGTTAACCTTTTGAATGAGAAGCAATCAGCTAATCACACGCCCATTATCATTAATAATCTCGACAACCCGGTAGTGGTGATAAAGATGCTCCTGGAGCTTGTTTCATTTCGCCCGTGTAATGCGACACTTACAAAGCTCAGCCAGGTTTATGACTCGCGCACGTCTTCTCTTAGTTTTAATGCCACCTTCCATGCATTTCATTTAGACTTTACGTCGTCGTAAAGTGGGCTGAGCAATTTAATGCCACAGGTAGACTCACAAAGACAGACACATGCCAATTGTGACTTGGCAATTTAATTTTGTGAATGTTAATGATTATTAGCATAATTTTACAGACCGGAGGATTTGCTTTCTTTTAGTTAAATAAACGAGAGACGAAAGAAAAGTTTTACGAGCTCACGCGCGCCAGACCACATTGTGTATTTGCTTAATTTGTGTTTTAGGTTGCGCTCGATTTATGAGAAGTCAGTACATTGTCGTACAGATTATATGACACTATAAGAAAATACCGCAGATTCATTCCAATTCCAAATGTAGTAGTAAAGCTGCACATCAATCCGCTGACTCCGATAGAGATCTGTAAAATAAGGCCACAGGCAGACGGAAGGCGTAAAATAGCAAAATCTCTGATCATACGAAGCGTAACTTGGGAATCTAATTTTCTACAATCGAGTCTGCTAGAATGATATGCATTTTATTGCTGTTTAAAAATCGGTGCCATGTTTTTCTGTTTTTTTTATCGACACAGATGGATGTGATGGTGACGGTGGGACAGGAAAGTGGTAGGAGTGGCATTTGCCTGATGTGAACATGTGAAACCACGGAAATCATCTTCAGGGCTGCCGACAGTGGGGCTCGAACCCACTATCTCCGGAAGGCAAGTTGGCAGCTATGTGACCCAAACCACACAGCCACTCGCTGCTCACCAAGATGGTCACTGTTCCTATCCCGCCAAATGCATGTGGAATTTCACTAGAAGTTTTAGGTTTTCTATTCTCGTCATATAGGCGGTAAAGGCGTGCTCGGTTCGCCCGGAAGGACTTGGGTTCGAATCCCCGTCAGGAAGTCGTAAAATTTAAGAAACGAGATTTCCACTTCCGGAGGTGCATATGGCCCTGAGGTTCACTCAGCCTACATCAAAAATGAGTACCAGGTTCGTTCCTGGGGGCAAAGGCGGCCGGGCGTAGAGCTAACCACTCTACCCCACCACGTGCCGCGGTTAACAATGGTGGAAGCCTTTACCTTCCACTCCTCCAAGTGCCTTCATGGCCTGTACGGAGGTGTCCTTATCTTTGTTCTCGTCATATAAACTCCCAGCATCACTGTAACCCTTGTTAACTCTTCCTCACAAACCACAGGGTATTTTTTGAGTCAAGGGAGGAAAGGTTCGCTTCTAGAAATCGATAAATCCGTGTAAACGAATTTCGGCTAATAGCTGGAGAATTGAAGTTACTTCGAGATACTGAAAATTCGAGTAATGGAGTTTCGAGATATCGAAGTTAGACTGTACATGGTATCACATCATAAAAAATCAATTGCCTTTCATACTTCAGGGCAAAACAATTCTGATTTAGATACTACAAATAATGATTGCTATATGAATGCACATGGTGTGCCAAATTTGAAGGCAGTCGCATTAAAATGGGTGAATATGTAACATTGCAGTTTCTGGAAAAAAGTTGCTAAAGATTACTGAAGTTCTTTGCCTCGTATCATCGTTTCTCAATATTTAAACCAGCACTTTCACGTCCTTTGATTTTTCTGCACTTAGGCATTCTCCATTGATTATGACCACAATGTATTTTATTAGATTATAGGCTTAATTGTATCATGATTATAAGAGTTTTAAATCTACACGTTTGTTTTGAAACGTTTCCACTGGACCTCAAAACGGCTGCAAATGAAAATAATGTAGGCTATTTACTAGCACGAAAGCCTCATTTTCGGTGTTTGGGCCATATCTGTGCAAATATTTCAGTAGTGTTTCCGCATAAGTGTTAACTTTCTCAATAAACGTCTTGATCTCTAGTTGTCACTTTCTAGCATAACATAATTTTGTTGACGAAGTGTGTATTAGACAAATGTATGCAACAGACTTAAACACGAAATGATCTACCCTAGAGAAGATCCTAGTTAGACACTAGTTCCGTCGTACTCGAGTCGCTCGGGTCTTGTCAGGAAATGCTGGTTTTTCTGTAGTGCCGGAGTGTATTCCACGGTGTTTTTCCCGTCATCAGGATCTAAGTTAATTTAAAAAGGCAGTAGAGCTGCAGATTGTTATATTATTTCTGACAACACGAGTTTGTACTCGCGGAAAGTTAAATCACCTTGATGAAAGTTGTGCATTTGAGCTGTTATGATGTATGTCTAGGAAGTAGTGATGTGCGCGAGTGATGCCTGGAATCGCGGTACTCGATTCTTTCGAGTCCAGGCTCGGACTCGCTTCGCTTGCGAAGGCTCGATGATAGCATGACGTCACACGTTCGCTCACTCGCCGGCTCGTAGATGGATGAAGCATGCGTACAAGCGGTCGCTGAGGGTTTATGGGATTGCGACAGCGCGGTACGATATGAAAAAACTGAATGAATGCGCAAAAGGAATAACCTAAATTTGATAATTACTTGAGAACGATAATAATTCCACTTAATACGCATAATAAGATACGAAAATATCCGTTTACGGCGTCTCGCACACACTTCACTGAATATGCCATCTATTCTAATATTGATAATATAGCTTATCTGGCCTTCATAGCCCAACTTGGCCGGTTCGATACTGGTTTATTCCGGTAGTATTTGAAGGTGCTCAAATACGTCAACCTAGTGTCGGTAGAATTATTGGGACGTAAAAAATCTCCCGGGGGACTAAATGCGGTACCTCGGCATCCCCGAAAACCATACAAATGTACGTACTTGGACGTAAAAGTTATAACATTATTATTATTATTATTATTATTATTATTATTATTATTATTATTATTATTATTATTATTATTATTATTATTATTTCAAATCCCTGTCACGGTATGTATGTTGTAATTAGTGTATGTTAAACATGTGCTATTTGTAGACTATAGACGGTATTTCTGCACACATTGTATTGCTTCGCTACTGGTAAATTATATCTCATGTAGCCATTATGTATATACACGGGCGTAGATGTGCTAATATGATCGGTAGTATGACAGATTTCTTGTAACCATAGCCTATTGCTAACCGCGCCAAAGCCTACAATCGTCCGGGGGAACAGGTGAATTACAGCAATTTATATGTACATCATACTTTCGGCAGATATAATGTCGGGTATTAAGATGAGGCGTCCAGAATGTGACGTACGTTCACGCAGCAAATCAGCGCACAGAACGTCATTCTGTTCTAGCTAAACAGCTGACAGTTTGTTAGTAAGTCACAACCTTTAGTGCCTATGATGATGATAATAATAATCATAACAATCGAATTATTGACGACCGATGACTGAACAACATCAATCATCAGCAGCAAACATATTGCACTCCACACCACAAAAATATTCTGTGGGTGACCCTGAATGCCGTGCACTCCAGTACAGTAGATTTTAGTTCTAAGGCATGTCCACAGATAGCGACACCAGTATGCTTGGACTCGAGTCTGGAGTCGAGTAATACCGATTCTAAGAGTACATTACTCGATTCTACTCGATTCCGTCGCTAGCCCATCACTACTAGGAAGTGAGGGCAGGCTGTGGGCTGAGCGAGGAACCGGCTCCTCAGATTAAGGTCACCAGGTCGGCCGAGCCCCCGAGCGTCAGGCCTGACAACATTACAGGCCGTGAGTTCTAGTCCCGGCCGTGTTACTGGTTACATGTCCGTCGTGTGAGGGAACTAACATGACAGTCTCAGTGGCTCAGATGATAGAGGACTGGCTTTCTAATCCCAGTAGCATGGGTTCGAGTCCGGCTCAGTCCAGTGGTATTTGAAGGTGCTCAAGTACGACTGCTTCATATCAGTTAGATTTTCCGGTGCTTAAAGAAATTCTTGCGGGGGAAATGTCGGGCTCCTCAGAGTCTCGAAAAAAACATGTTAAACTATTATTCTCCTTCTTCTCCTTATTGTTGTTGACCGGCTCCATGACTAAATGGTTAACGTGCTGGCCTTTGATACAGAGGCTCCCGGGTTCGATTCTCGGCCGGGTCGGGTATTTTATCCTCCATTGGTTAACTCCGTTGGCTCGGGGGCTGGGTGTGTGTGCCGTTTTCATCATTAGAATTCATCATAGGTAGGACACCATCCTCATAGACGCGCAACTCGCCTATACTGCGTCAACTCGAAATACCTGCACCAGGCCTCTACGGAGGTCACACGCTATTTAAAAAATTATATTATTATTATTATTATTATTATTATTATTATTATTATTATTATTATTATACCTTTTCCCATTCAAAAAGCTTGTTGGAACTTGTTAGCTGGCTTGATGGTTTTTGCCTTCCTGTCCTCGCTGAATCTCTTCTTCAATTCACTATGTTGGCTCTTGCGTTCTTCTGATTATTTCTACCCGTTTTCTTTTCATGTTTCTACCTAAATTTGTGCTGTATTTCTAATGTTTCAAAGGCTGTGAGATTTCTTATTTCGTCGTCCATGATTTTCTTTTCTTGTTGGTCTTCCTTTGTTTCTTCTGGCCAGTTTGTTTTGGAATTCTGCGAGTTTATTATATTAGATAACCCTTTGATGAGTCTATTGCTGTTCCTTCTACCACCTATGCCCATAGAAATTTCAAACGTCTCTTGCGTAGGATATTAGTGAACATGTCTGTTAGTCCTTTGAGGTCTGCAGGTCTCCCCCTGATCTACATTCCATTTTCTTACGTCGGGGCGTATATTTTCAAGAGAATTTCCCGTTATTGCATTTCAGTTTCTACAATTTTAGAATTATAATATTGTTATTATTAGCCCATTAATACCAAGTGCAAAGATTTTGGACAGTGCAAAGTATTAGTAACTTTCGATTAGCTTCTCTATAACCAACCAATTCTGTCAGAATTCATGGTGAAAAGGTGTTCATTAAAATATTCTTTTCGGGAAAGGATGATTGGCATATTACTTAAAATATTAGAAATAAACTTTCAGATTATTAGGTGGTATTCCGTGCATATAGTACGTATTGAAGAGATGTCAAGTCCAGAACAAAATTGGCCAACCGGACACCAGGGGGATCCGAACCCACAACCTTCCGATTTCGCTTCGGTTGGTCTTTTCAATTGAGCTCTGGTGGCCTAGATCGTATTTGTTCCGTTGGAAAAGATCTAAGCTCCAGGTCTGGCACTACTGTCATCACACTGTAGAGTGCGTGCAAGTCACAAGAGCACAAACTGACACGAAATCGGGAGGTTGTTGCTTCGTATCCACTGGTATCCGGTCGCAGCCATATAGGGCAACACTACAATATTTTTCCTTTAAACCCAACTGATGCAATTTTTTTGGTAAAGAGGCCTTTTCTTTTTACTAAATGCAGCTTTTGCTTGGGTGATCCTACTTCTTATTTCCATATTACTTCTAGCATCTTTCGTAACCTTGTTTCCCAGGTAATGAAATTTTCTCATGCCATTTTCGCCTTTCATTGTGATTTTTTACTTTTTAACCTTCTTCTCCATCACATTTCTTCACTTTAGTCTTCTGTTTATTGACGTTCTGTTTACCGAGCTCGATAGCTGCAGTTGCTTAAGTGCGGCCAGTATCCAGTATTCGGGAGATAGTAGGTTCGAACCCCACTGTCGGCAGCCCTGAAGATGGTTTTCCGTGGTTTCCCATTTTCACACCAGGCAAATGCTGGGGCTGTACCTTAATTAAGGCCACGGTCGCTTCCTTCCACTTCCTAGCCCTTCCCTGTCCCATCGTCGCCATAAGACCTATCTGAGTCGGTGCGACGTAATGAAACTAGCAAAAAAAAAATTATATACTCGTCTCTATCTTTTCTAGCAAGTACTCAAGAACGTTTTCACTCTCTGCGACTATTGCAATGCCATTTGCATATCGAGTTGTGTATATTGTTTCTTCATTTATCTTTACTTCCAGATTCACTTCTTCCCTGACTCTGTTCAGTGAATCTTAAATGTAAGCATTAAAAATTATGAGAGATATTGGTATATTTGACACTAAACTATAATTAATGAAATGTCTGTTTTACGGTTTGAACACACAGGGAATAACTAACACGCATTGGTTTCCAAAACCGACCTAAGTCATCGCAGATTTAAGAAAGAATGTTCACAGAAGTGACTAACAGACATATTTTATTCTACAGTGAACTTTAACATCAGAATGATACTGAGTACTGATTACACTTGTAGCCATTGTTTCTTAGTTTGTGTACTTCATGCACAGAAATGGTGTCCCGATATAAATAAAGCATGGCGTTCCCCCGACCTCCTCGCTTAACGCATTGCTGCATGTAACAAGCCAGCTACAAGACTGTTGTGATTGAAATGGGCACAGTGGTGGATGTGTAGAAATATACACACTGTGCCTTCACCACTACCCGTTCACTCTCTTCCCGTCCTTTTTCGTACTGGAGTGGGGCACTGTTGATTGTTTATGATGGGACACGATTTCTGTGCTTGCGTGTACACCGGCAAATCATTCGCTACTATGAAAGGTTTGTTTTATTGCCTTCCTCCTTGTTAGACCAGTTCTTCAGACTTATCACGTGTTTTTCTTGTGTGTCAGTACCATTTGAATCAAACGTAGAGTAAGTCTACATTTTATCAAAATGTACTAGCTGCCTCAATGGATCAGTGGTAGAGTGTCGGCCTCTGGATCGCAACATAGCGGGTTCAAATCCAGCAGAGTTAGTAGGATTTTTGAAGGGCGGAAAAAAGTCCATTCGTCACTCCATGTCGTACGATGTCGGCATTTAAAAGATCTCTGGTGTCACATTCGGTGTTTACCCGACAAAATTAATAAAGTTTCAGCCACAGACGCCCAGAAGTGATTCGGTTCACTATGTCTGCCATCTAGTAGACCTACAGTAAAACGGAACATCGAAATTGACGAGCAGACAGCCAGATGGAGTCAAATTCAAATGACTGCACTTGACAGCTGAGGCCATACGATATTATTATTATCAAAATGTTCTGAATATAGTAATCTGTTGGCCATCAAATGTTCATAGTTTTTATACTCCTTTTCTATATGCCCGATAATTCGATCCGCAGGTATGAATGCCCCCTCCAATAAAAAATATAAACTCAATCACATCAAACAAAGGACTTTCTTCTTTGTAAAATGTAATTTTGTTTGTCTTTTTTTACATATTTGAATCTTCGTATTTGTATTCGGTTCGAAGGACCATGCAGCCAGCTCTGTCAAAACATTAAGGAGAAGGTTGGATTCTAACACTTCGCGCTGCTGGGCCTATCATGGCGAGTTCCTCTACTGGACGGCAGGCTACTGTGAAGGGAGATGGTATGTTTGAGGATGGTTTCTACAAAATTAACAGGCTGAACGGTTCACAAGTTGAGGTTAGTCTCGATTAAAAACTGAACCATGAGGCAGGGAACTGAAATTGGTAAGGGTACGTGCAATTTTGTGAACACTTGGTACAAATTTTCGTGCTATCCTGAGTATTTTTACAAGCCAATATTAGATCATTCTGATGTGCAACCTGACTGGGATCTGATGGACATCTGTATAAATGACTTGGATAGCATGCGTGTTCGAGCCTCACCCTAATGATGGAAGTGATGTGTCTTCGGTTAAGAGATAAAGACCGAAACCATTATTTACGTGTGACAGTAGGTTGAATGCTTGCGTAGTGTTTACCTTTAGAACGTTTGGAGATAGTCCACTTGTTTTTCCACTTCTTGTATGCTTCATTTGCCGCTGTTCAGTGGAAGACTGTATACGGCAATGGGCCTTGCAATATTCCACCCTTTGCTAACTCATCCACCATTCTAGTACTTAGAATTCCAACATGACTTTTAATCCATAATGAATGGATTGCTATAGCTCTCTGTGTTCTTCGAACATTTATTTTAATATTTATGCTTTATACTTATTCGTACGACTGTGCCAGAGGGTGTTTTCAAGTTTCTGAACCACACTTTTAGAGTCGGTGAGAACCAAAATTCTTTTGAAGTATTGTGTGCTGTAGTAGCAGGTTATAGTATTGCTAGGAATTCTGCGATGAATATAGATTTTAGTCTGTTGGACACACGAGTCGGCAAATAGTTACAAAGTAGTGTTCTGTCCGGGCTGAATTTTAACTTTAAGAAATATCGTAAGCAAGACACCACTTCATTCGATCTTTTTGGTCTGTTATTTTCAGTATATGCGTAAAAGTATAGGTGGATATAATTCTTGGGGAACGTTCTATCATTCAACTTTATTGCCATCAAATGCTGGCAGTCGACCATGAACGGAGGTCTATAATGAGGGTTTGAAAGAAAATTATTTAATTACTTAAGGGGACTTGGGAAAAACTCAAGTGTACAAATTTAAGCTAGTCATGACTTAAACAACATTTGCACGTTTTTATAGTGGAACATGGTCACGTCGTTATAACAAGGATTTTCAACACAAGAACAAAAATAGTGTTAAAATACTTATGTGGTGTTTGCAAGAAATCTTCTTAAATGTTATTTGTGTCTATCAATATGTAAAAATTTTATATAAAACATTTTGCGACTTTCAGAAACGTTATTGTGCTCAACCGTATTAGCAGTGACCTGCACATGCAAACACATCCCTACTTGTATAATAAATGTGAAAATATGTTTGGATGCTTGTTCAACTATCATCTCCGAATGACTTGATACGTGTGGATTAAACTTACCACCACGCTGTCTCTCATGGGCACTTGCAGCGAAAGAAAACGTGAAGCAGTAGGAGGAAACCGTTCGTCATATTAGGAACAGTGCCAGGTTTATAACAGGGCAATTGAGCCAAATACTGGGCGGCGCGGAAGTTCTCTAAAATATGAATGTATTATTTGTGTTGTATAAAATAATAATATTTTGTTATTTTTTTCCTTTTTAGCATAAATGAAATACCGGTAGCTGCTACATTTTATTAGTCAGTAATAATCATTATCATGTTGTCAAAGTTTTCACATATTATCAAATTTTAATTTTGAAAACCTGTAAATAGTTAACACAGAGTGAAGTCTGATATGTACTATGTTTTTACGACCCTAATAATCAACAATTCCTGGGGAGTGTAAGTTTCTTAGCAGGTATAACATAACTGCAACGACCTCTCACACTACATATACAGCTGATCTGCATCTAGGGCAAATTCCCTATCAGCTGTTTACCTACCCTTTTCTTAAATAATTTCAGAGAAGTTGGAAATCTATCGAACATCTCCTTTGATAAATAATTCCAATCTCTAATTCCTTGTCCTATGAACGAGTACTTGTCCCAAGGTGTACTCTTGAATTCCAACTTTATCTTCATATTGTGATCTTTCCTACTTTTAAAAACTCCATTCATACTTCTTTTCCTGTGACAGGCCGGAACATTCCGTCAGTGTGGAAACCTTTGCTCATGTGAAGCCTCAGATGGGCGAAATGTCGTCTTTGTACAGATCTGGGAACTTCCACCATCACCATTGTTACACCACTGCTGCCCACGCATGTGCGTATGTCTGCGGGTTCCTTTTCATCAGACGATAATAAATCACTGGAGATGAAAGCCATCACGTCACTTAGGCGCCAGATGCATGCCTTGTGCTTGAATAAAGGTGCATTGTTATCAAGATCGCTGTTAACGAGATTATAATGCACGTCCTGAGAATTAGGAGCCATAAGTAGTGGCCCGTTCTGATAGCAATGTTTGAACAAATTACATCCATATCCGTGACGAGACGTTATTGCTTCAGGGATACTGAGCATGCGATTTCTGTTTAAGTCTGTACTTTGGTTGCGTTTGTTTTCGTAAATTTTTAACATTGGAGCTAGGGTTAGACAAAATGTGGTTGTGGTCCTCAGATATTCTAGATCTTTGTTTCAAAGCAAAAATTACCAATAGGATAAAGAATTATATTAATCCGTATTAAACAATCAAATTAAACAATTAATCCGCCAGTCTATGCGTCGTAATTCTATTTCAATTTGTAACATAGGCCTATATGTTTCGTCTTTTAAAAGTAATTTCTCTGCGCAATTCTTTACAACAGCGCAATTTCAAACGGTTGATTATTAAATTACAGACATTACTAGGATACTGTCATTTCAAGTAAACGTATATTATAATTTTCAAAAATTCAATACATACAAAAATGACTTAGATCTAAAGAATCGCCCTAACAGATCCATTCAAAAATGGCAAAAGACGTAAGGCTATTCAGAACAAATTACAAAGCTTTTATTAAAATAACCATTGCAAAGACATTAAAAATATGCAAAATGGCAATTACCAAAATACTGTAAAATATATCCGAGAATATTTTGTTTTTTTTTTTTTTTTGCAATGAGGAGAAAAAGGATGAACTCTTAAAGTTTAAGCTAAGCGTAGGCCTATATACTTTCTTCCATTGTGGATTATCTGGGACGAATTGAGGAGGATAATACAAGCAGAAGAAAATCAAGACGACGATGGTTAGGCTCTGTTTAAATGATTTAAATATAAGATACATGGAACTAAACGAGGACCCTGAGCTATTTGTAGACAGAGATTTGCGGAGATGGTTAGTTAATTCACAGAGGCTTGCAGATTGAGCGCTTAAAGGCATAAGAGCCTATAATAGCCTACATAGCCTATAAGAGCCTACGATAGCCGACGGTGGAATTCAAACCTGGACACAAGCACTGATCCCACTGATCGGAGTTGGTACGCCGCGCTATCCTGTTCTTTGAAATGATGGCAAAAGTTATGAATGTTTTCGATCACATTCAGAGGGACAATGAAATTTAGAGATATCATTCACTTTAGTAAAGTACGTTGCCTATCGAGTCACTAAGTTGTTTCAATGAGCCATGGATCAGCTTTTAAGTTCAGATGTTGATTATTATTATTATTATTATTATTATTATTATTATTATTATTATTATTATTATTATTATTATTATTATTATTATTATTATTATTTGGGCGAGGTACTGGTCATCCTTCCCAGTTATATCCCCAGACCCAGAGTATGAAACTCCAGGACACTGCCCTTGAGGCGATAGAGGTGGGATCCCTCGCTGAGTACGAGGGAAAAACCGACCCTGGAGGGTAAACCGCTTACGAACGAACGATTATTATTATTATTATTATTATTATTATTATTATTATTATTATTATTATTATTTGGGCGAGGTACTGGTCATCCTTCCCAGTTGTATCCACAGACCCAGAGTATGAAACTCCAGGACACTGCCCTTGAGGCGATAGAGGTGGGATCCCTCGCTGAGTCCGAGGGAAAAACCGACCCTGGAGGGTAAACCGCTTACGAACGAACGAACGATTATTATTATTATTATTATTATTATTATTATTATTATTATTATTATTATACGAGCAAAAAACGAGTAGCAGCACTTCTTAAATAATACTGCTGTGCATGTATCGAAAACTATTTCGAAAGATTTGGCAGAACGTGGCGAAGTTAATATTCGTAGTGAATACGCTTAAAATTTCACGTCTCACTACATCCAAGTATTCAAGAGTCATTTATTTTCTCTTCGCTTGCTGATCGTTACGTTCTTGTGAAATGAAATACGCCATGTGTTTTCTTCTAGCAGTTTACAGAATTTAAAAAATCGTAATTAATATCTTTCTTTCTGCTTTGTGACTTTATATCTAGGCCTAACCGTCCTTTTAAGTGAAAGGGTAACTTTAAACTTGGTGTCCTGTTACTGTGTTCCATTACCGACTCTGCGAGCGAACAGACGGAATCTTAGCTTGGAAGTCGATTGCTCTTCTCTTGAGTGGCTTAGGCCATTAACTTTTACGACGTCTTAGAGGGCCTTGCTTATTAACTACGACCTCTTGGCCCCATTGGGGTCAGGTACATTAGAGTAACGTGCATGCGTTCCGCAGAATTAACTTTCCGTAAGATGAGTAATTATATTGTAGGGGAGTCGGGCTAAACAAGCGACTGTCGACATAGCGCTACGTTCTTTTTTAATCGGAGTAAAAAGCTCTTAACGCTCCTAAGAAGTCTCTGTCTGTCAAGAATAAGCACGCAAATCATAATTCACTGTAAGGCACTCCACTTCCAAAGAGAATAATATTTTGAGTACACAGGTAGTTACAGTCCCGAGAGCACGTTGTAACTTTTATTGTTTACAGAATGTTTCATTTCCTAGGTATGACGTCAATGGTGAACCCACTAATGCTTACATGAACAATTTGTGGTTAGATTGCGGCCTCATCTAAGCCACAATACAGGGTGAAAGGGAATCTTGAACGGCGATGATAGCAGAGAATGATGTTAGCAAGGCATACGTGAAAACTATTTCAATATCGATATATTTTTGGGCTAAGGGTCTAACTGGAATTTGTCATCAGTTTCCTGACACCACTGTAACCATGGCAACCAGTGCCCATCCGTGTATACTGGGTGATTTTTACTTGTAACGAAGAGGTTTCCAAAATTCCGTTTCAAGTGAACCCCGTTCTGCTCCTCAGTCCAGAATTACAATACTTGAACGGGCCAGTATCTTTGGTGTAGTGGTTAGTGTGATTGGCTGCCACCCCTAGAGGCCCGGGTTCGCTTCCCCGCTCTGCCATGACATTTGAAAAGTGGTACGAGGACTGGAACGGGGTCCACTCAGCCTCAGGAGGTCAAATGAGTAGAGGTTGGTTCGATTCCCTCCCCAGCCATCCTGGAAGTGGTTTTCCGTGGTTTCCCACTTCTCCTCCAGGCAAATGCCGGGAATGTACCTAACTTAAGGCCACGGCTGTTTCCTTCCGTCTTCCTTGTCTGTCCCTTCCAAACTTCCCATCCCCCCACAAGGCTCCTGTTCAGCATAGCAGGTGAGGCCGCCTGGGCTAGGTACTGGTCATTCTCCCCAGCTGTACTCCCCGACCCAGAGTGTGCCGCTCCAGGACGCGAGGCGGTAGAGGTGAGGTCCCTCGCTGAGTCCGAGGGAAAAACCGACCCTAGAGGGTAAACAGATGAAGAAGAATAAGAAGAACTGGCCAGTAAACGGCCCAGGGCATTGGAATAAATTACAGGCACGCTACATCTACACCGCAGGTCTGGTTAATAATAATAATAATAATAATAATAATAATAATAATAATAATAATAATAATAATAGATTACTATAATACTTGCGAGATATAGAATGTCTTTCATTTTTTCACAGTTCATGAGCCCTACCATTCTCTTGTGGATACACTCATTTTTCTGTCCGCCTACGTAGCGTAACAGTATAATTAGCTGCCGCCCTCGGTGGCCCGGGTTCGATTCCCGGCACTGCTAGAAATTTAAGAACGGCTGGTTAAAATGACACGTGCAGCTCACCTCCAATGGGAGTGTGCCAGAAAAGAGCTCCATCACCTTAGGATGAGGACATGAGTTTACTTACTCATTCATTTTTCTTTCAATTTTTCGGAACTCTTCATCTTCCTTGTGGGTGGAGTCAGAGGATGCATTATCTGTATCCCATACATGTTGTAAAAGGCTACTAAGAGGGGAACAACGAAAGAATGTACTCGCTCTCTCGTCTTCTAAGCCCAAAATCATATCCATGGTTCTATGGTTTTCCGTGTAGCTGAGAAAATGTACTTTCCTCACAGCAGATCTCAATCTTGGTGGTATAGATCTGGAACGGGTCATTCCTCCCTGATCTTGATTGACAGATCTCTTTTCACTTGGGTTCGCACGTACCCGTCCCTTCACTCAGCAGCTCCATCCAGACAAGTTCGAATTACCTCAGCTATCACAACGCACGACTAATGTGCACTTGGTTCGTCTCCGAAATCTAGCACAATCAGCTCACGTGATTGCTCCACACACTGAACTACTTAACACATATAGTATCACAAGACAACAGGGGCGACTCGTGAGGTAGTTTCGGTGTGCCATGGCACCACCAGTATAATGTCCGACTCCATGGCTAAATGGTTGACGTGCTGGTCTTTGGTCCACGGGGCCCCGGGTTCGAATCCCGACCGGGTTGGGAATTGTAATCTTCATTGGTTAATTCCATTAGCTCGAGGGCTGAGGGTGTGTGCCCTTTCAGCATTAGAATTTATCAGATGTAGGGCCCCATCCTCGCAGACGCGGTCGCCTATACCGCGTCAAGTCGTACGACCTGCATTACGCCTCTTCGGAGGCCACACGCCATTATTATTTAGCAGTGTAATAAATAAAGAGCAATAACAGTTTACACTAGTTTTAAATTACAAGAAAATGTATCCATTTTATATTTCAACCACTAAGAACGCCACAGTACAGAATATGGCCAGTACAACAGCGTTACCAATATACCGATTTTGTCACTGTATCTGGCGACTATTGGATACATTAATCACAAGGCGATTTTTTTAAACTCGTATTAGCGACAGAAAATCATCCTTCTCAATTTTTAATGAAACAGTCTGGGATTAATATAAGTTGGCGACACATTACATTTACCTACCAGAACGCAAGCATAAAATATCAAAATTGCCGACTTTTCTGGTGTTTATTTTATGTTTATGAATGGAGTCATTAAAGCAGTATTTGTAATCATATAGGTTACAGTGAATATTCTTTCCAAATGTATATATAGTTATGTGTCACGACGCTCAGTAATAAGTAACAGATGATGAAGTGTCTCATCAAATTTCATGTAAATCAGGATTTAAAAAATATAGGAAATTCATTAAATTCTAATTAATGGAGGAGTAAGAGTTTGAACACTTCAAGAAGTTGAGGTACCGTCACGAAAAGCGAGATAAATGAGACACCCAACCAAAGGTCCCAAAGGACACGAGCTGACCGATTGGGGTTGGATAGGAAACCCGAAAGAAAGGAATTGGGTCCTGGAGGTAGTGACTACATGTTTACAAGTTGTGAACTGCTGGGGTTAAGGTGTCTATAAGTAATTAATTTGGGTGAAGGCTGAGAAAGAATCGATCTTTGCGATTAACATTTTAGAAAAGTGGGATCCTGAAAGAATAGTGCACAGACTTGTTCTGATGAACTGACTATTTTTTATTAGTTCGAAATCGGTATCTGCCTTACAAATAAGGTGATTATTGAGGCCCAGGACTACAAAACATTAAATATTAAATGAAGTTTAATTAATTTCAAAGAAAGAAACATAACAGCAGGAAACTTCACACGTTGTTATGCAAATGGTGATTTAAAAAATGCATGGAATATTTCAAAATACCCTTGAGAATTTCTGTACCGTATATCATATCGCTGGGCATACAGACCAAGTCGTTGAATTATCATGGTTATCTAAACTTGGTGAAATAGTGACATTAATTCTGCTGCAGGATTTAAGAAATTCTGTACGTGAAGAATAATCCGATTCATTGAACAAAGTGGGAATTACTCGAAATCTTGTTTAATCTGAGGAATGGGTTTCGCTATAATAGGTCAGTCTCGTGCGATTAGTTGTTGCTAGTGGACCAGTGTTTCTGTTAGGGCCAACAGCTCAGACTGGGAAGTGTGTTTCATTAACTTAGTAAAGTCTCCTCGTCCCCCTTAATAATCGACTCGCATCACAAACGGAGCTTATTCACCCATAACCGTCATACGGAGTGGATAAGCGCCCTAAATAGCACGCGTGTGACAAGTGGCAGATTACTTGAAGGACGAGGTTTAACGAGGGCGATATCAACAAACCAGTACTTTACACTCCTATCTATTTATATCAATAAAATGGTAACGATCGTGTGTCTTTACATTGACTATCTTGGCGAAATTCTCATTCAGTTACCCGTTTCAGGTGTAATAATGACCATCTGCATATATTTTTTAGCTTTGGTGTCTGTTTGTTTGTCTAAGTTCTTATAACTTAAAAACTACTAGATGTATTTCTACCAAATTTCATATTTAGAATCCACCTATCCTTCGGTTGGTTTTAGGGTCAATATTGTTTCTAAATCCCTGAACTGACTGGGGGTTTATACGAAACCGAAACCGTGATTTTGCACTCCCACAAAATATACACAACCAAACTTAATGGAAGTCAACCTGTCTTAAAGAAAATCAATTTCTAAACCTTTTTTCTCATGTGCATCATTTTGATAGAGGATTCATAAGGGAGATATCATGAACGGTCGGTTTTGCAGGCTAAGTCCAGTGGACATAGCCTGAAAAGTGTGGAGTAGTTTCCTTATCTATATTAATAAAATTGTAACGACCGTGTGTCTGTACGGTTTTGGTGAAATTTTCGTACAGTTATCCGTTTGAAGTGTAATAATGATCATGTGCATATTTGTTACCTATAGTTGCCTGAAAGCCCTCATTCCCCTTTCCCACCAAAGTAAGTTTGCGGCACAATCTGCCAGACGAGTTAGAATATTGAAATTTTGCAAAATGATATGCTTTAGCCTGTAATCATTCGAAAGCTTCCAAGTTCGTTAAATATTTCACTTTTTACCCCCGAAAGATATCGAAATATTGAGGCAATTGTAATGTCGGCGCAGACCTTCGTTTCGAGGTATTTCGTGGCTAAACAGTAAGCTATGTAACAAAACGGGTAGCACAATCTCAGTTCAATTTGGAGTGATCTACAACTTTGGTCCTCTGATGTTTTGTCGTATCTCTATTCTTTATACGTTAGATTTATCTCTATTTCTCGATTGTACGTAAACTTTGCACTTTGTACACGTATAACTCATAGTTTGAATCACTTGTACAAAAGATAGAATCATCTAATTCTACACGAAAATTGGCCCACCCAGTATCCATATGTGGTCCAAATTCTATGTTTGTATCTATCACATAAGAACCCAAAAGTAACGCACTGTGAGAAAACCTAACCCATATTTCACCTTATTCAAGGTTTTTAACGCAGTCTTACACATAAATAAATGAGATAGGAGAAAATATCATAAGATAAGACGTATCATTTAGCAGCAGTTAATCTGTAAATGAAGTTTTGCAATATTGTCAATATGCATATACTTCGTATGTCGATCTATATATATCCAGTGAAATCGATTTGTAGCGATGTAGAAAGGGTGTGTCTGCCATAAATTAATTCATATTTTACAAATCATAGTGACTCTCAGCAAGAAGGCGTCTGCTGTTGTAATCATTACTCTCCACATCGACTTTGACTGGCAGTAGGAATGGGATCCTTCTCCAACACCTGTGTAACTGGCAGTAGTGTGGAGGAACTACCATTGGAATGAATAATTCCCTTCTCGATATGACTGGCAGAAGTTAAGGGAGCATGCAATTTTGTTCAAAACTCCCCTAACCGATAGTGTTTGGGAGTAGGCAAGTGTGCCCGCCATTATAAACAAATTTACCCATCTAAAATGTGACTGGCATTAGGCATAGCGGCTTACTATTATAATGGAAACTCGCCAACTAGGTGTGACTGTCATTAAGAAAACGGGTCTGTCATTATAATGATAACAGCACAACTTAGTTTTGACTGGCGGTAGGGAAGGTGCATGCCGTTATAATAAAACTCTGCAACTGTAATCTGTCTGGAAGTAGGAATGGGGCCTGCCATTGCAACGAAAACTTCCCAAATCGATTGTGACCGTGCAGTAGGTAATGGATCCTGCCATTATAACGGAAACTTCCCTACTCGATTGTGAATGGCAGTAGGCAAATGAGCCTGCCGTTATCATCACAACTCCGCTACTGGCACTTTACATTGGAAACAACGTATTGGAATCTCCCACTGCTGTTTCTCGGATAACTCTAAGATACATGTGATTTAAAAATCCTCTTCATTTCATTTACAGTAATTTTCTGCCAGTCTGAGTGGCTCAGACGGTTCAAGCACTGGCCTTCTAACCCCAACTTGGCTGTTTCGATCCTGGCTCAGTCCGGAGGTGTTTGAAGGTGCTCAAATACGTCAGCCTCGAGTCGGTAGATTTACTGCCACGTAAAAGAAATCCCGCGGGACTAAATTCCGGCATCTCGGCGTCTCCGAAAACCGTAAAATTAGTGGGACGTAAAGCCAGTAACATTATTATTATTATTATTATTAGTAGTAGTAGTAGTAGTAGTAATTTACTTCGATATCTGTATACAGTGTAGAATATCGTAGCGAAGCACGGGTACATTAGCTAGTTCATAATAGAATGGGCGAAAATATGCCTTACCTAGTTGAGTAAGGAACACCTCTCTATTCGAAGTGTTGAGAACCATCCTTTCCCAGCAAAATATAAACACGTGATGGCAAGATTACTAAATCAAGAAAATGGAAAACTTGTATTTTAGGATATCTATACATGAAAATGTCTTGATGTACATGTTGAAATTTCAGCTAATACTTCAATCTATAAATAAAATGATCTTGCTGTACATGTTGAATTTTCAGCGAATAATTCATTCTATCTCAGACGAGGTCAGGGTACGAAATCGTGAAAAATTGGTCGGGGGAAGGAAGTGTTCTGATTTCTCTATATGTACTGTATACATGTATGTTCAGTCCTTAGCCCGAAGGCTGGCTAGATCCTCAACAGCTCCACCAATAGCTATCATAGATAGCCTAGGTATCACTGAAGAGCCGTGCTAGGGAAATGAGGAGTGAATAGTTTCTCGTTGCTTTTGTTCACCAAGCCAAAAGGTTTTCTTTTTCGTGTGGCTATTTCTAGCCGAGTGCAGCCCTGATGAGGGTGGGCGGCATCTGCCATATGTAGATAACTGCGTGTTATTGTGGTGGAGGATAGTGGAATGTGTGGTATGTGAGTTGCAGGGATGTTGGGGACAGCATAAACACCCAGTCCCCGGAACAATGGAATTAACCAATGAAGGTTAAAGTCCCAGAACCGGCCGGGAATCAAACCCGGGACACTCTGAACCGAAGGCCAGTACGCTGATCTTTCAGCCAACGGGTCGGACAGCCAGAAGTTACTACTACATATCAGTCTGCCAAGCCCACTGAAATGAACGCACCAACCGTTTCTATGAGGAACATTTTCACACCATTCATAACAGGGATTGGCTGCATAATGAATGTCATTACTAGCGTCACATTCATATTGTCAAAGCCAAGGATAAGACCGTAATAGAGCATTGAAAGTAATACAACTGTTCTAGCCCATACCAGAGGACAGAGTGCACTGTAAACACAACGTCTCACCAGAAAAGGCAATGTTTCTATATAATCCACTTATTTGGACAATTACAGCTGCTTTTAAATGTTTCAAATCAAAAGGCAGAACCAGTTTTTAACAAAAGGGTGATCATAAAATACGTCAAATAGTACTAAGCTTACCCAAAGAAAAATGAAAGGTGGTATTTCTTCTCATTGTTTTTCTTCACTAGTAAGAGTTGATCTACCAAGTAACGTCCAGAAATGACCCACTCACCAGCTGTGCTAACAACATTCCACAATTTCAAAGGTGGTCCATCATCACGGACTGTAGAGTATTCTCCAACAAGGGTTTTTTTAGGGGGCTGTTGTGATGCTATAAGCAACACTGAAACCACACTCACGAGCAGCAGTTGATAAGAGGCACTGAACAGATATTTCGCATTAATGCTTTCAGAACAACCAAATCATTTGTAAGCGTCACATTTCCATTTTAATGTTTGTATAAAACATTTATTATTGCTGTTATATTCTTGGGAATACACATAGTAAAATAAATTATTTCAGTAACATGTTTTCGTTATTTATTATTAACGATGTCCGCCTCTGTGGTGTAGTGGTTAGCGTGATTAGCTGCCACCCCCCGAGGTCCGGGTTCGATTCCCGGCTCTGCCACGAAAATTTGAAAAGTGGTACGAGGGCTGGAACGGGGTCCACTCAGCCTCGGGAGGTCAACTGAGTAGAGGTGGGTTCGATTCTCACCTCAGCCATCCTCGAAGTCGTTTTCCGTGGTTTCCCACTTCTCCTCCAGGCGAATGCCGGGATGGTACCTAACTTAAGGCCACGGCCGCTTCCTTCCCTCTTCCTTGTCTATCCCTTCCAATCTTCCCATCCCTTCACAAGGCCCCTGTTCAGCATAGCAGGTGAGGCCGCCTAGGCGAGGTACTGGTCATTTTCCCCAGTTGTATCCCCCGACCAAGAGTCTGAAGCTCCAGGACACTGCCCTTGCGGCGGTAGAGGTGGGATCCCTCGCTGAGTCCGAGGGAAAAACCGAACCAGGAGGGTAAACAGATGATGATGATGATGATTATTATTATTAACGTTTTATATAAAAAAAGGATTATCCCCTCCGGAAAATTTTAGTGGTGGTGACCCTTCCCCGCCCCGAATGGCGCAAGAGCCCCGAAGGCCTGCAGATTACGAGGTGTCGTGTGATCAGCACGACGAATACTCTGGGCCGTTATTGTTGGCTTTCTAGATCGGGGCCGCCACTTCACCGTCAGATAGCTCCTCAATTGTAATCACGTAGGCTGAGTGGACCTCGGACCAGCTCTCAGGTTGAGGTAAAAATCCCTGACCTGGCCGGGAATCGAATCCTGGACATCCGGGTAAGAAGCAGGCACGCTGCCCCCACACCGCAGGGCCGGCAGTGGGGGTGAGTTACTTTGAAATAAATCGTTGGCGGGGGGGGGGGGGGGGCACCCCCGCCCTCTTCGTAAATGTCACGCCACATCTATTGGAGTGATCGGCATAAAAGCTGGTGGTGTATTTGCGTAAAGGGTCATAAATTTCTCCTGAATATAGGGATGGTTATAGGGGCCATTTTCAATGATTAGTATTTCGAAACATGTTTAACAAAAAAGTTTTGCGAAAGAATGGACGTCTTTTCGCTATTCGCTTCTTGGTAGACGAGCCGGCATTACTATGTCTGCGGAAAGCAGTTCCTGTGTTCGATTTCCGGCTCTCCGGCAATTTCGATCACGGCGTGTCACTGTGTTTTGAAAACAACTAACCAGCACCGGCCCTGAGTGAATGTCATGGAATGCGACTGAAAGAGGCACGCTTATTACTCCAGCCCATTCAGCTTGGCAGCAGATGTTCAGGCAGACGCGACTTCCTTCAAGGCTGAACGGGCTACGGCTTAAGTTTAGGAAATCAATTAACATTTTTATAATAATTATAAGTACCGCAATCAAGTAGGCGAACAGGATATTGAAATTATCGCCCTTTGCATTGGCAGGTTCTCCACTTTACTCGTTCGCTAGAGTTGCATCATACTCGTATGCGAATGTCTGACTGTAATGAGATCCTTACGTCATTCAAAGTGAGTTACGTAGCTCTCATATTTCCTCCTCCTGTACCTGGTGACACCAGTAGCAGATCAGAACGCATTTCTTAAGCTCCACGCGTCATCCGTCATCTTTCACTTGTCATCCTTTTCAAACTATTTCACTGAAATAAGTGACTTTGTGTTAGACTGCCAGGGGCTGCCTGGCCGAGGCGGTAAAGGCGACGGTTCACCCGGAAGGACGTGGGTTCGAATCCCCGTCAGGAAGTCATAAAATTTAAGAACCGAGATTTCCACTTCCGGAGGTGCATATGGCCCTGAGGTTCACTCAGCCTACACCAAAAATGAGTACCAGGTTAATTCCTGGGGGCAAAGGCGGCCGGGCGTAGAACTAACCACCCTATCCCATCACGTGCCGAGGTTAACAATGGTGGAAGCCTTTACCCTCCACTCCTCCAAGGGCCTTCATGGCCTGTACGGAGGTGACTTTGCTTTGCTTTGTGTTAGATTGCCACTGAGCAGCTTGGTAATAATATAATACCGGAATAATTATAATGAACTGCCATCAGCAACTGTGAAGTATTCTCCAACAAGGGCCTTTTGGGGGCTGTTTTGATGTTATAAGCAACACTGAAACTACGATCATGAGCGGCAGTTGACAAAGGCATATTGTTGTTGTTGTTGTTATTATTATTATTATTATTATTATTATTATTATTGAAATGAAATGGCGTATGGCTTTTAGTGCCGGGAGTGTCCGAGGACAAGTTCGACTCGCCAGATGCAGGTCTTTTGATTTGACACCCGTAGGCGACCTGCGTGTCGGTGATGAGGATGAAATGATGATGTAGACGACACATTCACCCAGCCCCAGTGCCAGCGAAATTAACCAATTAAGGTTAACATTCCGGACCCTGCCGGGAATCGAACCCGGGACCCCTGTGACGAAAGGCCAGCACGCTAACCATTTAGCCATGGAACCGGACATTATTATTATTATTATTATTATTATTATTATTATTATTATTATTATTATTATTATTATTATTATTATTATTATCCGACTCGTTAGCTGAATGGTCAGCGTACTGGCCTTCGGTTCAGAGGGTCCCGGGTTTGATTCCCGGCCGGGTCGGGAGTTTTAACCTTCATTGGTTAATTCCAGTGACCCGAGGGCTGGGTGTTTGTGCTGTCCCCAACATCCCTGCAACTCACACACCACACATAACACTATCTTCCACCACAATAACACGCAGTTACCTACACATGGCAGATGCCGCCCACCCTCATCGGAGGGTCTGCCTTACAAGGGCTGCACTCGGCTAGAAATAGCCACACGAAATTAAAATTTATTATTATTATTATTATTATTATTATTATTATTATTATTATTATTATTATTTTGCTAGTTGTTTTACGTCGCACTGACACAGACAGGTCTTACGGCGACGATGGGGCAGGAAAGGGCTAGGAGTGGGAAGGAAGCGCCCGTGGCCTTTATTAAGGTACAGCCCCAGCATTTGCCTGGTGTGAAAACGGGAAACCACGGAAAACCATTTTCAGGGCTGCCGACAGTGGGGTTCGAACCTACTATCTCCCGAATACTGGATACTGGCCGCACTTAAGCGACTGCAGCTATCGAGCTCGGTATTATTATTATTATTATTATTATTATTATTATTATTATTATTATTATTATTATTATTATTATTATAACTGACCTATGCCGACGACTTGGTCTTAATTGCAGACTGGACCGAAAGCCTACAATCTAATATCTTGGAATCTGAGTCATTGTGTATGAAATGAAAATTAGCATTTCCAAGATTGAAGTGATGTAAGTAGGAAAGAGACCTAAGAGAAGTGAAGGTCACGTCGGGAATACAAAACTAGAATAAGTAGATCATTTTAAGTATTTAGGATATATGTTCTCCCAGGATGGTAGTTTAATTTAGCAGCCGCGTAGAGTCCGTGGATATGTTGGAAGCGACGCTTCCATTCAGATTTTAAATACTTCATGAATTCATTGTTTTGAATATGTGTGCGATGTTATAATTTCATTTAACTTTCTCTAGTAAATCCGCAAGCTGTCTAAGGCACGAACTTACAACCCCCAATACAAGGTCGGCCGTCGGTCGGTCGAACTCCCGAGTCTCACTGCAAGGTCGGCCTTGGTGGTAGGACGTAGGAACTTCCGAGCCCCATGGATGTGATTCTGAAGTCGCAGGCAAGAAGACGAAGTTGTACAAACGCATAGTAAAGTTATTTTCAGTATTGCTGATTAATTTTTCATTAGGTGCATTCTCAAAGATAACACCACACCCAAATTAAATATACTCCTTGATTAAATAACTCGGTTCAAGGATACACTACTTTCTTTTTGACCCCTAAAAGCAACTCCCTGAGAGTCTAGAAAGTAAACAGTGGTTATTAAAAGACACAATTTTCCTGTTCTCTTTAATCATTTCATTGCGCTTTTCCATAGATCTTTTATGCTGTTCTTTTAAACAGAACTCAATTCGCGTTTTTTTTCAGATAACTGTTTTTTTTTTAAAGATTTGTGTTGAAATTAAATCAAATGGCATATGGCTTTTAGTGCCGGGAGAGTCCGAGGAGAAGTTCGCCTCGCTAGAGGCAGGTCTTTTAATTTGACTCCCGTAGGCGACCTGCGCGTCGTGATGAGGATGAAATGATGATGAAGAAGACACATACACCCAAACCCCGTTCCAGAGAAATTAACCAATTAAGGTTACAAAGGTTACAAATGTTGTTCAAATCGTCGTACCCATGCCTGTTCCATACGTTCCTTTCTTTCGGAAACTAAAAAGCAGAGCCAACAACACATTCTATTTAATTGTTTACAGTCACAGCCATAGCATAAAGTCATAAATGCTCTCGTTGAACTGTTGAGTAAATGTCTTTGGTTTTGTTTTCAAACAAAGAGTTTGCTTTGGTAGATCATTTTCAACAATATCTCATTTATCATGAAATGTTAACAACAACAAAAAGGAGCCTTAATTAGTTTTCAAATGAACACTTCGAACTACTTTCTGTAATCCCTGTACCGCAGTCCGTACTTGCACTACTTTTGCGCGCTGTCACCGAGTCTTCTATGCTGGGTTCAGTGGGATGTGAGTTTCCAACTTCAATACATCTACTGTACGCTAGTTCGCAGCGTACTGGAAGATTAAAATGTTTGACTTAATCCACCTCTAGCGCCCCTCCCGGGAGAAGACAGCTCCCACAATAAACTATCTTTACACTGATCTGTTTTCAGACCAGTATTGCTGTACGGAAGTGAAAGCCGGATAGTCTCAGGATATCTTAAGTTAGAAGTCACAGACATGAAAGCAGTGAGAATGATCGCTGGTACAAACACGTGAGAACTATAGCAGGCGGGTACTCGAGATGAGGAGTGTTGGGGTCATGTGAGGCGAATGGAGGAGGATTGGTTACGTAGGAGAACTATGGACTCGGTCATGGAGGCTAAACGAAGTAGAGGGAGACCAAGATGGCGATGATTAGACTCATTTTCTAATGATTTAAAGATAAGTATGGAACCAAACGAGGCGTTCAGTAAATTCACAGAGGCTTGCAGACTAAACTCTGAATTGCATAATACATAAGTCTATAATGAATATATGTATATTAACGTTATTATTATTATTATTATTATTATTATTATTATTATTATTATTATTATTATTATTATTATTATTATTATTATTATTATTATTATTATTTGTTTAACTTTTCTATGTTCCATGCCTAATCTACTTTTCTCTTTGTCCGCAGGTAAGTGCAGGTAGCACCAGCAGAAATGGAGTTCGTGATATTTTCCCTGGTAAGGTTTTCAGTGATTCTTCCATTTCTTTCATAATAGTGCGAACGCATACATTATTTTATATATTCTTGCTCGAGCAGCGGAAACAGTGAATGTCGCAAATTCACACTGTAGCGGGATCTGTTATTTTAGCGGTGCCTGGCGTTACAATTAACTAGCCTACGGAGATAAACTGGTTGGAATGTTTTCAGTAAGTTATTTAAAAAGCAAGTGTGGGGGCGAAAATGACAAGGAAAATATTGACTTATGTATGATAAATAGCGAAATAAGGACACCGGGATTTCTAATTTATCTGAAATAAAGTTTCGATAAAAGAAATATTTCTCTTGAGAAAAAGACTGTTCGTGTTAAAGGATCATCTACTCACCGTTCCTTCAACAGAAAGATGTTCCAAAGTTCATAGTTTTATGATCAAATACAGAGTGATTTACTGGCTGTAAATAAAACAGTTATCTCGAAAGCGTATGTTGTCCACGGAGTTCCACACCAGATCGTGGAGGGCAAGCAGGAGCCTGTGTCTGCAGGCCGCGGTCATTGGGGAGTCCACTGTTGCCACTTCGCTGCCCGTACAGCAGGTTACTGCCTGCCATTCACAATTCTCTTGGCTCACATTCTTGTACCTGCTTAACCATACAAGTAGATCAGTACAGCTCATACTGAACGGGTGCTACTTTAACAACCTGTTCTTATTTTTTTTAATTTATCTTTGTTGTTGAGTGGAACTGCGTAAGAAATTAACAGGGTCTGAGAGTCGAATGTCAGCGTCTCTAGCTTTTCAACAATACAGGTGGGATTTTTAACATGGAATGTCACATCGCTGTGGCTAGAAATGTAGATCCAGGTGTATGATCATGATATCAAAGTCTCGTAAAATTACCAGCTTACTCTTCTACATTGTCGAAGCTAAAGTTTGGAACAGACAAATATTTCCTTCCATTCTGTGAAAAAAAAAAATGATGGTAGACTGGCACTATTGTAACGGCCTCAGGGTTTTGCAAAAGCAAAGCAAAAGCCAAGTCATCTCCGTACAGGCAGTGAAGGCCCTTGGAGGGGTGGAAGGTAAAGGCTTCCACTATCCGTAACCTCGACACTTGACGGGGTAGAGTGGTTAGCTCTACGCCCGGCCGCCTTTGCCCCCAGGAATTAACCTGGTACTCATTTTTGGTGTAGGCTGAGTGAACCTCAGGGCCATGTGCACCTCCGGAAGTGGAAATATCGTTTCTTAAATTTTACGTCTTCCTGACGGGGATTCGAACCCACGTCCTTCCGGGCGAACCGAGCACGCCTTTACCGCCTCGGCCAGGCAGCCCCTGCAGGGTTTTGAGGGTTTCGTAAACTTACTTGTTAAATTGTTCTTGCCGTTTCAATTTCTCATAGTATCGCCTATTACGCTCTTTTCATTTCATATCTTCTACTCCATCATTCACTTTTTTCATTTCAACTCTTACTTTTGCACGTTTTTGCGAAATCCTAATCAAGTCTTTCTTTCTTTCTTTCTTTCTTTCTTTCTTTCTTTCTTAACCTGTTTACCCTCCAGAGTTGGGTTTTCTCTCGGACTCAGTGAGGGATCCCACCTATACCGTCTCAAGGGCTCTGTCCTGGAGCTTCAGACTCTGGGTCTGGGTATACAACTGGGGAGGATAACCAGTACCTCGCCCAGGTGGCCTCACCTGCTATGCTGAACAGGGGCCTTGTGGGAAGATGGGAAGCTTGGAAGGGATAGACAAGGATGAGGGAAGGAATCGGCCGTGGCCTTAAGTTAGGTACCATCCCGGTATTTGCCTGGAGGAGAAGTGGGAAACCACGGAAAACCACTTTCAGGATGGCTGAGGTGGGAATTGAACCCACCTCTAATCAGTTGACCTCCCGAGGCTGAGTGGACCCCGTTCCAGCCCTCGTACCACTTGTCAAATTTCGTGGCAGAGCCGGGAATCGAACCCGGGCCTCCGGGGGTGCATCTAATCACACTAACCACTACACCACAAAGGCGGACGTTTTCTAAACTACCTTATTAAATTGTTTTTGCTGTTTCAATTTCTCATAGTAACGCCTATTACGCCCTTTTCGTTTCATTTCTTCTAATCCTTCATCATTCACTTTTCTCATTTCAACTCTTACTTTTGCACGTTTTGGCGGAATCCTAATCAAGTCTTTCTTTTCCATTATTAACTTTGTTATTCTATACAACTGATCACTATATATTCACAGCAACAGCTAACCTCAAACACAGTCTCATCTTGTAACTGTATTTCGCGTGACGCCACATATTTAGCACAAATTTGGCCTTACTTTGAAGCCCTGTTTTATGAAAACTGCATGTCATAGTTTCATTATTTTTTTTTCTTTTTTATCTGTCAATTGAGACATTAAACATGATGGCGATATACGCGTTCTAACCAAACACTAAAAGCGTCTTAAATTGTTTTCTTTCTATGTACCCGTTCTGCGTTAAAAATCCCTCCGTGGACTCGCAAAGTTGTAGCAAGTGAAGCAGCTGGAATTGTTGCATACGGCTATTACATTTTCAAAAGAAATCACAAGAACTTGCAAACCAGTTTGACGTAGTTTTTGAATGCCAGGAAATATCACGAACAAGACTGGGATTTCTGTGTAAATACATTTTTGTTTTCTCATTAGTTACAGTTAAAATTTTGTAATTTGTTTATGATATTTGGAGTGATTGAAATAGTTACTTGCGCAACTTCCCGGAAAGTGATCGTTTTACGAAACGAGTGGGATGTTTACGCCCAGCCGCAGGTGAGATCAGTATTTCGAAAGAAGTAACGTAAACGTATCACTTTAGTGACTGTTGCAACACTAGGCCCTGGGTTGAAATCAATCAATGGAATTTTCTCACTACGTCAGAACCTCAAGTCGTGATAGGCATCGATAAAGTGAAGGTTGGTAGGCAAAGGTGTATTCATTTCACATATACCGACCTCACTGGGTCAAGTACTACTATATATCAACATAACATACCCGGAAAGTCAAAATAGTTCACATATTATACAGCAGATTATGGTGAAATACTGATACGCATGATGATGTTAGTGATTACGAGCGTATTCAGGAGTGTGAAAACTCACTGATGAAATGGCGAGATAAAAAAGAGAATAAACCAAAACAAAAATACACCAAAAATCAGAAGGCGTATTCTGAGTGGAGTTATGCAGAGGGCATACGGCGTATACCCGCGTGTACCTTCCAAGCAATCAAGGATTACTTGATTAGAGGACAGGAAAAATTCCAAAGAAAAGCAGCACGATTTGTTCTGGTTGATTTACGACAAAAGAGTAGCGTTACGGAAATTCTACTAACTTTGGGCTGGGAAGATCTGGAAGTAAGCGAATGAGCTGGTCGAGCCAGATCCAAGCTGTCAGTAGAGAGATGCCGTGCAATTACATTATTAGATGAATAAGGTTGAGTGGTGTTTTTAAAAGTAGGCTAGATCATAATATGAAGATAAAGTTGGAGTTTAACAGGAAAAATTAGGGAAATATTCGTTTATAGGAAGAGGAGTTACGGATCTGAATGATTTTTCAAAGCAAATGTTGGATAAATTACGAACCACCAGGCGAGTTGGCTGTGCGTTTAGGGGCGCGCAGCTGTGAGCTTGCACCCGGTAGATAGTGGATTCGAACCCGATTGTCGACAGCTATGAAGATGGTTTTCTGTAGTTTCTCATTTTCACACAGGCAAGTGCTGGGGCTGTACCTTAATTAAGACCACGGGGCCTTTCCTATCCTATCATCGCCATAAAAACCTAGCTGTGTCGGTGCGACACAAAGCTACTTGTAAAAAAAATAAGACTTGTTAAACAACTGATAGGGAATCTGCCACCTGAGCGACAGTCCTACATGCCAGATTGATTGATTGATTGATTGATTGATTGATTGATTGAGTTTGTCCTAATTGTTAACACTGTATGTCACCTTTGGCAGTTGAGTGTTACAAAAACATGAAGGATTTTAATTTGAAATGACGTAAGACGACAGGGTTCATTATCTCATTGTAAAGAGGAATGGCCACTGTACCTAGTAACAAGAATCTCGTCTCAGTATGACGTCAATGAGCGATGCAGAAGCACCGCCAACTTGAGGTACTAAAACCACCGTGCCCCGTGGCTACACCTCATGTGAGGAGTCCCTTGATTTGTCTCGGTGCTTTCTACAAGAGTGAGTGAGTCCAAACTTTTCCCGTTTCTAGACGTGGTCGGGCATGAAGTTAGATGAATCTTCGTAGGGAGATTTGACGACTGGTCATCCTCGACAGAGGAGTTAATGAGATGAAATGAATTACGTGATATATGATAGCACAGGATCATCCAGTTGAAGCAGAACCGCAGCTGAGGCGGTGCTGAGGCTATGGCTTCCCGCTGGCCGCGCAATACGAGAGCAAACTAAATCTAATCCAAACACAGGATCACCCGGTTTAAGTTTCTGCACCACAGTACATTTATAGCGTTTTAACACAAATAACTTCGTAGCCCTTTGTACGGAGCCGTCAGAAATTCCCGTTTACTGAGAGAGACGGCTGAGAGATTTCTTACAATTTTTTAATCGTTGTCCATTGTCTTCAAGATTTTCTTCTGTTAGCGTTGTACGTATCCTTCTTGCTGTTTATCATTAATATCTCCAGTTTCACGAAATGTATTAACTAATCTATGAACCGTCCCACGACTGGAAAGCTTAGTTGCCGATATTATTTGGGCGAGTGGAATTCGACATATCCAGAAGTCTTTCTTTTTTCTCCATAGCGGATAAATAATTAAATAAGTCGTATTATTTTATGTCTGTACTTACACTGGACGAGATATTAGGGTCGCACAGCTGTCAACTTGCATTCGGGAGACAGTGGGTTTGAACTCCCCACTTTTTTTTTACAGTATGCTTTACGTCGCACCGACACAGATAGGTCTTATAGCGACGATGGGGAAGGAAAGGGGCTCGTAGTGGAAAGGAAGCGGCCATGGCCAACAGTGGGGTTCGAACTCACTATCTCCCGAATGCAAGCTCAAAGTTGCGCGAACCTAACCGCACGGCCACTTGCTCGGTGGTTTGAACCCCATTTTCGGTAGCTCTGAAGATGGTTTTCCGTGGTTTCCTATTTTTACACCAGGCAAATGCTGGGCTGCACCTTAAGTCCACGGCCGCTTCCTTCCCACTCCTAATCTTTTCCTATCCCGTTGTCGCCATAAAACCTATCTGTATCGGCACGACGTAAAAATCATCGCCGTAAGGCCTATCTGTGTCGACACGACGTGAAAAATCATCGCCGTAAGACCTGTGTGTCGACACGACGTGAAAAATCATCGCTGTAAGACCTGTCGGTGTCGGCACGACGTGAAAAATCATCGCCGTAAAACCTATCTGTGTCGGCACGACGTGAAAAATCATCGCCGTAAGACCTATGTGTGTCGGCACGACGCGAGAAATCATCGCCGTAAGACCTGTCTGTGTCGGCACGACGTGAAAAATCATCGCCGTAAGACCTATGTGTGTCGGCACGACGCGAGAAATCATCGCCGTAAGACCTGTCGGTGTCGGCACGACGTGAAAAATCATCGCCGTAAGACCTATGTGTGTCGGCACGACGCGAGAAATCATCGCCGTAAGACCTATCTGTGTCGGCACGACGTGAAAAATCATCGCCGTAAGGCCTGTCTGTGTCGGCACGACGTGAAAAATCATCGCCGTAAGACCTGTCGGTGTCGGCACGACGTGAAAAATCATCGCCGTAAGGCCTGTCGGTGTCGGCACGACGTGAAAAATCATCGCCGTAAGGCCTGTCGGTGTCGGCACGACGTGAAAAATCATCGCCGTAAAACCTATCTGTGTCGGCACGACGTGAAAAATCATCGCCGTAAGACCTGTCGGTGTCGGCACGACGTGAAAAATCATCGCCGTAAGACCTGTCTGTGTCGGCACGACGTGAAAAATCATCGCCGTAAGGCCTGTCGGTGTCGGCACGACGTGAAAAATCATCGCCGTAAAACCTATCTGTGTCGGCACGACGCGAGAAATCATCGCCGTAAGACCTATCTGTGTCGGTTGACGTAAAGCAAAACGAGAAAATATTTCCCGTGAAAAGTGCTTTTAAGCTGGTTCGGAAAATTAAAGTCTGCTTAATAATTAATTTCATGTAGCTATTACTGGCCGGGTACAGCCTTTGTAAGGCGGACCCTCCAATGACGGTGGGCGGCATCTGCCATGTGTAGGTAACTGCGTGTTATTGTGGTGGAGGATAGTGTTACTTGTGTTGTATGAGTTGCAGGGATGTTGGGGACAGCACAGAGACCCAGTCCCCGAGCCAAGGGAATTAACCATTTCAGGTTAAAATCTCCGACATGGCTGGGAATTGAATCCGAAGCCCTCTGAACCGAAGAGCACTGGGCTGACCATTCAGCCAAGGATCCGGACATAAAGTCTGCTGTCATGTCTTGACTTCCTCAGGTTACGAACCCAAGGTTTGCCACTGCTGACTACATGTCTGTAACTCACTACTGGTATATGTTACTGCTTGCTGTCGCACTGGGTGAAGGACACACAACCTACTTCACACACTTAATTCATTTCGCTTTCGGCTCGTTTCCGGCACAACTAAAATTATCCCAGCTCTGAGCTAGCGGATGTAGACCGGTGTAGCGGGCGGAGAATGTAGGCTAGTGGAGAGAGAACTGCTTGGCGCACCTGAGAGATCTCCCCTCTCCGAACTCATCATCTTAGATCACGACAATCCGCAGACTGTCGATTAGCAGGTTCGATCCCGTGCGAGATCAGTGGCGTATGCGGTTGTTTAGTGACTTCTGTCTCGTTAAAGAACTCCTGGGTTACACAGTTTTGACACCCTGTCAATCTCCTATATTGTACAGCAATCGTATTTATGTTGAGTAATTGAGGAACGTTATTATTATTATTATTATTATTATTATTATTATTATTATTATTATTATTCAGCGGAGCCTGCCCCATTGCACGACAAACGCTAAGATTATTATTATTATTATTATTATCATCGAAATCGACTTTCAACCTATTAGGTCGTGTTAGGTACATTTAGTATGTGTTGAAGAGATGTTAAGTACAGAACAAAAATGGCCAACCGGATAACAGTGAGATCGGAACCCACAACCTCTCGATTTAGCGTCGGTTGCTCTACCAATTGAACTATGGTGGCCTAGATCATCTCTATTCTGTAGGAAAGGATCTAAGCTACAGGTCTGGCACTACTGCCATCACACTGTAGAGGGCGTTCAAGTCGTCCGTTATGGGCCAAGTCAATGAATATTGAATTTTCACGACCGGATTATAAGTTAATCGAAATCAACTTTCAGCCTATTAGGTCGCGTTACATACATTTAATACGTGTTGAAGAGATGTTAAGTACAGAATAAAAATAGCCAACCGGATATCAGTGGGATCCGAACCCACAACCTCCAACAACTCATTGTGACAACACACTTAAGTGAAATCAAATGTTTTAACATAATTTCAACACTGATGATGGACCTTAGAGTCTGGAAACCGGTTTTGAAATGAAATTTACTGTGCTAATACGATTGCATATGAGTAATAATAAGTACTACCATCAGCACTGTTAATAAGATGGCTTTGATATTTTGTATCTCTTCGACACGTACTAAATGTACGTAACACGACCTAATAGGTCAAAAGTTGATTTCGATTACAATGCGGTCGTGAAAATTCAATATTTATTATTATTATTATTAAATCACTCTTCTTCCACCACCTCAGTGTTTCAGTACTGTTTACACTGCAACACTGTCCGTAACGTAATTCATCCATCTTAATCGGGTGCTTTTTGAATCTCTCTTTTCCTTCATCTGTGTTTCCATAGTTTCCTTTGGCACTTCTTCTCAGTTCATAGAAGTATATTTTTCTCCATTTAATCATTGTTTATTTCTTTGTCATATCTTTTCAACCTGTCGACTGGACTGAGTGCTAGCCTTCCGGCCTGAAGATGACGAGTTCGATCCTAGCTCTGTCCAGTAGTATTTGAAAGTGTTCAAATAATCCAGCCTCGAGTCGGCAGATTTACTGTCACGTAAAAGAACTCCCACTAAACTTCCAGCACCTCAGGGTTTCTGAAGAAATATAAAAGAAGTTTATGGGACTTAAAACGAGCAACATCATTATTTATATTCCCTGTGACCTTGTGTATATTCCTTAAAGTTTGACTCCTATTGTCTGTACCAAATGTTTGTCCTTGGCTATGTTACAGTAGTTTTAGGTTATCGTGCTTTCAACGTTACTCATATAGTCGTGTCTTGCTTTTATACACACCGTTTCTGATTCTCCATTCGTCAAACTTCTCATGTAGTAAGGATGTAAATGAGAGAGTGTATAAGTCTCTGGTAAGACACCGATGCGACGAGAGTATGGTTCCAGTGTTCGGGACCCTCGCCAGGATTGCTTAATTCGAGAACTGGAAATAATCCAAAGAAAAGCGACTCTATTTGTTCTGGTGACTTCCGACAAAAGAAAAGCGTTAAGAAAATGTTACAAAGTTTGGGCTGGAAGACTTGGGGAGAAAGGTGACGATCTGCTCGACCAAGTGGTATGTCCCAAGCTGTCAACCGACAGATGGTGTGGAATAACATTAGTAGACGAGTACGTATGATTGGTATTTTTAAAAGTAGGAAAGATCACAATCTGAGGATAAAGTTGGAATACAAGGGGTCAAAATGGGAAGAGGAGTTAGGGAATAATTTATCAAGTGAGATGTTCAATAATTTTTCAAATTCTTTAAAAAAAGATTTAGGTTAACAACAGATGAGGAATCTACCACCTGATCGACTGCCCCAAATCATTGGTAATTGATATTGCATCAGGCTGATCCGGGACTCCTCTAATATACTTTCTTCAAACCACAATTTCAACAACTTGTGTTCATTCTTATGCCATTGTGAGTTCCCTGTGTTGCCCATCACCATAAAGATTAAAACAATTCAATTGTTTGTAGACCCATCAACATTGATGTAGAGTAAGAAATTGATTATTTAACGTATACAAGTTTAAATTATTTTACTGTGTAGTCCACTGTATCATTTGATATTGTACGTTGTTCAAGGACAATAAAATCATCATTTCTATTCCAAACCTATGAAGTCAGTAGTTTTATGAAAAATATGTCTAGTTAAATTCGAAGTGGTGCTGGTCGTAAGATATTACTCAAACTGTAATTATTTCGCATGGGATTTTCTCAAAACACTTACTTTTTTCGCGAAACCTGGCACACAGTATATATATTACAAAATATGTTTACGACTATCGTGTTGAACATTACTGACCTACAATAAACAATGCATTCGTTATAATGAAATAATGTTCCCGTATTTTTCAAAAATACCACATTACGCAAGAATTTTTCCAAACATATGTTTCAGAAAATACTTCATGAAACGGTACCAAATTTCGCATGTTATAAATCAAATGCCCTTAATTTCACTTTACCACCTTTATTAATTAATACCATAAATAATGCAGGGTTTCATTAAAACAATGTTATACCCTAAAATTATTGCAAGTTTTTAGCAAATACAGTATATACAATATACTATAATTTTCAACAAAATAAATACATTTTGGTACAGTAAATAGAAAATGTCACTATCTACCTTACAGAAAAATTAGGTATTTTAATCGGGAATGCTTTGGGAGATAGACGTGCCTTTGATATCGTTTTTTAAATATTTTACATAGCTTTATGATTATTATTAAAGTACAAATCACAACATCGAGTTCCCATAACAGGTCCCTCTTTAGAACAAAATATTATTGCACTGTAATAATAATAAGAAGAAGAATAAGAATAAGAATAGGGCTAATAATAATACGACTGCATTTGTCAAATTAATTAATTATTACTAAAACTTCATATTCTTTTGTGCTTTCTCAGTACATCTTTTCAGTTTTCGCTCTTGAGCAGCTGACTTAATATAAAAATATTTTAACTCTGCATGTGAGTAAGTTAATATGTATATAAACTATACATATTATATTTCAGAAAGTTATCCTCTACTTATCAGTGATAAAATATCAATTATGGTAATTCGGGTCCTTTTTTGACATCTAGGTCTCGGTAAAGTAGTTTTCTCTAGGCCGTTTCCCTTGTAAGACCTAGTGCTTAATGTTGGTTCCGTCGCGCGAAGTACGATGGTGTCTCGTACTTCTCATGCACCAGTGCTGAAGTAAGGACCTTAGATAGGTTGTTGTTGTTATCCTAGGAATGTTACATCGTCACGCTTTCTTGTAACGTGGGTGGCAGAGTTATGTACCATCGTGCAAGTGCAGGGCCGTGTGATGTAACAAGCGAGAACAATATTAGTAAGCTTTCAATGTTGAAAAAGTTGCATTGGAAAGAGTTTATGCAGCTTACATAAGCATATTTTGATATTTTTCGCGATATTGTCCATGTGAGGAACATGTGAATTAAATCGCTGATCTTTAATGATAACTTCAGGTTTAGATAACGAATGAACAGTATTAGTAATCTAACGTGCAAATATGAATTTGAAGGCCAGCACAGTGGATCATCTCGAAATTTTCGAAGTGTGTATTCTCAGCAGAATGCTTTGAATTTCGTGGAAGTTCGGGCTGAAGAATATTGGAGTGTTGAAGATAGTTTAAGCAATCCGTGAAATACTACCTGTAATTGCTGCTAAATATAATCTTCTACAAGGGAATATTGTGAGATTGCACGGAGTTGGACGAGGAATAATAATAATAATAATAATAATAATAATAATAATAATAATAATAATAATAATAATAATAATAATAATATGTTTATAATTAATATATTATTTACTGATACAATGAGACTGCGACGAATTCAGGTTTTAAACCATTTGTAATGAATGAATAACAACGGACTTATCGAATACACACATTTTTTCAAATCAAACATCATCATCATCTGTTTACCCTCCAGGGTCGGCTTTTCCCTCGGACTTAGCGAGGGATCCCACCTCTACCGCCTCAAGGGCAGTGTCCCGGAGCTTCAGACTCTTGGTCGGGGATACAACGGGGGAGAATGACCAGTACCTCGCCCAGGCGGCCTCACCTGCTATGCTGAACAGGGGCCTTGTGGAGGGATGGGAAGATTGGAAGGGATAGGCAAGGAAGAGGGAAGAAAGCGGCCGTGGCCTTATGTTAGGTACCATCCCGGCATTCGCCTGGAGGAGAAGTGGAAAACCACGGAAAACCACTTCCAGGATGGCTGAGGTGGGAATCGAACCCACCTCTACTCAGTTGACCTCCCGAGGCTGAGTGGACCCTGTTCCAGCCCTCATACCACTTTTCAAATTTCGTGGCAGAGCCGGGAATCGAACCCGGGCCTCCGGGGGTGGCAGCTAATCACGCTAACCACTACACCACAGAGGCGGACCAAATCAAACGTACGAGATTAAAATGGTATCAGCACGTAGATAAAGACCTCACTGAATTAGTCACCAAATCTGCAGGATAGAAATGTAATCAGGAAACTTGTTCACTCAAAAGCATTTGAGGAAAATGAGAGGAAACCAACACGACGTGCCTGGTCGAATGAACAGAAATTACAATAATCGATGAATGAAATGGCGTATGGCTTTTAGTACCGGGAGTGTCCGAGGACATGTTCGGCTCGCCATGTGCAGGTCTTTTGATTTGACTCCCGTAGGCGACCTGCGCGTCGTGATGACTATGAAATGATGATGAAGACAGCACATACACCCAGCCCCCGTGCCAGCGAAATTAACCAATGATGGCTAAAATTCCTGACTCTGCCGAGAATCGAACCCGGGACCCCTGTGACTAAGGGCCAGCATACTAACTATTTAGCCATGGAGCCGGACACAACAATTGATGAAAATGAAGAACTATTGGGCAAAGAGGAAAGCTCATGAAGTGACCCATTCGCGCAGAATAATAAAAATGGTAATAATAGTAATAATAATAATAATAATAATAATAATAATAATAATAATAATAATAATAATAATAATAATAATAATAATAATAATAATAATATAAAGATAATAATGGTCGTATGACTTCAGCTACCATGTGCAGACATCTTGATTTGGCACCGTTTGAGCTACCTGTGTATCAGTTTCAATATTCAATTTTTATATGGCTAAGTTTTTATTAATACCGTTGGGTTAACATGGAATGTCTCACAAGAGACAGTGAGTGACAAATGGACTGCTCTTCGAAACTAGGACTTCCTCTGCTGACTTTGAACCCATCACCATGTCGAATGGTGGCCGACATTCTATTACTGATCCCTAGAAGGAGCTAGGGAAGAGGAATACATGCATCGATGATATCAAGGAATTGATTGGTATCCATAAAACTGAGAAACTAGTCCGTCTGGCTGTGGACATGGATGTTAACCAACATACGGGAGACCGGATACGGTACATGAAGAAAAAGTGGAGGAAAAAATTAATGCATTTTTAATGATATTTCACTTGAGTTATGGGGATTATGCACTATCCTTTGTAATGGGGTACTGAAGCAGTTTCCGAACTCCTCAGTGTCAACTGCTGGGTTTTGATAGACAACTTTCAATATAATCATCATCAGGTACTTGTACTTTGCCATTTCCTACTCATCAGTCTCTTCGATTTTTACGATATCAGGCTCGACCATCAGGTCATCCACTTTCTTCATTGATACTAATTTTATGCAGTATATTTTTTAGAGCTTAATCGCACAAGCTGTGACGAGCAGAGATATTAACGTGATACAACTGAACCGAAGTCGTTCCTTCATTAGGACATTTCCTGGTCGGAGGAGAATCAAAGCACAGAATATCAAGAGAACTGAGTCGATTAGACCCATTCATGATTTATAAACTTTGATCTGGGAAAACTTGGAAGTAACGGGAGGAACTGCTTGACTAGTTCCGAGCTGTCAGTGGAGAGATGGCCTGAAGTGACATTAGATAGATAGATAGATAGATAGATAGATAGATAGATAGATAGATAGATAGATAGATAGATAGATAGATATGGTTTATTTTAACTGGCAAAGTTAGGGACACGTGTCCCTGTCTTACACTTAACCAGTGAAATACATAAATAACATAAAAATATGTAAAATACTGAAGAAATGAAAAAAAGAGACTGAAACAAATTACTATGGTACTATGCTATCCTGCTGTACATAAAAATAACTATTATAATACACAATATAAATTAACATTTTGCTTCCTACGAAGAAATTAACATACAACGAATTACAGTTTCAATAATAATAATAATAATAATAATAATAATAATAATAATAATAATAATAATAATAATAATAAAACAGATCTCAAACCGGCAGGAATTACACCTGAAGACATCCACAGCCGGGTTATCTTCAGAACCAAAGTTCATAAGTGGCAAGTTGACCAAGAGGAAAAACCAAAGAAGACCGGAACAACATGGTCTCAAGAGAGAAAAGAAGCACACAGCAAACGAATGAAGGAAGTGTGGGCACAAAGAAAGGCAAATGCCTGTCTCTAAGTACTTTGCGTAGTCCTAATGGGCTCATTCGCAAAATATTATAATAATAATAATAATAATAATAATAATAATAATATAGATAAACCTACTAATATTTACAATTAATTTGTCCAATTCCGGAAATATATCGCGTTGACGAATGTTACAGTTTTCGTGTGTTTACTGTGGGTGAAAAACATTGCAAAATGGGGATAGGGATAAGGATAACTATGCAGGAAAACCATAGCTGCGTACTTTCCAACACTATTGATGAATAATAATAATAATAATAATAATAATAATAATAATAATAATAGTAATAATAGTAATAATAATAATCTAATAATAATAATAGTCTAATAATAATAATCATATGAAGAAGAAGAACCATGAGGAGAAGAAAACGAAGAGGAATAAGAATAAGAAGAAGATTTTAGAAGTATGAAATATCATAATGAAGATAAAGTTGGAATTCAAGACGCCTTAACGTTATTTATTAATTAATATCCTTTATATGTTAGCACAGTTATCACTTTTTGAAGTCTATGTGCTCGGCCTGGTGCTGATACTTCTTCTTCGTCTTCTTCTTATTATTATCATTATTATTATTATTATTATTATTATTATTATTATTATTGTTATTATTATTATTATGGCGTAACATTATCTGTAGAAATATCACCACTCTCGTTAACGTTATTATCGCTTATTAAAAGCGGCCTGTATATGTTTGTAAACATTTGTAATATATATGTGTAGGTCTACTATAATTGGCGACCTTTATGCCCTGCTGAATGCCAGACTTATTAAATTAAACGATAATTTCCACCACGTGGACTATTTATTGAATAAAAATAATTTTAACAGAGTAAAATTATACATTCGGACATAGCATATAGCCGTACCTGCTGCACTGCTATGCTTCCCTTCTACTCGCGGAACCTGCTTCTGTTGCGCCATTTGCCCTGAACTGGGCAAACGACAACGACAACAACAACAACAACAACAACAACAACAACAACAGACTTACAGTAATCAGCATTAGATACTAGCCGAATAAAGCAAGTGGACTTGTATTGTCCACGTCTCCGTAATCTCGGTATTTCACGCACGCTTCAGTTTAACGACTGCGGTTTGTAGGTGTAACATCTTACCTCCCCCCAAGGCCAGCAGCACACCGTGGGAGCGCAAGGCACGCCGTATCCAGGTCAGAGAGGAAACAAAGGAAGGACGATATGCGTGATGCATGACTACAATGACACCTCAGGCTTTAACGAGGGGTTTCTAAAGCTGGCAGCTAAGATTCGTGATTTATTGTTCAATCCTTGTTGAAAGCCCCAATGCTCTACATTTTAGTATGGTACCTCAAGCAGTGTTCGACTTGCAGAAGATGCTCATTTCAGATGACATCCTTAGAGAAATATGTGGTTTTGGAGATATTTACTAAACAAATATTATGAATGTATTAAGAAAAAAATATTGAATAATAATAATAATATGCCCAGCTCGATAAGTGCGGCCTATATCCAGTATTCGGTAGATAATGGGTTCGAAACCCACTGTACCGAGCTCCATAGCTGCAGTCGCTTAAGTGCGACCAATATCCAGTAATCGGGAGATAGTGGGTTCGAGCCCCACGGTCGGCACCCCTGAAGATGGTTTTCCGTGGTTTCCCATTTTCGCACCTGACAAATTAAGGCGTAACATGGCAGATGACATCCTTAGAGAAATATGTGGTTTTGGAGATATTTACTAAACAAATATTATGAATGTATTAAGAAAAAAATATTGAATAATAATAATAATATGCCCAGCTCGATAAGTGCGGCCTATATCCAGTATTCGGTAGATAATGGGTTCGAAACCCATAGTAATAATAATAGTCTAATAATAATAATAATAATAATCATATGAAGAAGAAGAACCATGAGGAGAAGAAAACGAAGAGGAATAAGAATAAGAAGAAGATTTTGAAAATTTCATCCAGTAGACACCTATTTCAATGAAAATGAAAACCTACAACCTGTTTTTTTTCTTTTTTTGCTAGTTGCTTTACGTCGCACCGACACAGATAGGCCTTATGGTGACGATGGGACGTAAAGCAAATTGCAAAATAGAACCCTACTGTCGGCAGCTCTGAAGATGGTTTTTCGCGGTTTCCCATTTTCATACCAGCCAAATGCTGGGGCCACGGTCGCTTCCTTCCGAATCCTAGTCCTTTCCTGTCCCATCGTCGCCATAAGACCTTTCTGTGTCGGTGCGACGTAAAGCAACCTGTCACACTTTGAATAATAATAATAATAATAATAATAATAATAATAATAATAATAATAATAATAATCTTATGCTAGAGAACGTAGCTCGATCTTGGGAAAACGAAACAAAAGGGATTAATATCGGCAAGCCAATTAAATTCATATCAAATGTTCCGCCTTCGCGATGATATGGTAGTTCTGTCTAACAACACTCAAGAAACCATTCGGTCCCTGGAAAAATCTTAATGCAATTGCATCTAAAACAGAACTCCTAATATCATATGAGAAAATCCGATACATGAAGGATCTCCCCACTACTTAGACAAACAACCTCTGGTAACTCAGTTTGGCAAAATTCCTCAGGTAATTAATTTTAAATTCTTACGGCATATCGGCCAACCATCCGGATTAAATCGTGAGGCAAACATATATAAATTCTAAAGCTTATAGAATCACATGACACAAGTACAGCGAAAATCAGTATCTCTGAACGTTGAACTGTAAAACGGAAATCAAGCCTGAAGCATTGTACGCCTCAGGAATCCTGACCGATGGAGGCAGATCGCTAACTAAACATTTAGAAAGATGGGAAAGGAAAATCTTTAGGAAAACCTTTTGCCCAGTATGCAAAGTGGTGTGGATGAAATGGAGGTCTCTTGAGTTATACCAGCATTCGGAGAAAATATCAGACACTATTAGTGTGGCCTTTCTTTTGCAAAGATCGATTATTGATCGACTTCCGTGGAGCATAGAGATGTATACCACTCGGAATAATTTTGAAAATTTCATCCAGTAGACACCTATTTCAATGAAAATGAAAACCTACAACCTGTTTTTTTTCTTTTTTTGCTAGTTGCTTTACGTCGCACCGACACAGATAGGCCTTATGGTGACGATGGGACAGGAATGGGAAGGAAGCGGCCGTAGCCTTAATAAGGTACAGCTCCAGCATTTGCCTGGTGTGAAAATGGGAAACCATGGAAAACCATCTTCAGGGCTGCTGACAGTGGGGTTCGAACCCACTATCTCCCGGATGCGAGCTCACAGCTGCGCGCTCCTAACCGCACGGCCAACTCGCCCGGTGCAACCTGTTTTTCCAGTCTTTGACCGGGTCAGGGATGTAATGAATGAACCATTAGGGTATTAGTACGATGGGGTCGCCACTCCCAAGGTGATTATTAATGACTGATAAATGCTATGAAATGATAATGGAGTGTGTTGCTGTAATGAAAGATGACAGGGAAAACCGTAGTACCCGGAGAAAACGTATCCCGCCTCCGTTTTGTCCAGCACAAATCTCACATGTAGTAACCGGGATTTCAACCACTGTATCCAACGGTGAGAGGCCGACGCGCTGCCGCCTGAGCCACGGAGGCTCTCTCCTATTTTAATGTTAGTATATAACTGGAATACCGAATTTATGGGCGTTATATTGAAACATTATATTCCATAATTCACGTGGTGGATTATTCAGTCGTATGGTAACCATACTTACAGTAATTAGGCCTACTACATTAGATATGTATTGCGACACTCCACGACTAATGTATCGAAGCCGTTCGGCGTACACTTGAATTCTTACCTTCGTAGTAAACGGCAGGCATTTTGTCCCTCCTGCTGAAGTCTATTATTTTAAAAAAATACTGCATATGTTCAACGCAAGATTGTTGTACGGCAAGTTACGTACAAGGCTACTGTTTTGGTTATTAACCATATTTACGAGTGGATGTTGACATACGTAGTTACGACATACGCAGCCGAGCAGCCGACGATCTGTTCTTTGGGGTGCTACACGACCACTCCTTATTATGACTCGAGTCACCTAGTGGTTTGTATTAGAGAAAGAAGATTTAAATTTTATGGCCATCTTTAAAGAATGGACATTGGAAGACTTACTAACATGATATTTAATTATACCTCCTCACTAAACATCAAGAATAATTGGACAATCGAAATCGAAATATACCTTCAAGAAGTCAGCATAACAGACGAAATTACATGGCTCACCTTTAAAACATTGAACAAGCATAATTTTGTTGAAAAGACTAGGATGAGAATAATCACTGCATAGACGGAAAAAAAAAATCACCGAGCTCGATAGCTGCAGTCGCTTAAGTGCGGCCAGTTTCCAGTATTCGGGAGATAGTAGGTTCGAACCCCACTGTCGGCAGCCCTGAAAATGGTTTTCCGTGGTTTTCCATTTTCACACCAGGCAAATGCTGGGGCTGTACCTTAATTAAGGCCACGGCCGCTTCCTTCCCACTCCTAGCCCTTTCCTGTCCCATCGTCGCCGTAAGACCTATCTGTGTCGGTGCGACGTAAAACAACTAACAAACAAAATTAAAAAAATCATAGCATGAGGATGAAGAGATCGTGGGAAGAGAAGATAGCAAATTCCTCTGCTAAATAAGATCAGGCACACTCCTTAGTTGGGCGCAACGTTGTGATTAATAATAATAATAATATTTTTTTTTTAAATTTCGTGTGGCTATTTCTAGCCGAGTGCAGCCCTTGTAAGGCAGACCCTCCGATGAGGGTGGGCGGCATCTGCCATGCGTAGGTAACTGCGTGTTAGTGTGGTGGAGGATAGTGTTATGTGTGCTGTGTGAGTTGCAGGGATGTTGGAGACGGCACAAACACCCAGCCCCCGGGCCATTGTAATTAACCAATGAAGGTTAAAATCCCCGACCCGGCCGGGAATCGAACCCGGGACCCTCTGAACCGAAGGCCAGTCCGCTGACCATTCAGCCAACGAGTCGTACAATAATAATAATAATAATAATAATAATAATAATAATAATAATAATAATAATAATAATAATAATACTTGTTCTCTTTCCCCACCTCGTGTGCGGGTATCGTACCACTGTCGGAGATTCCGCACCAGCGTACGTCCACCTGTCTCTTCTATCTTGGCTTCTATGATCATTTGCAGATTTGCCAACGCGCCTAAGCAAGAATCTCGTTATATCCAGATGTACTGGCGTGCTCCGAATATCATTAGTCAGCACCTCAGTAGTTTCCATACCGTCGCGGCCATAAATCTGAGACTTCATTAAAAATCACATTTTACTGCTAGGAGAGACTTCTGATAATAAAACCATAACAATAGAAAAAACATCACTATTCGCCATGGGTGAAAAGTTTCAGTGAGCCCCTTAAAAAATTAGCGAATCACGCTTTGGTAAACGATCATCTTCCTCAGAGTACCATATCAGGTCCCCCTGGCATTGCCGATCACTGTGGCGAATGATGTAAATTTTATTGTGGGCTAAGTAAATGCAATATCTACAGTATTTGGAGGTTTGGAGCGCAGCTTGATCCCAAGGTCATCGCAAAGTGCGGTGCTCTGCTATGACCGCTAACACGTTCCATTTTGCAGTTCGCTGCGGAACCAACGTCTGTTGTAAGATGCGGTGCTTCTAAAGCGAAGTTTGATAGCTCGCTGCAACACAGACTAGAGCTGAGTTAATCAGAGCTCAAAGTGAAGCCGCAGATTTAATATCGACCTGTACACACGAGGAGTCTCACATGACAGTTGGCCTGGGACACCCTAGCTAATGAGGAAAGTTGGTTCCTGCCTTGAGGATCAATTACACTTCATTACTGGTAAAATGGCCCAAGGAAGGACTGTGGGCTACCTTAACAGCCAGTAGGTATCATAATTGGACATCGATACTGTAATACAATGCTTCACGAAATAATTGTGAGCTTCTCTGGCAGAATTCATAGCGTATTCTGTTAAGGAGTATCATTTACATTACATTTGTGCTCTTGTGCGTATGCTATAGTAGGCACCATCAGTCAGAGGGAGCTTTTTAAATTTACTAACCTCAGTAGCGCAGTCGCATAGACGTTGGCCGAATTGATACCGGCAAAGGCCGGAAGCATTTTATGGTGATAGAATGTCAGAACTCTGTATTCATTGTCTTCAAATCAAATCAAATCAAATCAAATCAAATCAAATCAAATCAAAATACTTTATTGGCAAATGAGGTGTCTTCCTCGGGGGCAAATGATACGCAAAAGTACGTTGTTCTCAACAATTACATTTTAAATTAAAAAGAAAAGAAGATAATTTTCCTAAATAGAGTATTTTACAATTTACATTAACAATTTATTTATCTGTTAAACACACAGCTCATCCATAATAAATTTATACTATTTAAAAAATTCTACTCATAATATGTTCTGTAACTTACGCACTTAACTCATACATAGTATGTGGAAACACTTCAAAAAATACTTCACAACTGCTATAAGATTTAAAAGTACATTGTTCTTTTTTAACCCATTTTGATAACTAACCTGCGTAACAACCTGATGTATCTTAACCAGAGCCCCTTTTGCCACTGCTTTTCAGAGTTCCTGAAGGGCCTTCACAGCTACCGTAGCGGTCCCAGGGCCCTCGAAGTCCCCATTGTAGTTCACCCCTACAGGCAGTCCCCTACTTCAGCTGTCCAGTCTCCATAGACAAGGGGATGGAATTAATGTATTCACAAAAATTCTTTATTTACAATAATCTACACAGGTCGAATGCCCACTTGCATTTCTTTTCTCTGTTGCTGTTTATTCTTTTCTTGAATATCTGTACAGATTTTGGAAAAGGATCAAGCACTTCCCCAGGTAAACTGTTCCACTCCTTCACGCCCTTCCCAATGAATGAAAATTTACCCTAACCATTTCTGATAAAATCCCGTGTAATTTTATACTTGTGATCAGCCCTGCCGATATAATTATTATCCAACTGATGCCTCTCACCGATACCCCTCGCCCCCCCCCCCAAGCTTCCTCTCCTGTATAGGCTCTATATTATAATCCTATAAGTCTAGTTTTCTCCCTTCTCTTACTTAAAGCTTCCCATCCAAGTTTATCTAACATTTCTGATACACTACTTTTTCTTCTGAAATCCCCTGTTACAAATCTTGCTGCTTCCCTCTATACACCATCTATTTATTTTATTAGGTATTCCTGGTGAGGATGCTAAACACTGTTTGCATATTCCGCTAATGGACGAACAATACTTAATTCTTTAAATTCTTTGTTGCATTCTGTAAGTAGCCTCTTTATGACATGTAACGATCTGTATGCTTTCCCAAAACTGTCATCAACATGACCCTTCCAGTGCAAATGACCTTCAAATCTCACACCTACATATTTGCACTTGCTATCTTTTGGGACATTTACCTCATCCAGTTTTTAAGCTCCTGTTTGTAAATGTAGTGACAATTGATTTGCCTCCATTAATCTTCATCTTATTCTCTTCGAACCATTGTTGGATGCTGTCAAGGTCCCTTTGTAATTCTGTACAATCCTCCATGTTATTTGTTTCCCTATAAACAATTATATCATTGGCATACAATCTTATTTTTGATATTATATTGTTCTCTTTTGATACATGAGAGCTCACCCTGGCCTTTATTAAGACCATTAAAAATCAGAACGGACGTGAGGCATATAACATTATTATATATATAATTCGCTGGGGCCATCAAGGACCACGTTAAGTCTTGTTGCATTTGACACTGAACTTGGCCTTTTTTAGAGCCCAAATTTCCCTCATTCCTTGTGAGTAGGCCTGCTTACACTCCTCTGTCCAATGGGCACTGTGTCTTCTCTTCGGTTGCTCGTCTCGGTTTAGTCCGTTCGTCAATCATTTCTTGTGGAAGCGATCTCTGTTAAGGGCGTCTTCAGCTGAGATATGTAGCATTTGCAGGTCTTCTATGGTATTTCTAAACCAGGGAATTGTGATTTTGGGATTTGAATCAAAGAAGTGAAAGTTCTCTTTAGTTAACTTTCTTCTGTCCATTCTTTTCAGATGACCGTAAAATCGCGCCCGTCTTTTTCGGATTGTGTCGATAATTTTCTCTATTTTGCTATATACTTCCTCGTTGGATCTCTTTTGATGGATTCCATTTCTGTACTTTGATCCCAAGGTTCCTCTCACAATTTTTCGCTCTTTTTTCTCCAGTTCTTGAAGGAGTCCTTTGTTGGCATTTAGAGATAGGGTTTCGGCTGCATATAGAACTACTGGCTTCAGAACTGTCTCATTTGTGACGTATCTTGGTGTTTTGGGAAAAGCGTTTTTTGTTGTGCGGGATGTTTGGTAGGCTATTTCCAGTTTGCGTAATCGTTCCTGAAGTGCTTCTTTGTCCAGTCCATTTTTCATGATGATCTCACCCAGGTATTTGTATTTATCTCCTCGGGTGATGTCCCCGTATTTTGTGTGGACATTTGGTTGGGCCTCTTTGATGTTAGTCATTACTTCTGTTTTCTCAAACGATATCTGCAGACCAGTTTGTTCGACAATTTCCTTTAACATTTCAACTTGAGCTCTAGCAGTTTCTACGTCGTTTGAGAGAACGGCAATATCATCGGCAAATGCTAAGCAGTCTGTTTTGACCCCCTTGGATTTGGTTCATATTCTTAATGGACTGTAGTTGGTTTCCTGTAATCTCACCCGCCAGGTTCTGATGATCTTCTCAAGAACGCAATTGATGAGTATCGGGGATAGCCCATCACCTTGTCGGACTCCTGTTTTGATGTCAAAGGAATGCGAGAGACATCCGTGGAACTTCATCTTGGATTTTGTATCGGTCAGGGTGGCTCTAATTAATGCCAGCAGTTTCAAATCAACTCCAAATTCATTTAAGATGTTTAGCAGGACTTCCCGGTCAATGGAGTGGTACGCTTTCTTAAAGTCCACAAAGACAGACACATACTGCTTGGACCTTAGTGTACAATATCTGATGATCGTTTTGAGATTTTGGATCTGTTTGGCTGTTGAGCGACCTTTTCTGAACCCTCCTTGGTATTCACCTATTTGATGTTCGACTTGTGCTTCCAAACGCTCAAGGATGGCAAGTGATAGAATTTTGTAAGTCACGGGTAGCAAAGATATTCCTCTGTAGTTGTTGATGTTCTTCATGCTGCCTTTTTTGTGTAATGGATGGATCAAAGCTATTTTCCAATCTTCGGGTAGGGTCTCCTTGTTCCAAATTTCTTCTATTTGCTTTTGCAAGATATCAAGTGATTCCTCTGGGGCATATTTCCATAGTTCTGCTACTACTGAGTCTTCCCCCGGCGCTTTGTTATTTTTGAGACGGGCAATGTGGCGCTTGATTTCATCTCTTTCAGGTGGTCTGGAATCTGGGTACCTGAGTAAAGGTTCCTTGGTCTCAATGGGGCTTTGCGGTTTAGAGCAATTAAGTAAATTCTTGAAGTAGTCTGCCAGAATGCTGCAATTTTCTTCATTTGACGTCGCCAGAGTGCCGTCCTTTCGCTCAAAGCATAGAGATGGTGGTTTATAGCCAGTGAGTTTGCGTTTGAAGGCCCTGTAGTACTCTCTGCTTTCATTCTTCCTAAAGTTGTGTTCTATCTTTTCAATGAGAGATTTTTCGTATTTACGTTTCTCAGTTCTGAACACCCTAGCTGCTTGGGCACGTTGGGTTTTGTAGGTTTCCCAATCATTTTCTGATTTCGTCGAGTAGTACTGTTTCCACGCATTGAGTCTTTCTTGGAGGACTGATTCGCAGGTACTATTCCACCAGGCATGCTTTTTGCTTCTCTTGATTTCTGCAACGTCTTTGGCGGCCTCAACAAGGAGATTTTTGGCGTTGTTAAAGTCACAGTCATTTGGTCTAGCCTTCTCCTGGAACTCCTCGACCCTTTGCCGAAGTTTATCATTGTCGAAGCGTGTGATCTGTTTGGTTGTCTTCCTTGTGTTTGCGGGAATTGGTTTGAATTTGATAAGAGACATATAGTGATCTGAGGCCACAATGATGCCTTTCTTTACCTTGACATTCATAATCTCAGGGCTGTTTCTCCTGGAGATTGCAACATGATCAATTTGGAACTCTCCGAGAGTTTGGACGGGAGAACGCCAAGTCATTTGCTTTCTGGGAAGATGGCGAAAGTTGCTCGACATGACCTGCAGGTTGTGATTTTCGCAAATGGACACCAGTCTTTTGCCATTGGGATTGGTTCTTTTGTGAGCAGGGTAATTTCCTATAACTTTCTTGTACTTCTGTTCACGACCTAGTTGGGCATTGAAGTCACCCAAAAGAAGCTTGACATGGTGTTTGGGGATTTCGTTTAATTTTTCATCCAGTAGGTCCCAGAAATTATCAACTTCGTCTGGATCAGACTTGTTCTTATCGTTTGTAGGAGCATGTGCGTTAACTAGGGCGTAGGTTTTGTTCGCGCATTTAATTGTGAGTATAGACAATCTGTCATTCACAGGTTCGAAATTTGCAACCGATTTAAGGATCTTGGTTCTAACAGCAAACGCGGTTCCAAGCATCACAGCTCCATTGAGGATTCCTCTTTGCGCTTTGCTCTTGAAAAATCGGTAGCCTTCGGATTCAAAAATCTCTTCATCCGGGTACCTTGTTTCCTGTAGGGCCATTATGGATATCTGATTTTCGTGAAGAGCTTTGGTGAGGGTTTTCAGCTTGCCAGTTTGTGTAAGTGAATTTATGTTGAAAGTTGCTAGAAAGGTTTTAGATTTTGGCCTGAGTTTTTGACTCTTCGGGGCACACCGAGACGCTCCGACTCGTCTCTTGCATGATGTCGAGTTTCCCCCAGAATCCGAATGAGACTCGTGCGCCGTGGCGTTCACGACGAGGGATTTATCCGAAGATTTACCCCCTGGGGTATGTTTCTTGAAATGTTGTGCCATTATGCTTTTTGACTTGACTTTGCTTTGGACGGGTACCCATCCTTTTACAACTGGGGTTGTTAGCCCTAGAGGTTGCCTCAAGATGTTTTCTGGCTTCTGGTCATTTACCAGTCTTCGCCGTAACCCAGGCAAGGGACCAGTTCTTTTTTCACGGTGGTATTTTATTTCCCTACTACCCTCTGACTCTGCTGGCGGCAGAGCCAGCGAGCTTCCCCAATTCCAATGGGACGCGCCCGATGGAGGTAACTGGTAAATCCCCACACGGGATAACATTATTATTATTATTATTATTATTATTATTATTATTATTATTATTATTATTATTATTATTATTATTATTATTCGTGTGGGTCGCGTAGCTATGAGCTTTCTTTTGGGGCTCTTCTGGAAGTACAGTTCTTATTTCATGATGACGCGAGTTCCTCAGTAATTCACCAAAGGTGCATGAACCCAGAACGTGTGCCAGTATTTCTTTCTGCGAGACGCATCTGTGACAGAGGTTACCGTCCTGGGTTCTGCCGGGAATAGTCCGTACAGCAGAAACATCTGATGTAATTTTGATTGCATCTCGCCATTCACGGCATGATGACGAATCCAGTTATTTTCTATTGGTTTACCTGAGTGAACGCACTCAATTCCATTCTGTCAAACAAATAAAAAATATTGTAAACAGTGCGAACAAATGAACCCATTCCAACCAGCAGTGTTGTTCTCTCGCCTGTTCCAATTGATTACCCTCTTGGTGTTAGCATGGAGATGAGATGAGAAGGAAGTGTGTCATTAGATCAGTGACACTGTTATGATCGCAGCTGACACCATTTCTCGAGGAGGAGGAGGATGTGGTTTCACTGCCTATTCTCGACTGCCTTAGGCGATAGGAACATCGCTCATTAGACGCTCACGTAAAGCTGAAAGTACACCTTTCTTTATTATTACCAGCTGTAAGACAATTAGCCGTACCTAACCATTGAATAATAATAATAATAGTAATAATAATAATAATAATAATAATAATAATAATAATAATAATAATAATAATAATAATAATAATGAGAAGAAAAAGATACAGGGATGGTTTTCCGAGCTGAAGTTGGCGGGATCAATCCCATCTGAGTGCATTGGTATTTGATGGTGCTCAAATTCATCCACAGCATGTCAGTACATTTCCTGACACGTGAAATAACACCTACCTATCAGACAGAATTCAGGCACTTAGGCTTCTGCGAAAACCGCAAAAGTAGTTAGTGACATATTATTATTATTATTATTATTATTATTATTATTATTATTATTATTATTATTATTATTATTATTATAGATCCTCCGTGCCCCATGCAGCAGCGCGCCGGCCTCTCGCCACTGGGTTCCGTGGTTCAAATACCGGTCACTCCAAGTGAGCTTTGTGCTAGACAAAGCGGAGGCGGGAGAGGTTTTTCTCCGCGTACTCCGGTTTTTCCTGTCATCTTTCATTCCAGCAACACTCTCCAGTATCATTCCATTTCATCTATCAGTCATTAATCATTGCCCCAGAGGAGTGCGACAGGCTTCGGCAGGCGGCACAATTCCTATCCTCGCCGCTAGAAGGGGGCTACATTCGTTCCATTCCTAACCCGATCGAGTGACTGGAAACAGGCTATGAATTTTCATTATTATTATTATTATTATTATTATTATTATTATTATTATTATTATTATTATTATTATTATTATTATTATTATTATTATTATTATTATTATTATTATTATTTAGAGAAGAAGAGCGTCTGCAGACATTTTGATCTGGCTGCAAGTCAATTTCGACGGTCAACTTTACTCTACCAGATAAGAGAAGAACTGAACACTATTGAGCTTCCCCTGTGGGTGGAGGCGATAGAATATCATCCAATGTATCCCCTCCCTGTCGTAAGACGGGACTAAAAGGGGGACCATTTGGGAGCATGGGTTGGCGATCACGGTCCCTTTAGCTGAGTCCTGCATTACTTCTACTTACTTGTGTAAGGTTCCTCACCTTCATCTTTACTATCCGACATCCCTTGGTGAACTGCTGTTCTTTTCCGGCCCCGACGATATTAGGTTTTCAAGCCCTAGGGAGTCTTTCAGTTTTCACGCCCTTCGTACTCCTTCGCTTTATTTTACCGATACCCTCATTTTTGGGACTGTAAAGACCTTATCCATTTTTTCCGTGTTTAGATCTGTCTCTGTCTGATCCTTGGCTTTGACAATATGAAAGTGACTGAGGTATGAGCGATGCTAGTAATGCCAATCCTTATGCAGCCAGTCCCTGCTATGAATGGTGTGAAAAAGTTGCTCATAGGGTCGGTTGGTGTATGCATTTCAGTGGGCTTGGCAGACTGATATGTAATAGCAACTCTGGTTCGGTGAGAAAAGCAACGGGAAACTACCTCACTCCTCATTTCCCTAGTACGCCTCTTCAGTGATGCTGGGCCATCTATGACAGTTGATGGCGGAGCTATTGAGGATCCCACCAGCGTTAGTGCTAATACAGTGTCGCTACCCAGTTGTACTTCCTCTTAAAAGAGTAATCACCGAGCTCGATAGCTGCAGTCGCTTAAGTGCGGCCAGTAGCCAGTATTCGGGAGATAGTAGGTTCGAACCCCACTGTCGGCAGCCCTGAAAATGGTTTTCCGTGGTTTCCCATTTTCACACCAAGCAAATGCTGGGGCTGTACCTTAATTAAGGCCACGGCCGCTTCCTTCCCACTCCTAGCCCTTTCCTGCCTCATCGTCGCCATAAGACCTATCTGTGTCGGTGCGACGTAAAACAACTAGCAAAAAAAAAAAGAGTAATCACCACCATAAGCAACATAACCACACTATTGGACGACCTATTTTAATTAATGTTGTCGGGCGAACATCAAATGTGTCGCCAGAGATCGTTTTCATTCCCCACGTCGTACACCATGGAGTTTCATACGGACTTCTCCCTTGTCTTAAAAACAATCCGACTACCTACACTTGCTAGGGTTTAATCCGGAGATCGTCATCTTACCACTGATCGACCAAGGGAGCTATCCTTTAATAATGAGCAAGGAAGAAGCAGCGATGTCACTTTTAACTCCCATAGTCCCTGACGAACGCCTTAAAAACGGCAGTGAATTTACCCAGTGTGACGTCAAATCATAGCTGACAGACGCTAGAGAAACGAATGATATATTTATAAAAGGAAATGCTCTCCCTGCTGTGAGTACGTGCTGCAGAGAATTAATACATACATACATACATACATACATACATACATACATACATACATACATACATACATACATACATACAGCCGGGCTGATTGGCTCAGAAGGTTGAGGCGCTGCGCTGGCTTCTTGACCACAACTTGACAAGGTTAATCCTGCCTCAGTCCGGTGACATTTGAAGGTGCTCAAATACGTCAGCCTCGTGTCGGTTGATTTACCGGCACGTGAAAGTAGCCCTGTGGGACTAAATTCAAAATGCCCTCCGTTACCATTGATATATGCACCAGTCCGCCGTCGCATTGAGTCCCGGATACGCTGATGTATCCCTGGAGAATTACGTATGCATGTATCAATGCTAACGGAGAACATTTTGCACATTTGATGTAAAAAAAGAGTTTCTGTTGTATGCTGGTACGTTTCTGTTGCTTTGTGTTTCCCATGATTAATATACTACGTAGAGTTCTAAGATGAAAATAAAGCGTTTCGAACCCACGTCCATATAACATATTATCTTCTTCTGCGAGTGAGAAACAGGTTCTGAAAGTTTGGCTGTATCTTATTATTACAGCCTGTATAATGAGACAATCAACTTCAAAACAACCGAACGAAAAGGAAGAATATATTTTTCATATCTAAAATAAGAAATTTCCATGGTCTGTTAAGTTATTTTTCCGGATTGAACCGAGTTGTTTTATGCACCTTTTGTGTACAAACGAGGAAACTGCCTGATTCCTGTTTAGGATCACTCATTTTGTCATGTTCGCACGGCATGTGCAGTGATGTTCTGATGTCTTACATTCTGTAAAGTTCCATTACAATCGATGCTTTTAATAACACCGCATTCCGTTTATAACTGCAGCAACAAATTATTTTTTTAAGGACATACATATTATATCATGGTAGAATGACCGTGAAGGTGTTGTATTAATGAGTGGTCAAAGAATAGAAAAGTACTCTAGGAACGACATTAACAGTTTCCCAGTAAGAGTTGGTTTTACACCAGGGATCAGCCCTCGGCCCATGCTTATTTAATGTGTTTCTCGATGGGAATGTGCAAGCTTTGTGTTTGTTGTGTGCTGATCATGTTATCTTACGTGAACTAAGTAAAGATCCATTGGAAGGGAAGCTGAGAAATGGAGATAAGCCCTAGTAGAGAAAAGCGTGAAAATTAGTAGGGTACAAACGGAATATGTGAGTACTGCAGAGAAAGAAGGTCTTTGGGTTGCGCTCCAAGAAGTGCAGATGCCAGCGGTAACCACATGCAAGTATCTGGGGTCATTTATCCGTGGATGGGTGAGAAGACAGTTTATTCATTCATGCATGCATTAGCACAATTCAGTCATGAAATCATTCACTCACCAATTCATATAGGCACTCATTTCATCTTTCAGTCATTCAGTTCATTCAAAATGTATGTTGTAATTGTAGGATAACTCTATAAAGTCTGATGAGATGAAGCACTAATGCAACTTAGGGAGGGTAAGATAGATGTTTGTCCTAGACCAGGGATGGCGAACCTAGGACATGCGAACACGACTTACGTGGAACGACAGACAAAATATTAACATATTTTAATGTTTTTAACATGTAAGAAATAGGTAGAAAATCTAGCGACATTGCATATTTTAACAATACGCTTTAATAAAAATTATGTCTCAATTAATTCTATTGCCATTAAAAAAATTAGGTTAAAGCAAACATATACCTTTCTTACAATGCACCTGTTTTAAAAATGTCATTTTCAGTGATGTTTGCAAAATAAAGTCATGAAATATTCAACCAAATGGATGTGTATGTAGTGCAATCTAATACCTAAGTGAAGTCAAATGTGGGTTTTCATGATGATTTTAAAGGAAAATAACCGATGGCACACTAGACGCTGACACGCTAGTTGGTAAAGGTTTGCCATCCCTGTCCTAGACTGTAAAACTCTGTTAGCGTATAGGACAAAATAAATAAATAAATAAATAAATAAATAAATAAATAAATAAATAAATAAATAAATAAAATAAATACATAAAATAAATATTTACATAAATAATTAAACTGTAAAGAAAAACTAAAATTTAGAAACGGGTTTGAAATAGTTGATACGTTTAATGTAGTAATAAGGAAAATAATGCATGTATGAAAAACACATTTTGGATTACAATAAATGATTACTCTCCTCCCCCAGTTTCAGGTGATCTGAAACTGGGGGATGGGTGTACTTACAAAGAGGTGGTGATCTGGAAGATGAAATATAACACAGGATACAATGTGGCTGGTTCAACTGAGAAAGATGAGCGAAATGCTTTGTGACAGCAAGGTGAACTACAGAAAGGGAAGATGTACAAGTCAGTAGTGTATGCCGAGGAAACATGGCCCCATACTAACGTCCAAGAAAATAAATTGGAAGTGGCAAAAATGCGGATGTTACGCTGGATGTGTGTGGTCACCAGAGAGGATAAAATAAGAAGTGAATACATTAGAGGAACAGTAAAGGTGGGTTGTCTGGGGAAAGAAAACGCTGGAAAGGTGACTACGATGGTATGGTCAAGTACAACGACGAAACGAGGGGTATGTGTTGAAGAGAGTCCAAACCTCGGTGGTAAATGGTAGATGAAAGCAAGGAAAATCAAAGTTGAGATGGAGGAACAAAATAACGGAAGATCTGAGAGAGAAAGTCTCGAACCGAGAGGAAGCTGGGGACGGCAAGAAAATTAGGGACGCTAAAGTCTACCCGGTTAAACACGTGATGAGGCTGAGAAGATAATAATAATAATAATAATAATAATAATAATAATAATAATAATAATAATAATAATAATAATAAGACAAAGACGACTAAGAACTGGAACTGTTACTATTCACGTTATGATGTCTCATTTGATCATTGAAATCGGTCTGGTGCAACTCAAACAGTCGAAAGAATTGGCCGAACATTCTAAATATAATGACAGAAAGCCATTTCTACCTGTAGAGATACAGCGCAATAACTGACCCACACGCAGAATTAGCTAGTCTACAACCGGGCGAGTTGGCCGTGCACGTAGAGGCGCGCGGCTGTGAGCTTGCATCCGGGAGATAGTAGGTTCGAATCCCACTATCGGCAGCCCTGAAGATGGTTTTCCGTGGTTTCCCATTTTCACACCAGGCAAATGCTGGGGCTGTACCTTAATTAAGGCCACGACCGCTTCCTTCCAACTCATAGCCCATTCCTATCCCATCGTCGCCTTAAGGCCTATCTGTGTCGGTGCGACGTAAAGCCACTAGCAAAAAAAAAAGCTAGTCTACAGTGAATCTGCGTAGGCTTATTGCTTTCTTCGTATCTGTCCCAGCCAACTCGCTTTCATAGACTGATTAATTGTTCCACCGGTTTTTTTTATAATTCACCGACCGTTGGTATGTTAGACTGAGAGAGAGCGTGCAGAAAAGTGAGTCAGCAAGAGAAATCCAAGCGCATCCAAGCGGTCTCGACGTTGTTACCGTAATGGCTCTGTCACAACCGAGCTCGCGGGGTTTATAATAGAGACCAACTCATCGCACATATTTTTGTGTGTCCTAGTTGTGTGTCACTGAGCAGTTAACCTTGGCTAGCCAACTCTAAATACTCTATTTCCGATCTTCTTCATCTCTTTTCTCTGCCGCTTTTCCCACACCTTGTGTGTGTGTGTGTGGTAGTGGGTCCTGGGTGCAAACTTTGTTACATGTTTTACAGCCAGATGCCCTTCCTGACGCAAACGCTATTGTTTGAGGGATTTATTCACTCTTACACGTTTCTGTGGTAGTTCGTAGTATGATGTGTCGTGTGTAATTGACGATAAGTATATTGAGACAAACACAAATAACCTCTCCCTGGGCGGGTATCGAAGTCAGCACCCTCTGAACCGAAGACCACGAGGCTGACCATTCAGCAATGGAGACGAACAATCATCGTCCGAATTTACTCATTCAAACTCATTCTTATAGCAGTAAAAAAATAAAGTTTCGAATGGGAGCGTGATAGTCGAGTGGCATTGTCAGTGGTATTTCACAATTATGGCAAATGCGTATAGGATTTTTGAAGTGAAATGTCTCGTCCCTATCATTCGAGTTCCGCATAAAACTAAAGGTCTCGTGGAATATCAGGTCACATGAAAGTTCAGGCTTCCTTCCATTTTAAGGTCTTCTATGATAATTGGAAACTGATGAGCCCACTACCACACACGAGAAAAGCCTGTTGACTTTTTACTTTTCACGTACAATACGTATATCGTTTGGTACCCTCGGTAAAAGGCCATGTGTCCCAAAACGCTGTAGGCCTACACCAGACTCTAGTAAAAAATATAATAATTTACTTCTAAAGAACCCACCCAAATAACTCAAATGTCAGCTTTTGCAACAGTGAGGTGAATTCAGAACTTGACACGTGGTGTAAAATCAATGACTTGGGACCGCGACCTGACAGCGCGTACTGCAGGTGTCGTTGAGTCAGTCGGTCAGTCAGTCACTACTTACCTGTGTTTAGGAGTGTTACTCTATCAGTTGTTTGCCCAGTCTTTTATTAAATAATTTCAAATAACTTGGAAATTTTCCGAACATCTCTCTTGGTAAATAATTCCAATCCCTAACCTTCGCTTCCTATAAACTAATATTTCCACCAACTTGGCCTCTTGAATTCCAACTTTATCGTCATATTTGATCTTCCCTACCATTAAAACCTCCACTCAAGCTTATTCGTCTACTAATGTCATTCCACGGCATCTCTCCAGTGCCAGCTCGGAACATACCTTTTAGTCGAGCAGCTCGTCTGCTTACTCCCAAGTCTTCTCAGTTCAAAGTTTGCAACATTTTCTTAAAACTACTCTTTTGTCGGAAATCACTCAGAACAAATCGTACTGCTTTCCTTTGGATCGCTTTATCCTCGTATCAAGTAATCCTCGTGAGGATCCCATACACTGAAACCATACTCTAATTTGGGTCTTACTAGTACGCTATCTCGTTTTCATCCTTACTACAACCCCTAAATAACTAGGTGAAATGGTCTGCAACCTTATTTACAACCTCTTTAATGTGATTAACGGAATAAGGACATTTCCGTAGATTAACACCTTGGTACTTACAGTTATCCCCCGGTGGTTTTCCGTGGTTTCCAATTTTCATATCAGGAAAGTACCTTAATTAAGGCCACGGCTGCTATGTCTCCAACAATAGCCCTTTCTCATCATTGAATCGCCGAAAACTTTCGATGGGTGAGTGCGACGCCAAACTAGGAAAACAAAATGATTCCCGTGAGGTACTTTCACCTCATGAACGCAGTAATTAAAACTGAGAGGACTTTTCCTCTTAGTGAAACTCCTTTTATTCCTATTATGTGAGATCTGTCGATATCTGTAGTATATGTGAGGAAAGTTAACTGTATGAAAAATGTGAAATATTTCAGAATTTAGTGAAAAAATCTCAAATGTCATAATACCTATATTAATTTAATTTTAATATGAATTTAAAGAATAAACATACCGCAAATGAAAACGAGTAGAAAGATTGAGTCAGTGAGAATTGAACGAGTCCAAAATGTCCGTAGTCGAGCGCCACGAGTACTACTACATCGTGCCTGCCTGACAAGCAAGCGTTGCTCAGCCCGAATGCCTGCGCATTACGAGCTGTTGCGTGGTCAGCGTAACGAATCCTCTCGGCCGTTATTCTTGGCATTCTAGATAGCGGTCGTTATCTCACCATCAGAGAGCTCCCCAAGTGTTCTCATCTAGACTGAGTGGATCTCGAATCAAGCCTAAGATATAGGTAAAAATTTCTGGCCTGGCCAGGAATCCATCCGCGACGTCCGGTTAAGAGACAGACACGCTACCCACATACCGTGTATAACTAAATTAAATTATTTTCGTGGATTCATATATTTTTTCTCAAAAATTAATTAAGTGGAGTCAACTAAACATGATTCTAATAGGAGTTCGGCCATTCAGACATTATTTTGTGAAAATAAGTGTGTCCTACAAAAAGGAGAGTAGGCTTTTCGGGAGAAATTTTAACAAATTATGCGGAATGCTATGATTTTAACAACATCCATTGCTTTCCATTTTAATAATATAATGTTCATCAATACAATATGAAATTACTACTGACGAACTGTTAGAGAATATTGTAAAAAACTTGTCACAACACTCATATAATCACGTTAATAAGAAATGTCTCCTTTGAGTGACTTGCCCAGAAAAGCACTTGCACCGAGCTCGATAGCTGCAGTCGCTTAAGTGCGACCAGTATCCAGTATTCGGGAGATAGTGGGTTCGAACCCCACTGTCGGCAGCCCTGAAGATTGTTTTCCGTGGTTTCCCATGTTCACACCAGGCAAATGCTGGGGCTGTACCTTAATTAAGGCCATGGCCGCTTCCTTCCCTCTCCTATCCCTTTCCTATCCCATCGTCGCCATAAGACCTATCTGTGTCGGTGCGACGTAAAGTCAATAGCAAAAAGAAAAAAAAGCACTTGCATACACACCAGAGTCGCATTTTCTGCCCCGTGTTGTCTTCTGGGGGCAATATTGACACGTTGTCTGAGATTCTTGTGAGGTCATCAGATGGTGCCCAGGGATGGCGAACCTATAACACGCGTTTTTAAAATGCAATTTTCAGGGATGTTTGCAAAATAAAATCATTAACCACTCAGTCGAATGCAATCTTCTTTCCTTCTTTCTTTCTTTCTTTCTTTCTTTCTTTCTTTCTTTCTTTCTTTCTTTCTTTCTTAATTAGTTTACCCTCCTGCATTGCGTTTTCTCTCGTACTCAGCGAGGGATTCCATCTCTACCGCCTCAAGGGCAGTGTCCTAGAGCGTGAAACTTTTGGGTCCGGAGGATACAGCTGGAGAGGAGGGCCAATACCTCGTCCAGGTGGCCTCACCTGCTATGCTCAGCAGGGAGGGGGGTAAGTTAGGTACCATCCCGGCATTTATTGGAGGAGAAGTGCGAAACCACTTCGAGTCAGGCTGAGATAGGAAATAAACCCCTCCGTCTACTCAATTGACCTCCCGAGGCTGAGTGGACCGTTCTAGCTCTCGTACTACTTTTCAAATTTCGTGGCAGAGTTGGGAATCGAGCCCAGGCCTCCAGGGGTGACAGCTAATCACACCAAACACTATACAACAGTGGCGGACAGTAGGTCAATGCAATCTAATACCTAAATTATGTCAAATGAGAGGTTTCATGATGATTTTAAAGGAAAATAACCGATGGCACACTAGACAGTGAAAAGTACTATTTGTTTATGCAATTTGTTTTACGTCACACTGACACAGATAGGTCTCATTGCGACGAAGGGATAGGAAAGGCCAAGGAGTGGTAAGGAAGCGGCCGTGACCTTAATTAAGATACAGCCCCAGCATTTTCCTGGTGTGAAAATGGGAAACCACGGAAAACCCTCTTCAGGGCTGCCGACAGTGGGGTTCGAACCCACTATCTCCCGAATGCAAGCTCACAACTGCGCGCTCCTAACCCCATGGCCAACTCGCGCGGTATAAAATTAATGGACAAGACCTTAATTGACACGATAGTCGGTAAAGGTCTCGCTTGTCGTATCTAAAATCAGTGTGCTCTAAAAACGTGATGATTAAGTTGGTCCCTCTTTTACTTGACAACTTACTCGTTTTTAAGACTCAGTGGTTTAGCCAGGGATTATCCCTCCCCCCAATGGAAGTTTTACTAAAGAAAATAAAAATAAACTGACAATAAACAAGTGAAAGTCGACTCAGTGGATTGGCTCTTTTAAAATTCACAGAGACATAACTGTAAAACCAACAGATCTCTTCAATCTGTTTTCTAAGGAGCCTCGAAAGTTGGATTTTGGATTGTCATTTGAACACACTATTGGCTTTAAAAGAGTTTACCTTGATCATTTTATTCTTGTTCTGTAAGATTTTGTAGTGTATCGGTACTGCAATCTGAATATCAACATAATTCATTTGTATCAGTGTTTTTACACTCACGCATAACCACCTTCATGATGATCTATCATCACTTTGTAACTATGACCCCTCCCCAGTGGTCTACGCCACTGCTGAGTGTGCAGTAAAACCACGTCGCCTGAATGCCAAGTGGTTGAGCCTCTCGCTACCTTGTTTGTGACGAAGCCATACCGTGCCACTGCAGTGCATAGTCTATCGGGAAGTACAGTACCACTTCTTGTTATAATTCGCTACTCGATTCAGAGATGGAGTGTGTTATGCTCGATCGGCTTCCCCATGCGCCTCTTGTAAACGGAACTGCTTTTAGACTGAGAAATTTTTATTTTTTTATTTTTTGCAAGTTACATCGCACCGGTACAGGTGCATAAGTCGTATGGTGACGATGGGATAGGAAAGGGCTAGGAGTGTAAAGGAAGCGGTCGTGGCCTCAATTAAGGTTCAGCCCCGTCCGGCCCCACGGTGTAGGGGGCAACGCGTCCGCCTGTCACCCGGCGGCCCCGGGTTCGATTCCCGGCCGGGTAAGAGTTTTTAATTGTAAATGATTAATATCCCTGCCCTGACGACGTTCCTTTCCTCACATTCAACACTCTACACTTCCGGAATTCCAATTACACCCAGGTTCATACCATATGGTGCAAGTAAAGGCAAGCGATCTCTATAGGTCGACGCCCTCAACAAATAGCATTTAAAAAAAAGATACAGCCTTTTTGCCTTGTGTGAAAATGGGAAACCACAGAAAGCCATCTTCAGGACTGACGACAATGGGGTTCGAACCCACTATCTTCCGAATACAAGCTCACAGCTGCGCGCCCCTAACCGCACGGCCAAATCGCTCGTTGGATTTTTCTTTCTTCTTTTCTAGAATATCTAAGAAAACACTACAATGGGTACAAAGGCACACCGTTTGATACTACACTAACGATATCATCATTCCCTTAACAAATTACCACTTGCCCCTCAGCAGTTGTGAAATATAAAGGAGGTCGAAAGGGTCAGCGGTTGCAGAGTAGGCATCGGCCTACAAGTGACCATGGATGGTCCGTGGTTCGATGACTCTGCACTCCGACCGACGAACCGAGGAGAGGAGGGGTGGCCGCGGTTTTGTCGAAAGTGGTTGAAATATGTGAAAATCTTGATCTAAACTTGAACTTATAGAATACCGAATGCATAATTGCAAGGGCTTTGTCGTAGATTCCGGTCTATGGGTCAACGAAGTTCCGATTCAGAGGGTCGAGAAGATCAGGTACCTTGGCAGCGTTGTCAACGAGCACTGAGACCATTGTCAAGAAATTATTTGCCGCATTTAGAAGCCAGGGTAGCATTTGCAAGCCTCCGTCAAGTGCTCTGTAGCAGAGAACTACCATTACAGCTTCGGTTTAGGGAAGCACGGTGCTGTGTGTTCTTCATCGTGGTGTACGGAGTCTAATCCTGGACTGACAAAAACATCAATGAGAAGATTAGAAGCATTTGAAATGTGGGTCTACGTCGCATGCTTCGTATCAGACTGATAGATAAAATACGGAATGAGGAAGTATTGACCAGGATGTGCAAGGTAAAATAACTGTGTAGGGCTGTCAAGGTCAAGCGAATGTCACAGTATGAATATAAAGTTGAAATTGAAGGGGGGGAATTGGAGCAAATATTCGCTTATAGGAAGGGGAGTTAGGGATTGGAATAATTTACCAAGGGGGATGTTCAATCAATTTCCAAATTCTTTGCAATTAATAAAGACAACATATAGCGAATCCACCACCTGGGCAACAGCCTAAATGCAGATCAGTGGTGACTAATTGATGATTGATGAAGGTCTCCCACTTTGGTCATATCATGAGGCACCCGGAAACTTGAACCCTCCTCAGAATAATTATACAAGTGAAGATCGAGTGGAAAAGAGGTCCTGGGAGATCCCGCACGTCTAGCCTGGAAAACCTGCGACAGTAGTTCGAACAAACAACTATTTCCCTATTCTGGGCAGAAACAGCAAAGGAAAAAGGCAGCCAAGATGATCGCCAACGTCCGATTGTGAATACGGCGCTAGAAGAATAAGAATAAGAATAAGAGGAAGAAGAATGTCTTAAAATGTACCTAAAAGACGAACCTAGAGGGGCTCTCAATTTTGGAGCATATGTTGGTGACCAGGGGCCCCTTGCTGAGCCTGGAATTGTTTCCACTTGCTTAGCCTGTCTCCTCACTGTAATCTTCCCTGTCTGACCTATCTTGGTCGACTCTTGTTTTCTTCCAGCCCCGACGGTATTTGGGAGTCTTTCGTTTTAACGCCCTTTGTAGCTCTTCCCTTTCTTTTGCCGATACCTTCTTTATTTTCGAAGGATTGGACATCTTCGGTTTTCATTTCTTATGAGTGCAAATTGAGGATGGTCGCCCAGATGTACTTCCTCTTGAAGCAATAATCACCACCACAGAGTTCCTCATGAGAGAATATAAATCTCCAGTGTTTTATCTTCTGTCTCCGCGCGCATTAACGTTGTATCTTTATCTCTGTTTAGTTTTTACTCATGTCACTGTACTTCGCAGCTCACATAAAACATCTCTTAAAAAGTTTATATGGTACTTTTAAAATATATTTTCAAGTCTAGAGCAAAGTTTGCCACTGCATCACGAGATTTAACGTCATGCTAACTCAGAATTACTGCGACATAACCCAATATGAGATATCAGGTAACTGGTCTTGCCAGTCGCTTGGCTTATTCATTGTGTTTGTCACGCTGAAGAATTGAGAGAATCGCTCCCAAATGGGATTATTTCATTTCCAGAATGTCATATAAATATCTCGTTACACTTTTAGCAATCACGGACGGCCCAGAATGTCAACATTATTTTGCATTTACAGTTGTGAGTACGAATATTGCCGCTTCCTACCATGAATTTCCATTTTTTTTTCAATTTTATTTATGCTGAAGTAATGTTGGATTTTGTAAATCACTTGTGACAGTTCACATCATATTATTCAGAGGCTGCAGGGATCTTTATTGCAATCCCAGCTGCTGGAACAAGCATACTAATCTTCATAAATCCCCGAATGTGTATAAATAATCTGTGAAATATATGGGCTATCTGTTTCGTAGTAGACCTAAGCTATTACTATTAGTAGAGTGAATACATTAGGTTGTGTTGTGTTTGAGTCATCAGTCCATAGACTGGTTTGATGCAGCTCTCCATGCCACCCTATCCTGTGCTAACCTTTTCATTTCCACGTAACTATTGCATCCTACATCTGCTCTAATCTGCTTGTCATATTCATACCTTGGTCTACCCCTACCGTTCTTACCACCTACACTTCCTTCAAAAACCAACTGAACAAGTCCTGGGTGTCTTAAGATGTGTCCTATCATTCTATCTCTTCGTCTCGTCAAATTTAGCCAAATCGATCTCCTCTCACCAATTCGATTCAGTATCTCTTCATTTGTGATTCGATCTATCCATCTCACCTTCAGCATTCTTCTGTAACACCACATTTCAAAAGCTTCTATTCTCTTTCTTTCTGAGCTAGTTATCGTCCATGTTTCACTTCCATACAATGCTACGCTCCACACAAAAGTCTTCAAAAACATCTTTCTAATTCCAATATCAATGTTTGAAGTGAGCAAATTTATTTTCTTAAGAAAGCTCTTCCTTGCTTGTGCTAGTCTGAATTTTATGTCCTCCTTACTTCTGCCATCGTTACTTATTTTACTACCCAAGTAACAATATTCATCTACTTTCTTTAAGACTTCATTTCCTAATCTAATATTTCCTACATCACCTGCCTTCGTTCGACTGCACTCCATTACTTTTGTTTTGGACTTATTTATTTTCATCTTGTACTCCTTACCCAAGACTTCATCCATACCATTCACCAACTTCTCGAGATCTTCTGCAGTCCTAGATAAAATAACAATATCATCGGCAAATCTCAAGGTTTTGATTTCCTCTCCTTGGACTGTGATTCCCTTTCCAAATTTCTCTTTGATTTCTTTTACTGCCTGTTCTATGTAAACATTGAAAAGGAGAGGGGACAAACTGCAGCCTTGTCTCACTCCTTTCTGGATTGGCGCTTCTTTTTAAAAGCCCTCGATTCATAAAGTACAAATTGAATTATTAAAATTCTAACTAACTACAGATCGGGCAACGAGTTGCGCTGTATCTCCTTTATTTCATAAATAAAACATAATTGATATTATAATGTGTTTATATCATTATTTATTTATTTATTTATTTATTTATTTATTTATTTATTTATTTATTTATTTATTTATTTATTTATTTATTATATAATTTCCCCGCAACAGCCACAGGTTTGCCTAAGGACAAAGGGTACTATAGCAACATAAGTGAACGGATTTTGTAACATCGTATGTAGCAAGGCCGTACCAAGGGGCCGTACTTGACAAATTTAAACAGCCTACAATAAATTAGAAATATTACAAAAAATATGCATTTGCAGAATAAACATGTGAATTTTACCTATAAAATCTGTGTGATCTTTATATGTTTCCCTATGAATAACTTACAGTTAACAAGTTTACTGAAAACATAAATACCGGGCGAGCTGGCCGTGCGATTAGCAGCGCGCGGCTGTGAACTTGCATCCGGGAGATAGTGGGTTCGAATTCCACTGTCGCAGCCCTGAAGATGGTTTTCCGTGGTTTCCCATTTCCACACCAGGCAAATGCTGGGGCTGTACCTTAATTAAGGCCACGGCCGCTTCCTTCCAACTCCTAGGCCTTTCCTATCCCATCGCCGCCATAAGACCTATCTGTGTCGGTGCGACGTAAAGCAACTAGCTACTGAAAATTAAGCAACTAGTTTCAATGAAAAGAGCCTAAAGAATGGTATTCATATAAATGAAATGTCATGCTAATATCTTCAATACTTTTTAAAAAATCTGGGGAAAATCACATGTATAAATTGAAGTTGCGGAAAATGAATAACAAACGACAGAATGGGATGCAGCAAGTGATATACTGCACATGGGCATTTGAAACATATACAGGGTGGTCAGAAAGTCGGAAACAATGTGAGCCAAGTATTGAACGTTAGAGGGTTCGTCATACTGATAAATAATTTGAAAAAGAAATTAATTCGATCTCTCATGCCCTTGTCATTTTATCAGCTGCTTAAATTGGCCAGTCAGATCTTTCCGCGGGCGAATTCAAACGAGCTTTGCATGGCGGTGTTGCTAAATCTACATGTGACTTAAGACCGGCTTCTGAGCACTAATCGAAGAAGAACTTCGCCATTGGAGAGATTTCAACACGGACCTCCGTGCTGATAGGATGGTGCCATAACAAGTACGCTACTGTGACTGCGACTGTAACCCAGGTCGGTGTTGATTTCTCCAGCTTCGGTAGCTGATGTTCGTTAAGCAACATTGTGGTATGCGGACTTCAATTCGCATCACAACGCAAGTAGTCATTGTTGACATTGCCGTCCATTGTCGGCGTCGATTCTTCGATTTTTGCTCTTAAGCCCGTCCTAACTCAAGTGCAGATTTAGCAACACCGCCTCGCAAATCTTATTTGAATCCCGCGAAGCGATCTGATTGGCTAACTTTGACAGCTCATAAATTGATACCTGCACGAGATGTAGCTTTTTATTTTTTAAATTATGTATCAGTATGACCAAGCCTCTAGCGCTCATATACTCGGTTCACATTGTTACCGACCACTTGATATTTTGAAGAAGTAGAGATGAAATGAAATGGCGTACGGCTCTTAGTGCCGGGAGTGTTCGAGGACAAGTTCGGCTCGCCATATGCAGGTCTTTTCATTTGAAACCCGTAGGCGACCTGCGCGTCGTGTAGGATGAAATGATGATGAAGACGACACATATACTCAGCCCCTGTGCCAGCGAAATTAACCAATTATGGTGAAAATTCCCGACTCTGCCGGGAATCGAACCCGGGACCCCTCTGACCAAAGGCCAGCACGCTAACCAGGAGTATAGATAAGTTTTTCTAAGAAATTAAGGATGAAAGTAAATCTTCCGAAGGAAAAATGTAACTGGTTGTTTTCCCTATAAAGGTATATCGTCAAGTTGAACACGGACACTCCTCTGCTCGCAGCCTCTGTCGCTCAGGCGGCAGCGCGCCGGCCTCTCACCGCTGGGTTCCGTGGTTCAAATCCCGGTCACTCCAAGTGAGATTTGTGCTGGACAAAGTGGAGGCGGGACATGTTTTTCTCCGGGTACTCCGGTTTCCCCTGTCATATTTCATTCCAGCAGCACTCTCCAATATCATTTCATTTCATCTGTCATTCATTTAATCATTGCTCCAGAGGAGTGAGACAGGCTTCGGCAGCCGGCACAGTTCCTCTCCTCGCCGGTAAAGGGGGGCTTCATTCATTCCATTCCTGACCCGGTCGAATGACTGGAAACAAGCTGTGGATTTTAAATTTTAAACTCCTCTGCGCAGAAGGAAGTGAAGGAGCACGGTGAAATGCCGAAGTGATGTTTCGGAAAGACGATTGATGGTAGACACTTTATAAATAGCCACGTTATATATTGTATATTATTCAAGCATAAACAGTACGTGCAGCGCAGAGTGACTTGTACACAAAAACACACCACTCAACAGAGAATCACGTCTTGAACTAAGTAGCAATTAAAGTCGTTCCAGTAACATAGAAGTGGACATTTTATTAAGTAAACCTCTGAGTATTAACCAGGCGAGGTACCCCTCAATCAGTGACCAATCCAGTATACGAATATAAAGAATTTCAACCAATCACAGCTGCCTATCGCCACAGTTTTATCGTTTGAGTTATAGCTTTCATTTTATTGCACCTATAGGCCTATGCTCTTGCTTTTATGTAAATTTATCAGAACAGCGCATTGGAACATCTCTGTAGCTTCTTTGAGTTGCTATTTGATCGCAGAGAGCACAATCAGTAAGTTGTAACTAGCAGGCATATTGGGAGACTGCGGCCTACACAGTTGAGAAGGAAAAATAAAACAGCATGGATGGCAGGCGCACTGCATCTCTACCGAGCCCTGACATCATGGCGATCAGCCGAAAGGACAGTCGAGTGATGATTTCAGATCCCACCATTCGCTTTCAAAGAGACTGGAATTAGGTCCAGGATGTGGATCTAGAAAGACATGCTGTTTATTTACCATGCTTGCCTTACCTATCAGCAAAGTACAACATACCTATCTATCGACGTATTATGAAAGGCCACCTATTCGAAACAAGAGGCACCCTCCCTAATCATACATCAACCTTGTTACAAAATTTGAAAGTTCCATTCAGCGAAATAGATCTCTACAAACAAACTACAGATCCTTCATTTCCATCTCTACGTAAGAACTTGAGTAACACTCCTCCTCAAAAAGAGAAGACAATAAGATCATTAACAATTATAAATTGCTTTGATGTTTTTAAATTGTATTGCATTTGTAACCTGATTGTATTCCGGATACAAATGGTTGTCCTCACTGGAGGACGGACGATTTGTTTGTTTGTTTGTTTGTTTGTTTGTTTGTTTGTTTGTTTAATTTAATTTAATTTAATTTAATTTAATTTAATTTAATTTAATTTAATTTAATTTAATTTAATAAATCTCTCTTTCCTTTCATGCTCAAAGTTTTGTTCTCTAAATAATCAGACCATGACGTGACGGGTTTCATATTTATTCACTGTTGTCATAATTATTTATTTTTGCAGTTATTCGCTGAATAGTCACAATAAATACCAATTGAGGTCCAGATTCTCTCTAGATAAACTCAGGAACTCTCCTAATATTAGCCCGCTGCCCAGCATTCTGATGGTGAAAATGTTTTCGATCAACTCTCGAAAACAGAACTGGCTAACCACGGTGTCAGGTCATATAGACTTGATGCCTTAACGGTCATGGCTTTCAAGCGTGCTACATTGAACTTCTTCTTCTTTATCGGTTTTACCCTCCAGGGTCGGTTTTTCTCTCGGACTCAGCGAGGGATCCCACCTCTACCGCCTCAAGGGCAGTGTCCTGGAGCTTCAGACTCTGGGTCGGGGATACAACTGGGGAGGATGACCAGTACCTCGCCCAGGTGGCCTCACCTACTACGCTGAACAGGGGCCTTGCGGGAGGGTGGGAAGATTGGAAGGGATAGACAAGGAAGAGGGAAAGAAGCGGCCGTGGCCTTGAGTTAGGTACCATCCCGGCATTTGCCTGGAGGAGAAGTGGAAAACCACGGAAAACAATTTCCAGGATGGCTGAGGTGGGAATCGAAACCACCTCTACTCAGTAGACTTCCCAAGGCTGAGTGGATCCCGTTCCAGCCCTCGTGCCACTTTTCAAATTCCGTGGCAGAGCCGGGAATCGAACCCGGGCCTCCGGGGATGGCAGCTAAACACACTGACCACTACGCCACAGTGGCGGACTACATTGAACTACATTCTTAAAAATTATGTATTTTTTCCGCTTCATACATTGAAACTCTTACTGTTGCCACTGGGCAGTTCCGCTAAATACAGCTCATGGAAATATTTCTGCTGTGGACAGGTTTCACTTCAGTTGGGGCTAGAATTGAAAGAATCCCCAGTGACCAATAGATTAGGTGACTACAGGCGTTCACCTGGAATTAAAGTTAGACAGCAAAGAAAATGACTTCTGTCACGGCTCTCATGTGCGTTTCCGACAACATGTGTCAAGTTCGATTCCGGGACAGGGTAAGAGAGGTGGTGGTATACAATTTGTAAACACTAGAATACGAGCCAAAAGTCTGGATTCGCTTACACACCTCTGCGCAGTGATCATATGGAGTGAGGGCATCTGACGCTGTTGATGGTGATTCGTCCGTCGGATGGAGACATTCAGTCTTGAGCAGACCACTTGGTGCTGTTCTACTGGAGTAGGCTATGTGCCGAAATCAGGTTTCACCCTCTCCTTTCCTACTATCTTATATCACGTCATTCATTTCATCTCACAAAATACCGCTACGAAGATTCCTCTCACTTTATACCCGACGCCGTTGAGCAACAGTACAACGGTTTGATTCACACTTCATTATTCATGAGGAAATCTGAATTGTTTATAAGAACGTTAAAACATTTGTTTATAAGTAAGTTTTACGATGCACTCTGTCTATAATAGTCATGAAAGTGTTTGCCTTTCCCGTTGACGACAGAATTAGCGCTGTAGAGAGATATGGAAAGTGCAAGCAGAACAATTGCCAAGTTATTGTTTAGCAGGCAGTGAGATGATCAGAACTGAAGATAGGAGTACTCATTACTCCTAGAAAGTACTGCATAGAGTATTTATATCCTCTGCGTGTGTGACGTCAACGTTCATTTCTCTTCCATGTGGGAGATGTCCGCTAGGCTCCAGCTCGTTAGTATACAAAGTCATCTTCTTTTCCCACTCAGGTAGTCATCCGCCTCCACTCTACTTATATCGTCAATGATGCTGTCCAGTTTGTTTCTAACACAGGCTGTTGCATCTTGTTTTGGGTCGTCTTATGGCTCGTTGACCAACTTCTGCACGGCTCTTCATTCTTCTGGTCGTAGTTGAAAATGACCAAACGGTGTTCTCTCAGTTTCGAATAGAATAGAATACGCCCATCTCCTAGTTGCGGTTCACCTGAAACTGGGGAGATAAAAATTCTTCTTCTTTTCTTCATGGGGCCTCTAAATATTAGTTCCTAATTAGCGTCGACCTCTAAGATCTGGGAAGATAGTGTTCGTTTATCGGTACATGCATTTGATTTTCCTTCATACTAATAGCTATTACTACATTGAAATGGCGTATGGCTTTTAGTGCCGGGAGATCCCAGGACGGATTCGGCTCGCCAGGTGCAGGTCATTTGATTTGACACCCGTAGGCGACCTGCGCGTCGTGATGAGGATGAAATGATGATGAAGACAATATAGTACGCGCACCTTTTCTTGAGCCCGGATCTCCATAGTAACGAATGGGAACCAGGGCTCAAGAAAAGGTGCGCGAACTGTACATACACCCAGCCCCCGTGCCAGGGAAATTAACCAATGATGGTTAAAATTCCCGACCCTGCCGGGAATCGAACCCGGGGCCCCTGTGACCAAAGGCCAGCACGCTAACCATTTAGCCATGGAGCCGGACATTACATTGCATTCTGGGACAAGCGTGTATCCTACTACCCTTGCCGGGCTTAGTGGCTCAGACGGTTGAGGCGCTGGCCTTCTGACCCCAACTTGGCGGGTTCGATCCTGGCTCAGCCCGGTGATATTTTAAGGTTGTCAAATACGTCAACCTCCTGTCGAAATATTTACTGGTACGTAAAGTAACTGCCGCGGAACTAAATTCCGGCACCTCGGCGTCTCCGGAAACCGTAAAAGTAGTTAGTGAGACTAAGTAAGTAAACTCCTGTCCTCATCCCGAGGTGGTGCAGCTCTTTTCAGGCACACCCCCAATGGAGGTGAGCTGCATGTACCATTTTAACCACATACCAGCCCTCCTGCCATTCTTACATTTTTGGCAGTACGGGGAATCGAAACCGGGCCACCTCGGACGGCAGCTAATAGTGCTAACCGTTACGCTACATTACACCCAAACAATATGTTCTTCCCGGTGCAATCCACTCTTTATTTTAATAATTTAATATTTGCTTAGAATTCTTTCTCCCTTTATATTTTTTTAAATTTATAATTACCATTCAGATATTTAACCCTAAGTGAATCAGTCCCCTTGTATACTCTCAATCGATGAGTTTCCTCCTTGTTTCTTCACAGAACAAACAACTATTTTAATCATGTGTCTCTCTTAGGTCCGCCTCTGTGGTGTAGTGGATAGTGTGATTAGCTGCCACCCCCGGAGGCCCGGGTTCGATTCCCGGCCCTGCCACGAAATTTGAAAAGTGGTATGAGGGCTGGAACGGGGTCCACTCAGCCTCGGGAGGTCAACTGAGTAGAGGGGGCTTCGATTCCCTCCTCAGACATCCTCGAAGTGGTTTTCCGTAGTTTCACACTTCTCCAGGCAAATGCCGGGATGGTACCTAACTTAAGGCCATGGCCGCCTCCTTCCCTCTTCCTTGTCTATCCCTTCCCATCGTCCTATCCCCCGACTAGGCCCCTGTACAGCATAGCAGGTGAGGCCTCCTGGGCGAGGTACTGGTCATTCTCCCCAGTTGTATCCCCAGACCACAAGTCTCAAGCTCCAGGACACTGCCCTTGAGGCGGTAGAGGTGGGATCCCTCTCTGAGTCCGAGGGAAAAGCCAAACCTGGAGTGTAATCAGATTAAGTAAGTAAGTAAGTAAGTAAGTAAGTAAGTAAGTGAGTCTCTCTTAGACTCTTATACCCATTAATCACCACACCATACCTATTACTTTTCTATTCGTAAGCCTTTCTCTATTGACAACTTTTGGATAATATTGAAGACTTATAAGTTAATTATGTTATTTTGGTCGTACATGCTGCTATGATCATTTGCTTCTCAATATCCTTTTCTCTTTCTTACTCATCTTTGTTCTTATATCTCTTTATCCTAACAGTTTCCCATTCCTATTCTGTCTAGCATTCTTTATACTTTGCTTAGCCATTTAAATGTTTCATCTCGTTTCTCTCAATTTCTCCGACATTGGTGTTGCTGTCAGATTTTCAGATGGCATCATTTAAAATTTTTCCAAGACTGATCACTCCATGGGCCCATATTAACATCCTCATCCCAGGTAGATGGAGTTATGTTCTTCTTCCTTGCAGCCCAACATTCCAAGTCGTAGAGAATGGCAGAGGCTTTTTTTTTTTTTTTACAAATTTTGCCCTTCTGGGGGAGTGGAACCTTGTTATCACTTCACTAACCCATTGTCTCTCCGATTAACAATAATATTCCTATGATGTTTGCGTTGTCCTGCATTACTGATGCAAGATATCTAAAGGCATCTTGTTTTCGTTTACCTCTTTGATTTGCCAATTTGTAATTCTTCTTGTATGAATATTGTAATGGAAAATTACAGTATAAGTATTCCGACTTCGTTCTGTTAATCATAAATCAATTTATTTCAAATACGTCCTGCCCGTTTAAGCTTTGCTTGAAAAGAAAGCTGTGATTTCTCGCAAGGAGAAATTGAGCCTTAACAAATAAATAGAAATGAAACAGAAGAAAATGTCGCATTAATTAGCACAATGTTTCTCTAAAAAGGACACGTATTTACGCCAGATAACGCTTGAAACTTTTACAGGTAATTATTAACAAATGACCATTCTAGGGAATGGAATTCAGATAATAAGTTTGAAGTACCGTAGATTCAGGTTGGAAAGGAAACGTGAGATTTGCTGTCTCACATTTTTATTCGCGTGGAATTCACCACGTTTTTAATATTTTTTTTTTATTCAATCAGCTTAGTGGTGAATGATATTCGGCCTTTTCTACTATGTGTAGACATTTTGATTTGATATCAATTTAGGTCTTCCTTGGCTTTGACCATATGAAAGTGACTGAGATATGGGCGGTGGCAGCTGGTACCTGTTATGAATGGTGTGAAAATGTCGCTCGTAGGGTCGGTTGGTGCATACATATAAATAGACTTGGCAGACTGATACGTAATAACAAATTCTGGCCCTGTGAAGAAAGCAACGGGAAACTGCCTCACTCCCTAGAATTCGTCTTCAGTGATGAATAGGTCATCTATGATAGTTGAGGCGGAGTTGTTGAGGATCAAACCCAGACTTCGGGTAGAATGCTCACCATGCATCCATTTAGGCTGCCTGTGTTCAGTTTCGACGTTCACATTTATTCTACTAGATTGTAAGGAAATCAGCACACTATTGGGCAACCTAGTGACCTATTACTGAGTTAATTAATGTTATCGAGTTAACATCAAATGTGTCGCCAGGCATCTTTTACATACCGACATCTTACGACATGGAGTGTCGTCTTTTAAAGATGCTATTTCCTCTGTCGCGTTTAAACCCACGATCTTGGATCCAGAGGATGACACCCTACCACTAAGGCACCAGGGAATTTCAATTTGGGGCGAGGATTGGCGACCACGGGGCCCTTATCTGAGTCCTGGTGTTGCCTCGCTTACTGGTGCCAGACTCCTCACATTCATCTTTCCTATTCGACCTCCCTTGGTCACTCTTATTCTTTTCAGACCTCGACGGTATAACTGGGTTTGCGAGGCCTAGGGAGTGTTTCACTACATCCTTTATGGCCCTTCCTTTTTTTCCTCATAAGTTCATTTTACAAAGTGTTGGACCTCTTCCATTTTCCTTTTGGTTAGTGTTAATAGAGGATGGCTGCTCAGTTGTACTCCCTCTTAAAATAATAATCACCACTACGACTACTAGCACTGAACCACAGATGTGGCTAAAATTAGCACACATAAATAAGGAGAAATTAGAGTTAATCTAACCGCTGATGATCCGCTTAGTTTGCTGTATACACAGCAGCCAGACCATGAAGATAACATTTCTACAGTATGCGGCAAAGCAAACAGAAATGAAATTAACACATGCTCTGAAAATGTCATCAGAAACCTGCCACCGCAGCAAGGTGGAGTTACAGCCCACACCGGCCTTCTGCAACAATACTCTCGATCCTGTACTCTTCCACTCCTTGCCGAGGAAGTGGGTGTGCTGTCAGGGTCACGTAGCTATCAGCTTGTATTCGGGAGATAGTGGGTTCGAACCCTACTGTAGGCAAAAGCCGGAGCTGTACCATAATTAAGGCCACAGCCACTTCCTTCCCACTCCCAGGCCTTTCCTATCGCATCCTCAACATAAGACCTATCTGTGTCGGTGCGACGTAAAGCCTCTTCTCCTTTCCTCGCCGTAAACGGGCACTCCCGAGCTCACTCAGCGTCGGCTCGTCTGACTCGGAGAGAGTACGTCCGACGTTCTTGTACAACATCTAATGGTGGCCTCAGCAGTTCGTTTCCATTTTGCCTTAGGACGCCCTCTTCCTCTCTTCGGCCATTTCATCCAACCAACACTGACATCTGAATCGACATTACCATCAGTTGCAATGGCTGATCCAAGATCAGCGCGTCGCAGCAGCTTGTAAAAATGAAAGCTTGCTGACGAGAAGTCTCGTGGATGTGTGCTAGGAAGTGCGAGGGGTAGGCATGGCCACCGCGCATGCGCCTGTCTTAAGTCTCAAGGCCTGACAATAAACATCTGTTCCGTCCGCGGTAACTCTTGCGAACTGAGGTGCTGTCGTGGTGAAGTTTAGAAGGGGCAGTGCAGTTCTGCCTTAGTCATACTTTTACTGTACGGGGCTGCATAATGAACAGTTCGATAAAGAATATGTATTAATTCAGAGAATATGTATTGATTGTCTGTCACGACTGATGTTTGTAGCCGAGAGTGTAGTATCTTGTTACTCGAGCCGCACCTACAAGCTGCCGCGACTTCTCGTCAGACGTAAATAGTAGAAGACGAGAGAACGAGTGCACATTCTCGCTGAGTTTTAACTCGCGATCTCGTCATCTGGAGGCCGACATTGATCGACAGAAGATTTATTTATTTATTTTATTTATTTATTTATTTATTTATTTATTTATTTATTTATTTATTTATTTATTTATTTATTTATTTAATTTATTTATTTATTTACTTATTTCGTTCGTAATCTGTTTACCCTCCATGTTCGGTTTTTTCCCTCGGACTCAGCGAGGGATCCCACCTCTACCGTCTCAATTTCAGTGTCCTGGAGCTTCAGACTCTGGGTCGGGGATACAACTGGGGAGGATGACCAGCCGGCCTCACCTGCTAAGCTGTACAGGGGCCTTGTGGGGGGATGGGAAGATTGGAAGGGATAGACAAGGAAGTGGGAAGGAAGCGGCCGTGGCCTTAAGTTAGGTACCATCCCGACGTTTGCCTGGAGGAGAAGTGGGAAACCACGGAAAACCACTTCCAGGATGGCTGTTGTGGGAATCGAACCCACTTCTACTCATTTGACCTTCCGAGGCTGAGTGGACCCCGTTCCAGCCCTCGTACCACTTTTCAAATTTCGTGGCAGAGCCGGGAATTGAACCCGGTCCTCTGGGGTTGGCAGCTAATCACACTAACCACTACACCACAGAGGTGGACTATTTATTTATTTATTTATTTATTTATTTATTTATTTATTTATTTATTTATTTATTTATTTATTTATTTATTTATTTATTTATTTATTTATTTATTTATTTATTTATTTATTTATTTATTTGTTTGTTTGTTTGTTTGTTTGTTTGTAAACACATACATGTACGAAGTAGGCCCGCTACGAATTACATTTTACACTTACTGTGTAAAAAATAAAATATTAACCGTAGAAAACAAACAGCACAATTTAAGAAAGGGGGCTTTATATCAACAAGTTATTTATAAATCAAGAAAGAAACAAGGACATAAAAAGATATGATCATGTTCGTGGCAGTATTAATATCCTGACCAGGTTGCCAACAGAGAAACGAGAGCCTACTCCTTTAATATACATTTCGATTTGGTTTTGAAGTGGTGATAGGGAATGAAGATGTCAATTTCATACAGGGCATTTGCTGTTGTGGGAGGTGGTGGAATGTTGAGGGTTGCTAGAGTGTTAGGCGCACGCGAGGGACGTGAAATAGTGGTCTATTACGGATCCTGCATGGACCAACATGTAACGGGAATTGAGGTAGTAAAGATGTGAATTTAAGACCACCATTAAAAATTGTGTGGAGAAAGCAGAGTTCTGTGTACTGTAGGACATTCACTCAGGTCAAAGATGTCGAAATATGTCAGAATCTGTCTGTCTCAGGTCGGAATTACTGAAGTGGCGTCGCGCGCTTAAAATCTTTGGGTGTGCACACAGAGTAGACAGTAGATTTTAAAAAATCTATGTATAAGTTGCCCCTCAGTCGGTTAATATGTTAACGGCAGCCCACTTTGTCTATATCGCAATGTCAGCGGGTGAGTTGACCGTGCGGTTAGGGGCGCGCAGCTGTGAGCTTGCATCCGGGAGATAGTGGGTTCGAATCCAACTTTCGGCAGCCCTGAAGATGGTTTTCCGTGGTTTTCCATTTTCACACCAGGCAAATGCTGGAGCTGTACCTTAATTAATGGCACGGCCGCTTCCTTCCCACTCCTAGCCCTTTCCTATCCCATCGTCGCCATAAGACCTGTCTGTGTCGGTGCGACGTAAAGCCAATTTAAAAAAAATGTGTATCGAAATAGTTTACTTTTTATTTTTGAATAACTATTAGAAAGCTAAGTCTGTCGAAATTAATTGTCATTAATAAATTTATAAACTGTTTGACAAAGGAAACGTATGGTAACAGTATTATACTTGAAAAAGAAACAACTTAACTAAAATAGAATGACATGTGTCATTCTTAAAAGAACATTGTCAGATTCTGTCAAATCACACTCAAATATTTAAAAATGTATACATATTTGTGTTTATTTCTGTTTAAATACTTAGTAACTTCAAATATGGAACTTATCTCAATGAAGTCCTTCATTGGCAGAATGAAGAACATAAGTTACAAATTAACTAAGTCGTAACTGAAAAGAGATGTCTTCAGATATTACAAAATATAAAGAATGAAGTATAGAAATAGTGTCATGGTACAAAATGTGTGATGCGATGTTACCTAGCAATAGTACCTTGAGAGCAATACAGGCCATGGATCTGAATAAAGAGAGCTGCACAGGCCTTGGATCTGTATATCATAACCATCTATCAATACTTCACATCACAACCTGCACGGTTGTTAGGTAACATCGTATACACATTTTAATGACATTTATGATGTTCGATTTTCCCAAAGGGAAAATTTTGGCACATATGCATGAAACTTGTATATGAACGTACCCAATAGACAGGTTTGCTCCTAAGCAGTAGAATAATGCTATTATACAATCTGAATTGCTATGATGATATTTGGTGGAGGTTAGGAGAACAGAACTCCCATGCTACCAACAGGAGAGGTAAAGTTTACAGGAAGTAGCCACAGTATGACATTGTACTTGAAGTTTAGTCTTTAGAGTCTGGGGACAGCATACGAGGATCTCTGTTACGCGAGAGATCACGCTCAAAATGCGAGGCCAAGAGGGAAAGCTCTGAATAATGATTATTTTCAACCGGGTAAAGAGAGACAATAGTCAACTCGTAATTTTGTGGAGAAAGCATTGGCCAGGAACAATTTTATTGTACTCTCGTGATTTGTGATGAACTCGGTCGATTACGCCGAACATTTTCTCTTTATTTAGTCCTTCTCTTACTTTGTCCCAGACGAAGCAGATTCCCATGACGTCCTGGTCGCCGTCCACGTCCTGTAATTACAAAGTCACAATGCCGTGATCGTTCATCGTGGGGACGGTTGCAGTAAGAACGGCTTCCAGCCAATGTCTCCAGCAGTCTGTTTTTGTAGAGGATATATGGGAAGTCACCATCCTTTGTGTCCCAGACAGCTCGGATTCCCATGGGAATTTCCCTCGTCCTGAGAGAGAGAATTATTTAACTTATTTGAATATCACATGTTTCTTGTATGGTGATCGTGGTCGTAATCCTCTGGATAGGGCTCTCTAAATACTAGGTATGCTCGCCCGCCATTTTGGTTCATTCCTGCACTACGTTGGTAAGGCAGTTGACCGCCTCAGCCTTGTATATCCCTCTTTTTTACTGTTTACCAAGCCTGAAAATAATACTAAACTAACATAATGTAAAAATACTAATTCTCTGTATTACTCAAACGGTTACTGAATATAAATGTTACCATATTTCGTACATTATTGTGTAATTTTTACTCAAGACGGTGACTGTAAAAGCAAAGTCGTTGATACTCGTAATTTGCCTTTTAAAAACAAACAAACTAGGCATATATTCTCACTGGAGAAATATTAGGAAAAATAGCTTACTAATAAATCGGTTTATTATTATTATTATTATATTATTGATAAGTAGAATAGGTTGTTCGTAACCTATGCGCCGCGGTACCTTCAAATGAAATTAGGGACACCGTGGTGTTGATATAGACTACTGCCATTCTTAAGTCATGGAATTTGACGTGATAATCGGTCAATGTCGAAGATACATAAATTGTGATAGAAGATTTTGATACCATATGATCTCAGTCGGTATTTCATACTTGCGTGAAACTGATTCATCGAACTAAAATAACGCTGAAATATGATGTATGAAGACGAACACACCCAAGTAACTGGGATTTTTTTAAAGCTTATTTCTTTCTTCTAAAATTTAGTCTCTTTTCTTATTTACTTACTTAATCTGTTGTCCGGCTCCATGGCTAAATGGTTAGCGTGCTGGCCTTTGGCCACAGGAGTCCCGGGTTCGATTCCAGGCAGGGTCGGAAATTTTAACCGTAATTGGTTAATTTCGCTGGCACGGGGGCTGGGTGTATGTGTCGTCTTCATCATCATTTCATCCTCATCACTACGCGCAGGTCGCCTACGGGTGTCAAATAAAAAGACCTGCATCTGGTGAGCCGAACTTGTCCTCAGACACTCCCGGCACTAAAAGCCATACGACCGGGCGAGTTGGCCGTGCGCGTAGAGGCGCGCGGCTGTGAGCTTGCATCCGGGAGATAGTAGGTTCGAATCCCACTATCGGCAGCCCTGAAGATGGTTTTCCGTGGTTTCCCATTTTCACACCAGGCAAATGCTGGGGCTGTACCTTAATTAAGGCCACGGCCGCTTCCTTCCAACTCCTAGGCCTTTCCTATCCCATCGTCGCCATAAGACCTATCTGTGTCGGTGCGACGTAAAGCCCCTAGCAAAAAAAAAAAACCATACGCCATTTCATTTTTTTTTAACTTCATCTGTTTACCCTCCAGGGTTGGTTTTTCCCTCGGACTCAGCGAGGGATCCCACCTCTACCGCCTCAAGGGCAGTGTCCTGGAGCTTCAGACTCTGGGTTGGGGGATACAACTGGGGAGGATGATCAGTACCTCGCCCAGGCGGCCTCACCTGCTATGCTGAACAGGGGTCTTGCGGGGGGATGGGAAGATTGGAAGGGATAGACAAGGAGGAGGGAAGGAAGCGGCCGTAGCCTTAAGTTAGGTACCATCCCGGCATTCGCCTGGAGGAGAAGTGGGAAACCACGGAAAACCACTTCCAGGATGGCTAAGGTGGGAATCGAACCCACCTCTACTCAGTTGACCTCCCGAGGCTGAGTGGACCCCGTTCCAGCCATCGTACCACTTTTCAAATTTTGTGGCAGATCCGGGAATCGAACCCGGACCTCCGGGGATGGCAGCTAATCACACTAACCACTACACCGCAGAGCGGACCCATTTTCTTATTTACCAGTATTTTAAAAATGACATTCTATGTGCAAAAAAAAAATTAGTGAATGTTATGCATCTCATCAGCTTATGCAGTTGTAATTAACAGAGGATTTTAGTTTATTCAACCGAACATTCATGAAACAAATATTATTATAAATTACATTCAGGAAGAAAACAGGAATAGAGTAACTACTTCTATAGCTGAATCTTCTCTCCCAGCCTGAAGTATTGCACTGATAATCAGTTACCAGTGACTTGTAAGGGGAGTGACTCACGAGCTGTGGAGAATATTGAACTTTTTTTACTTAGGCAAAGTTAACATTAGCTTTTTTTTTTTTTTTTTTTTTTTTTTTTTTTACAGAGATTCCTCTGGTTTGAGGAGAAATATTATGATTTCTCAACACAACTCACCTTGTTAAATTTCAAAGGGTTGCAACATTGGTTAACTTGCTCAGGCAGCACATTTAAAAAAAAATATGAAATTTAAGTAATATTTTACAAATTTACTGTCTCCTTTTATTACAGTATTTACAAAACAATGTCATTCCTTGTTTACATTTTCTCTTCTTTTCCGAAGCAGTCCCGTACATTTTACCTCGTTTCCGTATATTATACAATGCTCATAGTCCCTATAGAAAACCTCACAGTGACAAATTATATCCATAAAATCACAATTTGGTTTCTTTAGACCAGCCAAATTTAAAAAATTTACTAATGTTTCAGAGCTTGAATCAGAAAGCTCATAGTTCAAAAACTGTCTGCATATACCACAGATCTTGGTTTTCAGTAATGAATTTGTTGTACTACCACCAATGTTGAACAAATTATTTCTGTCATATGAAGTTAGTTTTGACAAATATTGTAACTGAGGAGTTTGGATACTGAACTCTTGTTGCTGGACTTTGGGGGCAGAACTGAATATTGAATGATCCACAGTGACTGTATTAAGGGGTGTAGTAATGTCAGTGGGAGTTGGATGCAGGTTTAAATCAGCAGTTGAAGTTAGAAGGTGTTGCAGAGGTAGTGGAGGCACAATGCAGATCAATAACAGAAGGAGAAATGGGTTCAACAATGTCAATGGGAGTGTGATACTGATCAAGAGAAGTTGGTGCAGTGACATCAATGGGATGCAAATTAAAGACAGAAGTTGAAATGATGTCTGAGGAAGTAGAATTAAATACTGTAGTTTCAGAAGAAAATGCAGTACTGTCAATGAAAGAGGGCATAGGTGGTGTAGGAACTGAGGCAGAAAATGGTGCAGATGGAATATTTTGTGGTATATGATCAATTAAGAATGAATCACTGTCACTAAAATAGGAAGATCTCTTTACATCTGAGATAAATTGGGAAACTGTTATAAGTTTCAATGCTTTGAGGCACTGTAGTGCAGAGGGACAAGAACCAGCTTTTCTCCTAACTTGTGAGAAAATATTTTCAACACCATCTTGAGTAAACCTGTGCAGTAGCACAAATTTATTTCCTTCATTTAGAAGTTGCTCTGAAATTGAACACAATGACAATGTTGACATTAATCATTCCTGTATTCAGAGGTTTCCAGCCATTACTTATTGAAATATTTTGAAAGATCTCTACAAATCGACTAAGGAATTGAAATTTTACATTTTTGTTTTTACCAGTCACACCTGCCTTTGCAACCTTCGAGGAACATATTGAAAACCACTGTGCAATTAACCGACAAAAGTATGCTGTAGTTAATGCTTCAGGGGACAACATTTTTAACGTTACAGCCAACTCTAGTGCTGCTGCTGTCTTTACTGAAAAGAAGCGAACAGCTGAGCCAACATTCATTTTACTAAAATGACTTGGCTCCACATCAGCTCTCTGCAAATGATGAAGTAATCTCAATTCCTTGTTCTTATTAATTTCCAAGTGCCACAGCTGTACAATACATTTTCCAGACACAAAGCTATTCGGAAGCCCTTCATTTCCTACAAGTGACTGAGGGAGATGAAGACCTGTATTTAAAACTGCACTTTTCAAGTTTCTAAGGAGATGGCAAACGTCTGGTACTACATAAATTTCATTATTATTAATACTGAACTTGACATTCCTTCGACTTTCATTTCGTGTCACCTCTGCACCAAAAGCAGCCCACATAGCTCTGTTGTTACTACCCATATCTGAAGAGATAGAGAGAACACAAAGGCCACACAGCTCTGAAAAATGAATACATCTTTCAATAAGTTGTTTTTGTAAAACACCTTTGGTTGAAGGGCCTGTTACTTCACATGCTATTACCTGTTTCCAAGCACTTTTTACATCTTTGATTAGAACAAGAGTAATGTGGGTACCTAAAGACTCAGTATCACCAAGAGTAATATTTCCACAAAAAGAATACTCATGCTTATTAAAATCAATTGACTTACTTATTTCCATTTCATCGATGGAGAGAGTACACACTCTGTCTAATACATCAAGCGCTTGCACTTAACATCTCAAAGGCTCAAGAAGGTCTTTAAAAATGCCAAACTCTATTCTTAAATGTCTAATTTGTTTAGTGAGTGTACTGTAGGAAGGGATAGGATAATTTGTGCTACGTAAATAATTGTAGCCATGAATACCTAAACTGAACCTAAGCTTTAAACCATAAACAATGGATTCATTGCTCCATGGTGAAGGTGTGTGTTCTAAGGCTGAGATCTGTTCATCATTAAGAAATGTCTTCGTTAATGCATTTTTCTTGTGAAGTTCACTTCTTAATGAGTTGATTTTTTCCTGCAACTCTGCTATTGTAGAACTAGTAGAAGGTCCAAAGGCTTCACTATTTGATGAACAGCCTTCTTCATTCTGAAGCTGTTGTTCAGAAACATTCCCTTCTGAATGCTTATTTTCATCTTGTGAAGTCTTCTGGAAGAGAATATAAATGTTATTATAACAAGGAAGCACATAATGGATCTGAACTAAAAGTGATCTCACATATCCTCATTCCACTAGGCATTCCTTTTGTCAGAATAATTAAAGACTGGCTCATTTTAGGCAATCAGAAAAATTACACATTTATATTTATAATTATTTGTTAAACAATACATCTGTGCTAAAAATATTTAAAGTAATTTATCTGCTGCTTCTTCGTTTTCTGTACATTATCAACGGAATGATTGTTTTTTACTCTGTACTCTGAACAAAATTTATATTTTATGGTATTCTTTGTCAGTTTGGCAACCTCTGTCATTTGAGGAAGAATAAATATTATTATACATACCTTATACTGAGACTTTCTGGCAGATAAAAGTCTCCTGGGGGGATTTGGGACATTAAACAATGTAGGAATTGCATTGGGCTTCAGTTTTTTCCAACCATCTGCTCTCTTTTGTTCCCACTGATTATCTTCAAAGTGTACCTAAAAGGGAAAACATTGCACATGAAGATTATGAATCTTGATCCCCAACTGAAAGAAGCTTTCCCTGCATTGCAAGTTAGCATCTCTCATACAAGATAGTACAAGGTTTTATATCTGTGGATTTGCACATTATGAATCAATATAAATAATGTTCACCTAGTTATTGTACCTACTATTGCACCAGTACATCCACTATAAACAGACCTATCCAATATCTGATTTTAAGAGGGAAAGCAGAGAAATTCATTGTTTTCTGTATTTTTTTAACCATGCTCTGCATTATCATGTTCACTCTGAACCTGGTAAAGAAAATTCACCTTTATGAATAAATTTATTACAATCATTGCTACAATGAATTGATCTGTCCACTACAATGAAAGATTAATTTGGTCTCATTTGTAAATAATACTGGAATCTCAACTGAATCAGGTACGGTACTAGAAAAGGTCATGAACCAACTTACAATGGCTTTTCCATCTCCTGACTCATGTTCTTGTTCTGGAACATCATGAATTTCAATATTTTAAGCAGAAACATGGCAATAGACCTACCGTTCTATGTTCGTATGACATTGTCATGAGTCCTAGTACTGTGGTCATTTCATATCAGACATTTCTGCTAGATAGATGAATACAACTAAGCAGGGAGAAACAGTGTTCCCCCTTCTCTGCAGAGAATAGGTACCATTCTATGATATTTTTATAATAACTGATGCCCATCATTACAGAGATGAACCTTACAGTAAAGCATTTTAAAATGCTCAAAATGTCTCCGTTTTGCAAATATATGCACGTACCTAAAATGGTACTCATATCTGTTGACATTATTGTTGAATTGGTACCTACAATTTTGTAACTGATTTGAAGTAGGTACCAGTTTTTATTTCCTAGCCCCGATTAAAATTTGCAATCATGTTACACAGGTACCAAAAAATCTTAAGTGTAGCCTATTTATTAACAAAACAAAATCCTCAAACATTTACACCTTACCTACCTCCACATCAAAACTATTAAGGGCTTATGATTATTGAGACAATATTTAAAATATCATAGTGGTAAGGTACACATAGACATTACTTTAATGGAATATTGCTTAAACGGTACCGGTAAGTAAAATTTCCAATCTTTACTTGGGTGGACAGAAGTATGACCTTTCTAACCTATGCTATTCATCAGCATACCGGTATAGGCCTAATATAATTTTATTCTGAATTAGGCATATTACGAGGAAGTTTTAGTATTTTATGATCAGGCATTATTCCCATGCAGACAGCCTTTCTACTAAATCTATGCGGCTATTATCGGTAGTCTGCCCTTTTTGATCAGACCAAATCTGTATCAGAATTTCGATGCATAAGAAGTGATAATTGATCGTACTGTGCATACTTGAAAATAATACCGACAACAGAGAGGCAAGCTATAGCACTAAAAAAGTAAATGACTCTCAGCATTAATCATTAAAAAGGTACAGTACTTCTAACCCAATGTTTAATGTGAAATAACTTACCTCACAAAGCCTCGTAGTTGATGTTGGTTTCCACCTGTCACGTCTACAGTTCTGAAGCCAGCTTGCTCTCCTAGATTTTTCAGAAGGGAATCTAAACAACCTGTATCCCGCACTGGAGACATTACTACAATTAGGTGCAGAACAACCCACCATAATGAAATAAATATACACACAAATATAGCACTATTCTGTCCATGCACGTAGTGATTAAAGCGATACATTCAATGTGATGAAGGGAGCGCTCGTAGGAGAAACTAGAGTTTGATCACATGGCACATTGCGCATGTATGAACCAAAATGGCGGGTAAGCATACCCATCTTATAGAGCCTTACCTCTGGAACCCGGGTCTTCAACGTACGGGTCATTATAGCTGGTTCACATTGTTACTGGCTGTTCAGGAAGGCAGTGTGATACAAATTCTGGCCAACGCCTGGTGGTGGTGGTGGTGGTGGTGGGGTTATTGTTTCAAGGGGAAGTACAACTAGGCAACTATCCTCTATACTGTATAAGACTTACCAAAGAGAAAAATAAATGGAAGGCACCCGACACTTAGTAAAATGAAGATATCGGCCAAAGAAAGACAAGGGCCACGTAGGGCGTGAAAATAAGACTCCCTAGCCCTCGAATACTCTAATAGCATCGGGGTTGGAAAAGAACAGTTGACCACGGGAGGTCGGATAGGATAGATGAAAGAGAGAAGCCTAGTACAAGTACTGTAAGTGGAAACAATGCCAGGACTCAGCTAAGAGCCTCGTGGTCACCAACGCACGCTTCCAAGTTGAGAGCACCTGGGGCCCCTTTTAGTTGCCTCTTCAGACTGGCAGGGGATACCGTGCGTGTTATTATGCCACCCCCACCCACAGGGATATCGGTATCTCGAAATAAAAACCGGGCTAAGTTGTTCATGCAGTAGATTGTTGGCCTTCTGAGCTGTCGTAGGTGGGTTTGACCCCTGCTCATTCCAGAAGCTGGTTAGATCCTCAAATGATACCGCCAAACTTTTGTGCTTGTAGGGAAAACGCAAACACCGGTGAGAGCACCAAAATGAGGCGTACTAGGAATGATGAAGAGTGTTGTTGTTTGCCTTTGCTTTCCTCACTGGGCTAGAAAGTGCTATTGCAGCACGACTGAGTGTTGAGTGACACATTTAATAAAACTCTAACGCACTAATCGTGCTCCGAATGTCACTACTCATCACTCATATCCTAGCAGCTTCCATATTGTCACACATATGGATGAGACTGAGACTTCAGTGGAAGCTACGTTTTACTCTGGTTCTTGCCAAGAGTGTCGTTAATCTTAAACGTCTAAAATAACATTTTTATTTCGTGATTTCTTTATTTCATCATACATCCTTCAAATCCCCTACAATTCATTGAGAATATCCTATACAAGGAATGAGTAGAAGGTAAAAATTATAAAGAATTAATTCATTTAATTGTCGAACCCTCTTCTTGCACTGACGATATTCTTTTGACTGCTGCGCAGACGACTTTGGTCCTGGAGATTGGTCTCTTTTTGTTAGGAATTTAGTGGTCTTTTCAATGGTGATAAGAATCTAGGGCTTTGAAAAAGAAGCAGCAGTCCAGAAAGGAATGAGGTAATGCTGCAGTTTGCCCCCTTTCCCTTTCAAAGTTAATATTCAACAAGTGGTAAAGGAAATCAAAAAGGAATTTGGAAAGGGAATCAGAATCCAAGGAGAGCAAATCAAAACTCTTTTTCCGATGATATTGTTACTTTGTCTTAGTTTGCAGAAGATCGGGAGAAATTGCTGAATGGTATGGACAGAGTCTTGGGGAAGGAGTGCAAGATGAAAATAAATAAGTCCAAAATGAAAATAAAGGAGTTCAGTCGAACAAAGTTAGGTGATATAGAAAATATTGGCTTAAAAATGTCTTAAAAGAAGTAGGTGAATATTGTTACTTGGTTAGTAAAATAACTAACGATGGCAAAAGTAAAGAGGACATAAAATGCAGACTGACACAAGCAAGGAAGGCCTTTCTTAAGAAAAGAAATTTGCACACTTCGAACATTGATGTAGGAATTAGAAAGATGTTTTTGAAGACTTTCTTCTGGAGCGTGGGATCGTATGGAAGTGAAATGTGGACGACATCTAGCTCATAAAAAAAAGAGAATAGAAGCTTTTGAAATGTTGTGTTATAGGAGAACGCTGAAGGTGAGATGGGTAGATCGAATCACTAATGAAGAGGTACTGAATCGAATTGATGAGAGCAGATCGAATTGGCTACAATTGACGAGAAGAAGCGAGAGAATGATAGGACACATCCTAAGACACCCAGGACTCGTTTTTGAGGAAAGTATAGGCGGTAAGAACGGAAGTGGTAGACGAAGGTATGAATATGACGAGCAGATTAGAACAGATATAGGGCGCAATAGTTACGTAGAAATGAAAATGTTAGCACGGGATAGGCTGGCTTGGACAGCTGTATCAAACCAGTCTATGGACTGATGACTCAAACAACATCAATGGTGGAGTAATGGGACGTTTTAGTTTACTTTGTTGTAATTAAAAGTTCAATATTATGAACATGTATCGAAAATGTCACTTTTTTAATGAGATTTCAGTGCTTCGCTATCTGAAATAATGTTTAAGTCATTTTGTAGGATATCATATAATCTTCCAAACGATAATTTGATTTTCGAAATAAAACTGATGGTTCGGAATTTATAACGATTGCCCTCGAGCCGATGAATGTTACTACTGTATTAGGTATATTTCTTTGTGTTGCAATTACGTATATCTGAATTTACTTTACCTGCTGTGTTAGTATGACTTAAGTTGTGTTTAATTTTAATCATCATGCTTACTGACGCTTTGTACCGAAGGCTATCAAGTGACAGGACCGTGCAGGATTTGTGTATTTTGGAGGTTGGTGTTAACACATACAATTTAAAAATTATTTTCGGTGCTCTTTCCCTTAGTATTTCAACATTCTGAAAAAGTCTTCACAATAACAGTGCCAGATATGAATTATATGTCATGTGGTTTTCAATAAGTGCACAGGATATTATTGTTATACATACATTCGTTTAGCCCATTAAGGAGCACGTGGAACCATTAAATAGCACTGTAATTCTTCATCTTATTCTTCTTATCTTCCCAAAACTTACTCATCCTTTCACTTTGGGCCTGCCGTCTTTCTTGTGTCCATGAGTTTTTGAGTTTCAGGCTTTTCTCAGATGGATTCTTGGGTGCAAATTTATGGCTGTTGATCTTTTGTCTGTATGTATTCCTTGCGGTTGCCATTGGATCAACGTCGACTTCTGCGAGGTCCTTTTGTGCAACCACTAGCCAGCGAACTTTGGTTTTCGCTTTCCATTGATAATAAGAAATATTTTCTTAGTCAGGCGTGAGTCATCCATTCGTGCTAAATGTCCATAAAATTTCATACGCCGTTTGCGTGCGACTGAAGTGAATCGCTCAGTTAATGCATAGAGTTCTTCCGAGGTTTTTCGCATCAATTTACCCTCTTGAAACTTGGGCCCGAATATCTTCCTCAGTACCTGTCGTTCAATTTTCTCAATGTCCTTGATGTTGTTATTATTATTATTATTATTATTATTATTATTATTATTATTATTATTATTATTATTATTATTATTATATGAGCATAAGACCATTACGAATACGCAGAGTATTTAGAGGCGTGCAATTGCTCTCCTTCCCCATATATTTTCCATTCTTTTATTCTGGGCTTCGTTTCTGTCTTCAGACCAAGTTGTTCCAGTCGTCTCTTATTCAACTTGCGATTTGTGAATTTTTGATCTGAAGATTACCCTACTTTGTAGATCTTCTGGTGTAATCCCTGACTGTTTCAAACCGGTTTTGATTTCGCCAATCCATCTCATTGTGTGTGTTTCGGCTTTAATCTTGTTTCCGTTTAATTTGAGTATTTCTTTTGTAAGTCTGTCTGGATGCATTCTTTTAATATGTCCACAGAATCTTAACCTCCGTTTTCTAATGTCACTCTGAATATTTGTGCACTATTTGATTTCCTGTCTGCCTCTGAGTCGGTATTGTCCGTCGGTGTGTTTTGGGCCTAGATTGTTCTTATGATTTTGCGTTCCTGTTTTCCTCAAATGTTTTCAGTGTCTGCTTTCCTGTTCAAAATTACCGCTTCTGACTCATAAAGATGTTCTAGTTTTATGAGTGTATTGTAAAGTCTTAATTTTGTGTGCTTGGGAGAAAATTTTTTGTTGCGGATATTTTGGGTTAGTTTATGTGCAGTTTCCATTCTTTGGCATCTAATTTCAGTGGCTTTTGTTTCGAGCGCATTTTCCTGAATTGTTTCACCAAGATACTTAAATTGTGGTACTCGTTTAATTTTTCCATATTTTGTCGCCATGAATTTTGGTGCTTGTTTCAGGTCATGTATTCTGTCGTTTCAAAAGATATGTGAAGGCCGACTTTTTCCGAAATTTCTTTCAGGAGTTCAGTTCGATTTTGGGTTGTTGAAATGTCTCGGGTTAAGATTGTTAGGTCGTCTGCAAATGCTAAGGAATCTATCGCTAGTTGTCCTCTGCCTAAAGTGATTGGTAGGTGAATTTTTAGCCTAATTTCTATTTGTGCCAGCCAGCCCCGCGGTGTAGGAATAGCGAGCCTGCCTCTTACCCGCAGGCCCCGGGCTTGATTACCGGCCAGCTCAGGGATGTTTACCTTCATCTAAGGTCTGCTTCGAGGTCCACTCAGCCTACGTAATTACAACTGAGGAGCTATCTGACGGTGAGATGGCGGTCCCGCTCTAGAAAGCCAAGAATAATGGCCGAGAGGATCCGTCGTGCTGACCACACGACACTTCTTAATCTGCAGGCCTTCGGGCTGAGCAGCGGTCGTTTGGTAGGCCATGGCCCTTCAGGGCTGTTGCGCCATGGGGGGGGGGGGTCTGTTTGCGCTATTATTGTATCACATTTTCAAGGAAGCAGTTGAGGAGTAAAGGTGAGAGGCCATCTCCTTGTCTTAACCCCGCTTTTACTTCAAAGGGGCATGAGATATCGCCCAAGAATTAACCTTGGACTTCGTGTCTGTCAGTGTCTGTTTTATGATTGCTGTAATTATTATTATTATTATTATTATTATTATTATTATTATTATTATTATTATTATTATTATTATTATTATTATTATTATTTTGCTAGGGGCTTTACGTCGCACCGACACAGATAGGTCTTATGGCGACGATGGGATAGGAAAGGCCTAGGAGTTGAAAGGAAGCGGCCGTGGCCTTAATTAAGGTACATCCCCAGCATTTGCCTGGTGTGAAAATGGGAAACCACGGAAAACCATCTTCAGGGCTGCCAATAGTGGGATTCGAACCTATTACCTCCCAGATGCAAGCTCACAGCCGCGCGCCTCTACACGCACGATTATTATTATTATTATTATTATTATTATTATTATTATTATTATTATTATTATTATTATTATTATTATAATTTAGCTACATGTCTTTCAGATTAATCATATGCTTCAGTATAACCTTATTCATAGTTTCTAGTAACGTCGGATCGTGTAGAAATGAAAATCTAGCAGGTGATAAGTCATACAAGGCGTATGCCAGTGTCCAGCAGAATGTGGCTCATGTAAACAAGTCGTAGAGCGTATTGTGTTCTTGTTTGTAGCAGGTATGCACTGCGGAGGAGGAAAACGCGTGCTGGTAATGGCAGTGCGGCACTGGCAGCCTGCTTGTTGAGTCAGCTACTTGAAGATTGTTTCCGGAAACAATATTGTGTTTATTACGTCATCCAAGTAACAACTGTGCATATGTGGTCAATATACACGAGTTGACAGCAGCCGACCATAAAAGGAATAAAATATAGGAACTAAATTGGTGGAATATATACAAGATGATAACTTAATATTGGGTGATGTGGTCGTCCTGGGTAGATCCGCAAGATATCTGAGACATTTTATAGTTATTTATCGTAAAAGGTCCAATGTTTTGACTCTCGACTGGAATGTCGGAACGAATTAAAGAGAAGCAAAGCAAAGTCATCTCCGTACAGGCAAGGCCAACTAGATAGACAGGCCATAAGGCTCTCCCTCCACTTCGGGCGCTACGTCACACAAGTCGCCAGCTGCTTCTCTTCTCGCCAGTGACTTGTAGGCTGATCTGAACCTCGCAGCAGTGAGGCTATCGATGGTGTTGAATGATTTAAACGTGTGTGAACATTGTGAATTATGGCCACGTCGTGTTGTATACCTGGTTGTAGAATCAACTATAGTTCAAAACAGCATAATATTTCAGTGTTTAAATTTCCTACTGACTTGTTTCGGAAACAAAAGTGGATCATAGCCATCCATCGAAAAGAATTCAGTTGTGTGCATAAAACACTTCGACGAACGTTTCGTAATTAGGATGGATTCTGTTAAAAGACCTGATGAGTGAGTCTATTTTAACTGTAAAACCTAACCATTTAAAACTCTCAAACGGCGCTATTCCTAAGTTTGAAAATGTGGCTGCCTATCTGTCTAAAAATCTTCCAACACCGAGCAAAACTCCTATTCAAAGACAAGAAGAAGTGGAAAAACGGGAAGAAAGAAAGAAAGAAAGAAAGAAAGAAAGAAAGAAAGGAAAGAAAGCTGAAGAAGAAGATGACAGGATCAAGGACTTCGATGACGTTCAGGGTAATTTCAGTATTAAACGCAAATTAGATTTTGATGAAGTTTTTGTCAGTTTTAACATCCAAAGTCTCTGTATTATCAACTGAGGAAAATATTCCGAAAATTTGTACTTCTTTAACATTAAACGAGGCTCTTGATTTTAGAGCCATTAAACATAATATTTTCATGAATGATAATCTTGGTATATGTGCATTAAGTGACGGGGGCAAGATCTTAAAATGGACAAATTTAAAAAGTATTTGTAAATTCCTGTTTAGTACTGCTTCAATATTTTTCGCATTTCCTGGTGCGTAAAAGATGATAAGACAGTCAACGTTTCTTACAATGCCTCACCCGCTGTATTTACAGTCTTTTACTGCAAAACTAGGCACGGAAAATTCGGGTATTGATGATTCACATTGGAATGACTTGAAAAAGAAACTAAAATTGTTAAATGAGCATGAAAGATTTTGTAACATTTTGGATGGAGTCTACGTAAAACCTGAAGTGAACTATAAAGGAGGAAAGGTTTTCTTGTTAGTGGCTTTACGTCGCACCGACACAGATAGGTCTTATAGCGACGATGGGAGGGGAAAGGCCTAAGAGCTGGAAGGAAGCGGCCGTGGCCTTAATTAAGGTACAGTCCCAGCATTTTCCTGGTGTGAAAATGGGAAACCACGGAAAACCATCTTCAGGGCTGCCGACAGTGGGATTCGAACCCACTATCTCCAGATGCAAGTTCACAGCCGCACGGCCAAATCTCCGGGTAAAAGGAAAGGTAGATGGAGTTGATTTTAGTAGTAAAAGTGGAGAAAATAACACTACATTAGCTACAACTGCACGAACTTTTACGTAGTCATCCAGTCTTTAAAAAAAATAAAGACGTTGTTGATTTGTTTCCATGTAAGAACCTAATGTGACGTTTCTTAGAAGAACTTACTTTGCAAGTCTTTAAAGTATTAACAGATAGGCCTATAGGTTATAAGGTTGCAATGCATAATTTCTGATAATAACAGTGTTAGTAGGAAAATGTTTGAAAAGCTGTGCAAAAGCAATTTACAAACGACTTTTCAAAACCCATTTGACGAAACACAAAAAATAAATAAATGTATGATACTGTTCATTTATTTAAAAGCTTAAGAAATAACTTTCTCCAGCAAGCTGACAACTTACCCTGACTTTGACAACCCTGAGTCAGACAAAAAATGTCTGAGTCTATCTAGTGTGGCCTTGGCTTGGTCCTGCCATGAACCAAAAAGTGTTGTACCGGTACCCAACTCCTTTAGAGCTACAAAATGTAAACCTGTACCGGTATACTAATGTTTTTACATTAGGATTCTCATAGAAACGTTCTGATTTCGCTTGTCAACAATGTTCTGGAAAACGAAAAGGTCATGTTTAAAACATGTGGAGATTGTAGAAGTAGCTTTAAACATTTCGTTGACAAATGTATATACATCTTCTGTAATATATTATTGAATATCAACAGAAAAGTTAGCGTAGACAAACTCATGGCTAAGAAGAAGGAATCCTCAAGAAAAGAAAAATGTATAAACTGAAACCTTACGAATTGTTAAGCAAGTTTTAAATTGAAGCTTAATTTCTAAGAAATGTTCCAGACTATTGTTGTGAATTGCCATCATGTATTTGTCTAGTAACATTAAAACTATTTTTATACGTATTATGGGTTGCAATCTTTTATATGATAACGTGTTCCGTTACAAATGACAGATGTCAGCTTAATTTTACGTAAAGAAATGTACATAAACTGCCCCGTCAGTTTTCTTGTAGTATACAAGCCTAAATAAAGCTACAATTGAAGGAGTGTTCAATTATATCGTTAAGGTTGAATAAATGAACAATATCATGGTGAAAATGAGAGCGGGCCGTACACTGGCATGCTGAACGCCAGCCACTCTCGTGACGTCACGGTGCAAGCCTTGTGGCCTGTCTATCTAGTGCGGCCTTGGTACAGGCCATGAAGGTCCTCGCAGGGGTGGAAAGTAAAGGCTTCCACTAACCGTAACCTGCGCACTAGGTGGAGAAGAGTGGTAAGATATCCACATGGCCGCCTATACTTCCAGTAATTAACCTGGTACTGATTTTTGGTGTAGGCTGAATGAACCTCAGGGCCATGTGCACGTTAGCAAATGGAAATTTCGTTTCTTAAATGTTTCTACTTCCTGATGGGGAATCGAACCCACCTCCTTCCAGGTGAACCAAACACGCATTTACCGCCTTGAGCAGGCAGCCCCTAATATTGTTGAGATGCCAGGTATCTATCCTGGTACCTCTCGCTCGGAACGAATTACCTACGTGAAAACTTTCGCCCTTGTAACGTACAATACTATCTTATTGCGAATGATATAATACTGTATGGAGTAATGCATAAGTTACAGGATTGTGACTGCAATGTTGTAAGATGGACAGCAGCCAATGGCATGGTGGTAAACGGGGTAAAACATATACACAAAGAGGAAAAGTCCACTTTTTACCGGTAATTACTATGTTGATTGGGTGATTGTACCTGACGGGGATCATTGTACATACTTAGGTGTTAATATAAAGAAAGATTTTCATTGGAGTAATCACATAAACGGGACTGTAAATAAAAGTTACAGATCTCTTCTTATGGTTATGATGGTATTTGGCAGTTGTAGAAAGGTTGTAAAGGAGAGGGCGTATATGTCTCTGGTAAGATCCCAATTAGGGATCCTCACCAGCATTGCTTGATTCGAGAATTGGAAGAGATCCAAAGGAAAGTAGCACGATTTGTTCTGGGTGATTTCCAACACAAGAGTAGTGTTATGAAAATACAGCAAACTTTGGCCTGGGAAGACATGGGAGTAAGCAGATGAACATTCTGACTAAGCGAGATGTTCCGAGCTGTCAGTGGAGAGATGGCATGGAATGATTCAGTAGGTGAATAAGCTTGGGTGGAGTTTTTTAGTAAAAATCTTAAGTGACTTGTTTTTTTAAATTTACTGACCGTTTGTAACCAATGCATAAGCAGTTACAACATTTGATGTATATTAAAAAGGCGAAAAATTGATATCCTTATTTCCAAGGTAATATTACATGATAGCTAAAAACTGATTACATGTTCCCTTTCAGCGCCCCAAAATTTTTGCAACACTACATTCGAAGTAAAAACATTGAGAAAAAGAATTAGATGCAGGGCAGTGTAATGAACCTTTAAATAATCCTGTGCCTTTCTCAACAAGCAAACAATACAAACTCCACAGCGCTACAGTCGTAATGGGTCTTGACCTACCAAAAAACCGCTGCTTAGCCCGAAGGCCTGCAGATTACCAGTTGGCGATTGGTCAGCGTAACGTATTCTCCCGACTGTTATTCTTGGCTTTCTAGACCAGTGTTGTCATCTCACCGTCACATAGCTCCTTACTTATTCCCACGAAGGCTGAGTGGACTTCGAATCAGCCCTCAGACCATTGTAAAAAATCCAAGACTTGGCCGAGAATCGAATTCGGGTCCTCTCGATAAGAAACAGGCTCGCCAGTCCTAAGTCGCAGGACGGGCAATAAATGTTCTTAACAAGTTTCCAAAATTTTAGATTTGTATTATCATTCTTGAACAGTTTATCAACTTAAAGTGGAATGAGTTTGTCAGTAAGATTTGCTGAATCACTGTATTCATCACGCTCCCTCAATTTAAAATAAGTACATACATATATAAACCAATGCAAACCAAATCCCATGGTGCAACAGCCGCGAAGGGCCTTGGCCTACCAAGCAACCGCTGTTCATCCCGAAGACCTGCAGGTTATGAGATGTCGTGTGGTCAGCACAACAAATCCTCTCGGCCTTATTCTCGGCTTTCTAGACCGGAGGTGCCATCTCACCGTCAGCTAGCTCTTCAATTGTAATCACGTAGGGTGAGAGGACCTCGAACCAGCGCTCAGAACCAGGTAAAAATCCCTGACCTGGACTGGAATCGAAATCGGGGCCTCCGGTTAAGAGGCAGGCACGCTACCCCTATACTGTGAGCCCGGCCGCATACATACATACATACATACATACATAACCATTATAAACTATTAACCCTTGAAGCGTTCAGTGTACAGGCCTCTGAGAAGGTAATGAATGAATGAATGAATGAATTAATTAATGAAGCGTTTCTTAGTAACTAGCTCTGTGACCTCGTTTAGCTCAATTACAACGTAATAAATACATAAATAAATAAAAATACAAATAAAAATAGTTAGAGTCTGTACCCTCAGTTCCGAATAATTTGAAGGAGAGTATACTATACTGGCGATGAGATAGCGGTTAAAACGCACATTAGCGAGGAGAATGAATTAGCTACTGTGTGTGATGGTAACCGCTATAGTACATCTGGATACGGTGCAGATGTTTCAATGTCTAACATCTGGATTCCTTTTGTAAGTGGTGTTTACTCGGGCACGCATACCTAACCGTACTCATTCCAGTAGCAGCTGGTAGCTCTACAGTCGTACGACATTCCTTGGACTGTTTTATCACTTGTGATTGTAATAACAGACAGCTCATCTCTCTCGTCGAGTATCAGAATAAGTTATTAACAAGTATTTAGAACAATCATCATCATGACCCTACTCCGATGTTCTAGGGCGGTAAAAATAGGTGTTGCCGGATAAAAATATTTTCCGAAGACAGGACGCAAAACTTCGAAAAATTTAGTCTAAATTTCGAAAGAAAACTGTCATAATTCTGATGATTTTACTGAGAATTACGGTAATCTATATTCATGCCTATATTCTACATTCACCGGGCGGAGTTACTGTGCGTTGTTTTTCGGCTATAGAGCCAAGCTCTGCACTCGGGAGGTGAGTGGGTTCGAACTCCACCACCGTTTGTCCTGAGAATGGTTTCCTGTGGTTTCCCATTTTCACTTCCAGAAAAATGCCGGCACAGTTCCTATGCATAGGCCACAGCCGATTACTTATCATACTTCATTCACCATCATTCATTTCGTCATTAGTTCCTGAGCTGAAGTTAGCGACGGGAAGGGCATCCGGCAATAAAAAGCATGCCATATAATTTAATCTGGCCTCATCCCCGACCTCGTATCAGGAAACGGGACTATACATACATTTTAAAGTCTACGTTCATTAACTGCAGGCTGCCATAGAGACAAAGATTTCATTATGGTATTCAGCAGTTAGGCCTATAATGTAATACAGAAGATTGAGATTTTTTAAACTGGTTAATAATAATGATAATACCGTATGACTCGCGGAGAGGGCTAGTGCAAGTCTTTCGAATTCACGTTGTAGACGACCGGCGCGTGTGTAATGGTGGAGCACCGCTTGTGATGAATATTAATGTTTAAGAAGGCAAACGCACATACTCACTTCCCAAGCTAGAGAAATGACCCAATGAAGGTTAAAATCCCCGACCCGGCCGGGAATCGAACCCGGGTGCCTCAGTATTCCGATGGAGTCCCTCAATATATTTGTTGCGGTGTATCTGATTAAGGCCTTCGACAATCTAAACGTTTTGAAGAAATTGTCAAAAAAGCGTAGAACGGTATCTCTGGCACCGATCATCAATTCACCATTTAACGATGAGATATAGAATAGCTCAAGTCTGGCTCCCAGGCTGAATGATCAGAGTCGAGTCCTTTCTATTCAGACGGCCCTGAGTTCGATTCCTGGCTGGGCCAGGAATTTTAGGCGAATCTGGTCATTTCCTCCGACTCGGGAACTGGATGTTTGTGTTTGTCCCAATGTATTACTCTTGTTATACAGTGCATACAATATGCTACACTACCAACCAGCGCAGAAGCACGGAGTAGTGTATGTAGCCCTCCACGTAGGGTGGGCACATAGGAAGGACATCCAGTCATCAAACATGACCAAGTCCACATGTTTAACAGTTCACAATCGCGACCTAACAAGAGTGTGCGAACAGAATAATAATAATAATAATAATAATAATAATAATAATAATAATAATAATAAGAAGAAGAAGAAGAAGAAGAAGAAGAAGAAGGAGAAGAAGACCCATCACTTTCTCTTCTTCCTCCCCGCCTTTACAAATGAAGTCCTTCATCAGGTATTAAGCGAGTTGGCTGTGTGGTTAGGGGCGTACAGCTGTGAGCTTGCATTCGGGAGATGGTGGGTTCGAAGCCCACTGTCGATAGCCCTGAAGATGGTTTTCCTTGGTTTCTCATTTTCACAACAGGCAAATGCTGTACCTTAATTAAGTCCACGGACGTTTCTTTCCCACTCCTAGCCCTTTCCTATCCCATCGTCGCCATGGCATCTTCCTCTGTCGGAGCGACGTAAAGCCAATTTTAAAAAAATCTTCACCAGGAGAAGAATTCCCATATCAAGTTAGAAATCAAACAAGCAACTATTTTTATGTAAATGTCGATATCGTGTTCAAAAGAAAAAATAATTAAACTCTCGGTTCCAAAGTAGAGCAAGAACAGCCAGATAAATATAATTTGTCAAGATATTGTTGGGGATTACCAGGGACCTTAAAACTAAAATCGCAGGTCAGACAAGTGGCGTGTTTTACTATTGACTCTACCCATTTCCGACCCTTGTCCCGACTCTATATGGGGTCGCCTAAGAAGTGATATGAGTCCTCGTAGCGACTTTTTACGACCGAATGCCCTTCCTGATGTGAACCTCATCAGAGGAGTTAATGAGATGAAATGGCGTGATATATGATAGTAGGAAGGGAGAGAGTGAAACCCGTTGCCGCCACATATCCTACTTCTGTCGAGTAGCACCAAGGGTCTGCTAAAGGCTTAACGTCCATACGTCGGGCGAATCACCATCAACAGCGTTATATGCCCGCATTCTACATGGACATTGCAGAGAGATTTGCAACTGAATCCAAGTTTTTGGCACACAATTTAGTGATTTGAAATTGCATATCACCTCATTTCCAACCAAGCTGGCCAACATTCTGATGGAAAAAAAAATTATCGACCAACGGGACTCGAACTGGCTAACCACGGATCTAACAATCTAATAATCTTAACCACCGGCGGGTGCGTGTTTTACTATTGACTAAATTTATTAAACTACTATTCACAAGTTCAAGCTGTCTGGTGTGTTCAACTCCTGCCCCCCAACACGGCCTTTTACAGCGCAGCCTCATCCTAGAGCAGTTCACTACATATCTGCCCTCACTTCCCGTAATTAAGACCATCGTACTCACTGCCGAACCACTTTTGAATGACTACTCACTCACTCACTAGTTTGATAATCTGTGTAGAGAAATCTGCAAGTTCAGTTGGCGCTCAAAGGATTAAAAACGACATGGCAAATATCTTTTGGTTAACAAGAACTAATTTAGTCAGTGATAGCGTGTGGCCTCCGAGGAGGCCTTGTGCTGGTCTTTCGAGTGTAACTGTGCGTCTGTGAGGATGGGGCATTAGCTATGATGTATTCTAATGATGAAGACGGCACACACACCCAGCCGCCGAGCCAACGAAATTAACCAATTAAGGTTAAAATCTCTGGCGCGGCCGGGAATCGAACCCAGGACCCCTGGACCAAAGGCCAGCACGCTAACCATTTAGCCATAGATCCGAACATATAGTCAATGGATAACAAGCTTAAGAGCTGGTAATAACCCATAGTTTTCAAATGCAATTAATGTCTGTTTTTCCTATAATTTTGTCACTCTGTGCACTCCGAACGGATGTTGTGAGAATATAATTTGAGTACAATTAATTAACCAGTTCCAAGATTTGTTATCCACCTTGTTCTGTTCAATGTGTGTTGTTGTCGCCCCATTAAACACCATACATCATCATCCGTCACTTAGCCCACCCTGCTCACTCAGCGGCACATAATTATTATACGGCAGATCCCAGTGGGGCTGTAATTGTATTACTCGATCCCGGGACCCCGCGCTGCGAGCCGCGCCTCATTGGCTCCACAGTGACCGCAGACGTGCGGCAAGCTGCTCGTGTCCTGTCAGACGGGGAATTAGCAGCGCAACACTAAGTTCAATTCAGGTCGACACGCCGATGAGATTCTCTTAAAACATCCCCGTGCACTTTTGACCAAGGTCTGTCATAAATAAATTCAGTCTTCAGTCTGCAAGCCTCTGTGAATTTACTAATCGCTTCCACAATCCTCTATTTGTAACTAGCTCTGTGGGCTCGGTTAGTTCCATACCTCTTTATTATTATTATTATTATTATTATTATTATTATTATTATTATTATTATTATTATTAAAAAATACATCGCAATCGGGAAATGATCAATTACGGTAGTGTGATGATAAAGTAAAATTAAAACATAACCACCCAACAACAACAACAACAACAACAGTACAACAAGCAATTCCATGTACAGAAAATATTACAAGAAGTACTACTAGTTTAACATTCTAAATCCAGCATCATTATAGCCTATACAAATTCACACACTACTTAAATATTTCCAGTATTACCTTTATATAATTAGAAAAAGAGTCTAACCGCCGTCGTCTTGGTCTCCCTCTACTTCTCTTACCCTCCCTGACCGACCATTATTCTTCTAAGTAACCTACATTCTCCATTCGCCTCATGTGACCCAACACCGAAGCCCGATTATGCATACAGCTTCATTTATTCCTAAATCAGGCTTTATCTCCTCATTACAAGTACTCCCCTGCCGTTGTTTGTACAAGTTCCCATTCTTGCTACTTTCACGTTTGTTACTTCTAAGTTATGAATAAAATATCCTGAGTCCACCCAGCTGTCAATCCCGTACAGAAAAGTTAGTATTTTTGTTACAAGTTGCTTTACGTCGCACCGACACAGATAGGTCTTTTGTTGACAGTGGGGTAGGAAAGGGCTAGGAGTGGGAAGGATCCGGCCGTGGCCTTAATTAAGATACAGTCCCAGCATTTGCCTGGTGTGGAAATGGGAAACCATGGAACATTATCTTCTGGGCTGCTGACAGTGGGGTTCGAACCCACTATCTCCCGAATGCAAACTAACCACTTGGCCAACTCACTCGGTCAAAGTTAGTCTGAAAACAGACCTGTGTATATATAGTTTCGTCCGGAAGCTGACTTTTGATCGCAACTACAAGCTCACTGCATTAGCGTTACTGCACCTTCACTCAGTCTGATTTACTATAGGCCTACTACCATCCTGGGAGAATACACATCCTAAATACTTGAAATTATCTACCAGTTCAAGCTTTGTATTCCCAGCATGGCATTCAGTTCTCTCAGGTTTCTTACCTACTGACATCTTGGAAAGACTAATTTTATCTTATACTCATTGCACCCTTTTTCAAGTCATTTTAAATATTATCTAAGAAGCCAAAGCCATCTCCATACAGGCTCTAAAGACCCTTGGAGGAGTAGAAGGTAAAGGCTTCTACTCTCTGACAACGGAGCTGTTTAGTTTGGACCACACAGATTTCAATCAAACTTGGGTGCGTGATCAATTAATTATCCTAAACTTAATAACGATAAACATTTAGTCGTAAAATGAACGCTACTGTTATTGTTAATTAAAAATAGCCGGGCGACTTGGAGCACCTGCTCATGACGACGTAGAATGACCTTGCGTATCCATTGTAGGAATATAGCGATAGTTGTATATAAAACACGTAATTCCGTACACGAGATTTTAACAACACGAGCAGAATTTCATACCTATTTCACTTACATAAAGCATGTAAATATATAAAAATATTAGGGTTTTAATACTCCTGTAATAAAATATTACAGGTAATAAGAAATCTTGGTCATTTTACTCATCTACAGTACTCAATATAATATAAAGCCACGTGGCTAACAGACTGGCTAACTGACTTCCAAATGACTAGAAACTTGACTTTTTTTAATATATAGGTTTTTCTGTAACAGACTGAAACATTCCAAAAAGTTCAATTTTTTAATTATTTACCCCGGAAAAATCAAAATTGCATACGCAATCTTTCTGATGAGCAAGAAACTTGAAATTCGGCAAACTTGCAGGTTTTAACTTGTAACCGACGGAAAAATTCCGAAAAGTTCAAATGTTTACATTTATACCTTCGAAGAAATCGGAATGGAGGACGCAACATTAAAGTCGGTGCAGACTTTCTGCGGAGATTTACTGTGCCGAAACGGTAAGTTGCATCAAAAAGCGGATTGCGCAATTGGCGCCCAATGTCGGAGAGATCTACGTGTTTGGTTCTATTACGTTTTGTCGTACAGTATCTCTATCGGTTATATCTTAGACAGAAATGCATTTTTCATATATTTATGTTACGTAAATTTTGTACGTTTACCACATACCATTTAAATTTTTATACTCTGATAAGGCACATAGAATAATCAAATTTCGCAGACATATTGGCATTTCCAACCATAGGTGTTCTAAATTTGATGATTCTAGCTGTCACGAAAGTATGTAAAAACTAAAATCGCCAGCAATGTCACTTCTCGGTTTGTTGTATAGATTTTCTGACATCACCGATATCCGCGCCCTCCGAGCCTACTATGTATCCCTGCATCCTTCTTTTCCTTACATGTTCCAACTCGCAAAACCAGGATTACTCCGCCCCTTCATATTCCGTATTCCCGCCTCTGTCTCGTTCAAAGAAGTTTATTTATCCGCATACCAACCCTCCTTAACTCTTTATCTTCTGACAGGAACTTGGACGTTTTTTCTTCGTATGCCTCCTTTAATCGATTCTTCCTTAACTTAACCTAGTTCATTTTGTTCATATTCCTTTTTTCTTTTCTCATTGCTGTCCTCTCTTTTGTACATAATATAATATTTATTTATTTTTTTACTGTACTATACAATTACTTAAGTGTTATATCTGTATTTATCTTATTGTGCCTAGCTATAAGTTCTATTCTTCGTTTTACGTTCAACAATTTTTCTCGTTGTTTCTTTAGCCTTTATTTTTTGTTTTTATATGTTGTGTCTCTAATTTTGTTAGTTTTTAATTTTTTCCTCTATTTTTATCGTTAGATGTTTTTTCGTCATTATTCTTCCACTTTTCTTTATGCTTGCCTTGTGCTACTCTATTGTAAATATGTATTTCATTGCGGAACTCTGTAATTCGGCTTCTCGCTGTTTTGGTTTCCCAAATAAATAAATAAATAAATAAATAAATAAATAAATAAATAAATAAATAAATAAATAAAAAACAATGTGTGAAATACTAAAATGACACGGAATCTAAGTTTCTAACTCAATACAAGGTGTAACCGATGGAGATAGGACACATTGTTATAGGACCAACATTGCAGATCATTTCGTCTTCGATAGGGCCTGCGAAGTTTCAAGCCTGTTGCATTAGGTGTGCAAAATAATTTACAAACATGTGCAAAAGGTGCAAAATAAACGCTGCAATGATGTTGGTTTACAGCCACTTGGAAGAAAGACTTAGTTGGCGTAACTAGCAAAGTGAGTCTGTCTATAAACATGCATGCTGTTAATATAATATTTCATTCCCACAAACAGAATCACTATTTTGTTCTGCTGTAAATAGCCTGTGTAACAATGACAGGCGTACAGCGATGTTCTCAAATGGTACAGCGTTGGTCTTAGTGGGTTCGATACCGACCAGGTCAGGAATTTTTACCTGGATCTGAGGGCTGGTTCGACGTCCACTCAGCGTATGTTATTATGAGCTCTGATGGTGAGACAGCAGCCCCGGTCTAGAAAGCCACATGACACCTCGTAACCTACAGGCCTTCGGGCTGAACAGCAGTCGCTTGGTAGGCTATGGCGTTACGGGGCTGTTGTGCCGTGGGGTTTGGTTTGGTAAGATCCAGTATTGTTGATATCAGCCGCAGTCCTTTTCATGCTCGATCAGCTGTACAATAATCAAATGAAAGTTTGTCGTCCTTCAATGGTTTTCCTCTCTGTATCTGAGAAATTTCCTCTTATTCAAAGCTGATAAGAGTGCAGTACAGATGCAGGCCTAATAAGGGACCAAAGTACCTGTCAGGCCTATGAAATACTGGCAAACTTTCCTTTCTACACTACTGCTATGGGGAACAAAAGGGATTGTGTTATGTATTCCAAAATATATATTGTCATAATATAGAGAGAGGGACCAATGACCTTAGATGTTAGGCCCCTTTAAACAACAAGCATCATCATCATCATCATCATCAATATAGAGAGGTTTGAAAGATGTAGTAGAATTACAACTGAATAACCATTTCAAGTGGCTCTTGTATCCTAACGCATGTTTATTTCTGTTTTCAGGTGAGTCCTTTTACAAAGCTCACGGAGTACCTAAGATTACAAGAAGTAAACTGTGAGTAATATCAAACTATGCCTTCTGAAACATTGATGTGACATTTCACTTCCTAAGTAACATAATTCAATTGCTTATGTTTTTGAATGGTGATCAGTTGCTTGCTTCCCATTTTTAACAGAAGACAGCTTCATTTTATATTTTCTTTGATTGTTGCCATGTTTTGAGAACCTCTAACATCGTGCGTCATTATAAAATTCACGACAGTTCTCTTTTCTCTCTCTCAAACTGGGCGAGTTGGCCGTGCGTTTAGGGGCGCACAGCTGTGAGCTTGCATCTGGGAGATGGTGTGTTCAAACCTCACTGTTGGCAGATGGTTTCTCGTGGTTGCCCATTTTCATACCTGCAAATGCTTGGGCCGACGCTTCCTTCCCACTCTTAGGCCTTTCCTATCCTATCGTTGCCGTAAGACCATCTGTGTTGATGCGACGTACAGAAAATCGTAAATAAGAAAGAAAAAAATCTCTCCCAAACTTGCGGCAACACTGTAGTTCCAATTTGTACACTTTGATGACGTGTCGTAAAACATCGAACATTGAGAATGTAGACATTTTTGTATGCCTGGTCTAATCTAAGCATTGTTCTGTGTCTCTTCTGATTAACTTCTCCGAATGGACCCACGACGCGACGCCTGCCTGCTATTCGGAAGTCTGCTACTGTCGAACGTCTGAAGCCACGTCGCCACTGTTCGATGCATGATCACCGAATGCTTCTCGTTGCTCTACGTGACGTTCATGTGCATTTTGGACGTATTCACGTGCGATCCCAGTTCAGTTTCCATCTTTGAACGATAGCGGCCACTCGCTCTCTGTTGGCTGCATGGTATAAATGAAATGGCGTATGGCTTCTAGTGCCGGGAGTGTGCAAGGACAAGTTCGGCTCGCCAGATGCAGGTCTTATGATTTGACTCCCGTAGGCGACCTGCGCGTCGTGCTGAGGATGAAATGATGATGAAGACGACACGTACACCCAGCCCCCGTGCCAGCGAAATTAACCAATTGTGATTCAAATTCCCGACCCTGCCGGGAATCGAACCCGGAACCCCATGTGACTAAATGCCAGCACGCCAACCATTTAGCCATGGAGATGGACGACTGAATGGTAATCCTTGAACACCTGAATTTTGTCTTATCTAGTGGCGTTCAGAGTCTTTGAAACGCGTTTCCTGGAATTAAATGCAACAGGAAAGAGGACTATTGTCATAAAATCCATAATGACCCTCGTAGTTTTCATATTTGGTGTTGACTGTGAAGTCGTGCCTTGCTACAATCACATGCTACCCCCAGTATTGGAATGACTTTATACTTTGTATCTCCTAAAACAATGTTTAATTAAGTGATGTGGTACCATTAATCTTTAGGGATATTTTTGAAAGTTTTTTTAAATTTTTCATTCAGTTCTTGTATTTTTGTTTGGTACACATGACACACACTCGCAATGAACATGTTATGGAAAGTACATAATGAAGGTATTTGACGAAATACTTGCGATATTTCGTAACTGAAAAAAAATTCTAGATTTAAATATTTGGCCTTCAAAGTAAAGTAACTTCTGCGAGATAGCCGAGTAGTATTGTCACTGGCTTCTCACCAACGTGGTGGTGGTTCGAATCCCGGTCTATTCCAGTGATATTTAGAATACAAACGCCTGCGGTTCGGACTCTACATAAAACTGGAAGTCTCTTGAATATGATAACACCATTAAAGATCACGTAAAACTAAAAGGTGGTGGTGGTTGTTGTTAAATGTTCCAGATTCATATTCCCTACCTTGTATCCATCTTCTCAAGTTACTGCCTTAAATATGCTAATTATCATATCACACTTGCTGTATTTTTCTATCTTTGGAATATTAGATAGTGTTATTTCTATTTTACGTTCACCGAGCGAGTTGGCTGTGTGATTGGGGTGGCGGAGCCATGAGCTTGCATTCGGGAGATAGTGGGTTCGAACCCCACTATCGACAGCCCTGAAGATTGTTCTGCGTGGTTTCCCATTTCCACACCAGGCCGTTTCCTATCCCATCGTCGCCATAAGACCTATCGGAGTCGGTGCGACGTAAAGCAACTTGTAAAAGGGGAAAAAAATTACGTTCTAGCTGAAACTCTCCTTGGCTGAATCGTTTGTGTTCATCCTAATAAAAATGGATAATTTAGATTAATTTTCCTTCAAAAATATTTTACCCTCAAACAGAGTTTCATTGGCACAAATCCATCGGTCCTTCTCATGTGACTTAAGAGCAGTCACGTGCCTAATCGACAAATCGCCATCTTCTCTATAAACCAATACGTAGTACCTGCACGTTCTATAAATGCACGATAATTAATTCCTTGAGAGTGTTCAGTCTCACTTCCTAACAACCTCACGCCGTCGACATCAAAGGAAAGAGCCTGCCTGCTCAACTCAGATTGTAATCACAGCTGACTCTGGGAGCAATTAAAATCTCGTAACATGTCACCGAAATGCTCTTTGTCATATATACTGCTGATAAGGAGAAATGTAATCTGTGTGAATAATAATAATAATAATAATAATAATAATAATAATAATAATAATAATATAGAACCAATAACATCGTAAATTAAAATATTCTGTGGGCGTATTTTCCGTATAATTGATGACAAAATGACTACGAAGATTTGGAATTTTACAATGCCATAGGGAGCTAAGTTGAAATGATTTCAAGAATATAAGAAAGTTATGGGTATAAAATAAAATCAAAGAATAATAATGTATTGTAGATGGTTGAAAGGTACCTAGGCTTTAAAGAGGTACGAGGACCTAGAAGACGACGGAGTCCTCTACCTCGAGAGTGAAACAAAGCACGGATCGATGGACATAAGTGATACTCGTAGGATGTGAAATCCATTAGAAGAAATAGGTATAGGCCTAGACACTGAAAATAATATTGGCTCTTCACACGGAGTCCTTAAGAGGCCAACTCGAATTATTCTTCAGTCACTATTGCCACTGCCGGGCTGAGTGGCTCAGACGGTTGAGGCACTGGTCTTCTGACCCCAACTTGGCAGGTTTGATCCTGGCTCAGTCCGGTGGTATTTGAAGGTGCTCAAATACGTCAGCCTCGTGTCGGTAGATTTACTGGCACGTAAAAGAACTCATGCGGGACAAAATGCCGGCAGCTCGGCGTCGCCGAGAACTGTAAAAGAGTAGTTAGTGGGATATAAAGCCAATAACATTAAATTAAATTAATTCCTATTGCCACTCTATGGTGGGTTTGCGGGTGTGGCACATGTGGATTTGGATTTGAGATAAAGGCCAGCAAAAAGAATAATTAAAGAAATACCAGAATAAAGGGGAGAAAAAACTAAATACCAAGCAAGGAGCGAGTTGGCCGTTCGATTAGGGGCTCTTGGCTATGAGCTTTCATTCGTGTATATTGGGTTCGAACCCCACTGCCGGCAACCCTGAAGATGGTTTTCCGTGGTCTCCAATTTTCACACCATACAAATGCTTGGGTGTTACATTAAATGAGACCAAGGGCGCTTCCTTTCCACTCCTAGCCTTTTCCTATCCCATTGTTGCCATAAGACCTATCTGTATCGGTTCGACGTAAAGCAAATTGCCAAAAAAACAAAATTTATAAATGTAAATATGAGGGGCTGCCACTCCAAGCTCTGGATGTCCGCATGAAAATGGGGGATGCTTACTACCAGACCAGCAGTGCTATAGATCATAAACACCCTAGCGTGTTCCCGCTGGCGCATGGTCCGCTCTTCGGATCTCTGCCACTTCTTTTGACCAAAATGCTTCTTCAGAGTGCAGGCCAAAGAGATGAAGGTGTGAAATCTAGATTGCGGATGTTTAGATACTTATAGGCTAGAATGCAAACTTACTGACGCGAGTAACAATTATACGCGAACCCGAATAACAGTTCTGCTATGAGATTTGCATAAGAATGAGGGGTCCCGCTTATTCGAACCCCTAGAAGTTACAGTATGTTACTCTCAATACATTAGGGAAGAGCGAGCTGGACGACACTTCCTACTATCAAATAAGTTTGCCTGTCTAAACACAGGACTTAAACTGTCCTTCAACCTTTGCTTTGGCCGCCCACGTCGTAGCTCGTCTTCGATTTCCAGGTGGTAAATGTGGAGGGTACACGCCCTCAGGACTAAAAAGCAAAGCCGGCTTTACCTCATCTTTTCTTTAATTGATGGAGCACTAAATTGCTTCCGAATGGTGTCACTTGGTTACATAGCCACGATACCCAGTATCCATCGGAGCCTTCTCATCTACATGGCATGTAGACTGCTGTCGGTTGCTGCCCAACACTCGGTGCTGTGCAATGCAACAGAGTGGAAAAACGACCTGTAGAGCATCGAGTTGAGCAGGACTGACATTCGTCTGTCACAGAGTACACCACTGAGTTTCCGCCAGCGTTTCCAAGCCGCATTAACCCTTGCTCACTGATGCTATCATCACATTGGAGATGAGAGACAAGACAAAAGAACTGTAAATGTTCATAAGCAATTTGTCAACCTGTGTGCATGCTGTTACGTTTGAGAAGCACTTTCTCGTTAGTTAAGTAAGGGGCGTAAACCCTCGGACGCTTATCTATTTTTGACGTAGATTAACAGTTTGAACGAAATCGCTAACTCCATAGTTGTGGCCTTCAAAGTGTAGCTAAATGTCGCCAAGACTATAATTTTATCTTAACTTCTCAAGTTTCGCCGCCACCAGGGAAGGAGCTCCCGTTACAACGCAACCTACCTCCTACATGCACATGGAGAGATTTTGCGGCTCGTTGGACTTCTTCCTCGGGCGAACACGACCTGACCAGACCTGTTTGGCGTGGGTGGATACTGCCCCGAGGTATCATCGGCCAGTTCTTAACTGTACTCCTACAGCACGAGCCACATACTCCAACACGTTCCCATCACTTTTGACAGACCAAATTATGATCATCATGACGGTGGTGATGGTTCATTCTGATTTTATGTTCCACTGGTCTGCATTTGCGACTGGCACATTCCCAGGCAATTGTTTATTTTCTTAAAATATTTGAAAGAATTTGAAAATTTATCGAACTTCTCCCTTGGTAAATTATTTCAACCCCTAATTCCTCTTCTTATAAATGAATATCTGCCCCAACTTGTACTCTTGAATTCCAGTCTTATCTTCATTTATTATGATACAGTATTTCTTACCTTTAGAACCTCCACTCTGTTAATGTCATTTCACGCCATTTTTCCACTGACAGCTCGGAACATAACGCTTAGTCGAGAAGCTCGTCTCCTTAACCCCGAGTCTTTCCAGCCCAAAGTTTGCAACATTTTCGTAATACTACTCTTTTGTCGGAAGTCGTCCAGAAGATATCGTGCTACTTTCCTTTGATCTTTTCCAGTTCTCGTATCAGGTAATGTTGGTATGGGTCCCGCACACTGGAACCAAACTCTTACCAGTGACTAACACGCCTTCTTCTTTACATCCTTACTACAACCCTTAAATACCCTTACAACTAGAGGTGAAGAGGTCTTTAACCTTTATTTTCAACCCCGTTAACGTGATTATCACAGTAAAGACCATTCCTTGTATTAACACGCAAGTATTGACAGCGATCCCAATGGGGTAATTAAAACTGAGAGGACGTTTCTTCTTAGTGAAACATACAACCTAACTTTTTGTCCCCGTTAACCATCATACTCCTGTCTGCTATTCATCTCACAATATTGCAGAGGTCTTTTTGTAGTCTCTCACAGTCCTGTAAGTTATTTACTTAATTATATATACCTATAACATTGTCTACTAAAGGTCTTATCTCTGATTTCAGTTTTTATTCGTATAATTTATATACATAATAAAACAAAGGGACCAATAATAGTACCTTGCGGACCCCCTCTTAATCGTTACAGGATCAGAAAATGCTCCTCGTCCACATTTCTCTTCTATGAGTATCACCTTCTGTGATCAGTTGCATCAGGCTGTATTAGCTATTTCAGAAGATTGGACTTGTTTTCTCTTACACAGAAAGGTTTCGTGAAAGAACCAAAATATACAAAATTACAAAATACAATTTAAAAGTAATGCATATAAAACATCTTAGAAGTCCATACAATTTAACAAATTTGCAGATCATTTATAATAGTAATCACAGATTTAAAGAATTTGAAACAGTCATGGATACAATTTTTAAAGATAACTATGGACTAGATCTAAATAATCGGGAAAAAGTGGACATATTTCTCTCCCAACAAAAAGGAAAACCATGATCATAATTTTCCTGCCAGATAATAATTCGTTCTTTGGCAACACCTCATCCCTTAGGATTTGTTCTGCTACCATATTCGATTCAACGATTCACTTAACAAAACATACGGGTGAGAAAGAACTTGTCATCAATAAATTGCTCAGTGACAAACTAACTTGTCATTATTATTAATTTTATTATTATTATTATTATTATTATTATTATTATTATTATTATTATTATTATTATTATTACCGAGATAATGGTTGCACGGTTTGGTTCAAGTAGTTGTCAGCTTGCATTCAAGAGATAGTGGGTTCGAACCCCATTTTTGGCAGCCTTGAAAATAGCTTTCCGTGGTTTCCCATTTTCACACCAGACAAATGCTGGGGCTGTTGATTCCTACCCACTCCTCGCCGTTTCCTATTGTGTTGGTGCGACGTAAAGCAGTGTCCTGTGCAAGAGCGAAAGCTGGACTGTCTCTTGATACCTTACTCATCTTGATATGGTGGGAGGTAACAGGAGAGTATTTGTAGTGGAGAGAAATAAAACTAAGTTGCGAACGAGTACCTTGCATGATGGTGCGTTCAGTGTGGATTAACTTATATGGTCAGATAATGTAGGTAAACGAAGGTGGATAGATTAGCTATTAAACTAATATACTCGGCAATGGAAGATGACCACGTTATTTTTTTCTTCAGAGCAACAATCACTCTTGATGCCAGAGTATAAATGTTACTACGTGGGAAAAAGTGTCTACAAACGTAGTATGTATAAACAATGCGTAGTACGTGGTTATCGTTGGTTCCAGCTTAACTCGTAGCTATTGCTCGGTGCAATGAGAATTGGTTCAAGGTATTTATAGGGCTGTAATATTTCACCTGTGTTGTTGGTAGCTTACATCGACCAGGTACTAACAGGTATAAAGTGGCAGGGAGATATTCAGTTAGGTGAAAATATAGTAAGCAGTTAAGCCTATGCTGACGACTTGAGCCTAATGTCAGACTATGCTAAAAGAATGTTGTCTAATATCCTGGATCTTGAAAACAGGTGCAGTGAAAATGAAAAATGAAATTTCTAAGGGAAAAGTTATCTCAGCAGGGAAGAGACGTAAGGGAATTGAGTCGCACGTTGTAAATACAAAAGACGAACAGTTAGATTTCGAGTATTTTGTATGTTTATTCTTCCAGGATGGTAGTATAGTAAGTGAGATTGAATAAAGGTGCAGCAAAGCTAATGCAGTGGGCTCGCAGTCGCGATCAACAGTTTTCTGTAAGAAAGGAACTCGGCTCTATATTTTCAGACCATCTTTACTGTACAGGAATGATGGGTGGGTAGATTCAGGATATCTTATTCATGAGTTAGAAGTAACAGACTTGGAAGTAGCGAGAATGATCGTTGGTACAAACAGATGAGAACAATTGCAGGGGATACTCAGAATGAGGAGATAAAGGCTAAGTTAGGAATGAACTCAATGAATGAAGCTTTACGCACTAACTGGCTTCGGTGGTGGGTAATGTGAGGTGAATGGAGGAAGATGGATTACCAAGAAGGAGAAGAATGGGCTCTGTAAATAAAAATAATAATATTGATGTTACGTCCCACTAACTACTTTTTGATGGTTTTCCGTAATGGACTCTGTCATCTAGGGTAAGAGATGTAGCCTAGAGAGAGACCTATACGAGGATGGTTAGACTGAGAAGTATGGAACTAAACGAAACCACAAAACTAGTTACAAATAGAGGATTGTGGTGGCGTTTAGTAAATTCACATAGTTTTGAAGACTGAACGCTGAAAGGCATAGTAGTATATTTTGAAGATTTGTATGAGTAGTGTATGTAATGCATGTATGTACTCTGTTACTTCTTCTTCTTATTATTATTGTTATTATTATTATTATTACAAGTTGCTTTACGTCGCATCGATAAAGATAGGTCTTATGGCGACGATGGAATAGGAAAGGCCTGGGAGTGGGAAGGAATCGGCCGTGGCCTTAATTAAGGTACAGTCCCAGCATTTGCCTGGTGTTAAAATGGGAAACCACGGAAAACCATCTTCAGGGCTGCCGACAGTGGGATTCGAACCCACTATCTCCCGGATGCAAGCTCACAGCTGCACGCCCCTAACCGCACGGCCAACCTGCTTGGCTTGTCATTATTATTATTATTATTATTATTATTATTATTATTATTATTATTATTATTGTTGTTGTTGTTGTTGTTGCACCTTCTATGGACAGTGGTAATGTGACGGACGACCTCTGAATCCCAAGATCGCAGGTAGTCGGATTTTTGTTGGGGAGGAATTTCATACCCTATGTCGTGCGATGTCGCATGTAAACACATCCAGTGTTTACCTGACAGAATTAATTAAACACATGTTAGCTGAGTCCATAGGATTGCTAATGAACCTAATTATGTTGTGAAATTAGATTTGAAGGCTTTTCCCATGTACCAGACATTTTACTCGATGGAGTAGACCGACTGGGCTGTACAGACACTGGTTCGCTTGTCCCACATCGCTTCAGCGTGGTCCCGTTACTTGGGGCAGGTTCTTGGGAACACAGCCTACATTCTATGTCAGGGCTGTCCAGCCATGGTGTTCTGTTGTAATCATAAGGACCACACGTTCTGTCACGAGCGCATCTTTACAACGTGACTCATACTGCAGCCTTGGTGTGAGATGTAATAATAATATTAATAAGGCCCACAAAATGCCGGCCTCAGTGACGCCATTCCGGGAACAAAAGAGTCTGTCATTATCTTTCAAACGTGCCTCATGGTTTCAGAATCAAAATTCTTGAACAATCAATGTGGCCAGTGGAATGGTCAAGCCTAGTAGCGTTCGTTCAGAAGGTCCTGTGTCTCCAGCTCGGGGACTGGGGGTTTGTCTTGATGTAAAGTCTTCATATACAGTACTCGTATTTACGATACAGCGTCATATCCAGCCACCTCAAACATACAATAGTGGTGGTGGGAAGGGCATCCAGCCGTAAAACTGTACGACACAGGTCGTACTTGTTGACCCCAGGGTGTGGCAAAGCTGTAGGAGACTCGTAAGAAATTGATAAACGTGTATATTTCGAGACTGCTCTATTTTTATACCTTCTTCCCGTCCGGCTTTGTAACGTAATGGTTAGCGCTATTAGGTGCCGTCCCTGGTGATCCATGTTCGATTCCTGTACTGTCAGAGATTTAAGATTGACAGGTAGGCTGGTTAGAATGGTACATGCAGCCTACCTCCATGGCGGAGTGTTCCTGAAAATAGCTGCATCACCTCGAGACGAAGAGACGAGTTTGTCCGGCTCCATGCCTAAATGGCATGGTGGCCTTTGGTGCAAGGCGCCCCCGGTTCGGTAACCGGCGGGGTCGGGGATTTTAACTTTCATGAGTTAATTCCTCTGGCTACGGGACAAGATGTTTGATCCTTCTTCGATATTAGAAATCAGACTGCAGAGGCCCATACTCATAGACACGCAGGTCGCCTACAGGGAGACAGCTCTTACGACCTGCACCAGGCCTCTACGGAAGCGACACGTCATTATTATTAATTTTATTATTATTATTATTATTATTATTATTATTATTATTATTATTATTATTATTATTATTATTACCGAGATAATGGTTGCACGGTTTGGTTCAAGTAGTTGTCAGCTTGCATTCAAGAGATAGTGGGTTCGAACCCCATTTTTGGCAGCCTTGAAAATAGCTTTCCGTGGTTTCCCATTTTCACACCAGACAAATGCTGGGGCTGTTGATTCCTACCCACTCCTCGCCGTTTCCTATTGTGTTGGTGCGACGTAAAGCAAATTGTGAAAAATATATATTATTTTATTGTTCTTTCCTTCTTTCTTAATCCGTTTACCCTCCGGGGTTGGTATTTCCCTCGGACTCAGCAAAGGATCCCATCTCTACTGCCTCATGCAGTGTCCTGGAGCCTGAGACTTTGGGTCGGAGGAATACAACTGGGGAGGAGGACCAATACCTCGCCAAGGTGGCCGCACCTGCTATGCTGATCAGGAGCCTTGTTGCCGGGGGGGGGGGGCAGGGAGATTGGAAGAGATAGTCACGGAAGAGGGGAGGAAGCAAATGTGGCCTTAAGTTATGTACCATCCCGGCATTTGCCTAGAGGAGAAGTGGAAAACCACAGAAAACCACTCCGAGGATGGCTGAGATTGGAATCGAACCTCCCTCTAGTCAGTTGACCTCCCGAAACTGAGTAGACTCCGTTCCAGGACTCAGACCTTTTTTTTAAATTTCCTGGCAGAGCCGGGGTTGGCAGCTAACCATATTAACAACTACACCACAGAGGCGTATTGTTATTATTATTATTATTATTATTATTATTATTATTATTATTATTATTGCAGGAGTAAAATCGGCAAAATAGGTCGAGTGTGGACTTGGGCTGCTGCGTGCTGAATCTTAAGTGGCGGGGATTAGGTCGGCCACGGTTGGCTCGCAGGCCTACATTTGCGTCTTCACTACCTTGAATTTAGGGCATCGGTTTTGAAGGAGGGCTTCTCTGACTCATCCCCACATCTGCTAGCCACATGCGCTTTTTCCAGGGTGCATACCCTCCTCAAGAGCAGGGGACAAGGAATCCCTGTGGAAGATGCCATTTACATTGTGAGATGGTTTCCAAACCTGAATTTTAGCCACTCAATCGACTCAGTAATAGTAACAGGTTGGAGAAAAGAATGGAACTTATCGCGTAGTTATCACCACATTCATATTGCCACAGAATAGTTTAAACTCGCAAGAGATTCGGCCAGGTTAATTGCAATGACATTTGTTAAGACGATCAATTAAGCCATCGTAAACTTAGAGGCAATAGTCTATCTGCCGTAAAATAATATTTACGTACTTAGAAATGTAGAAATGTATTGCTGCAGTTTTAAATAGAACATGATTGGGTGATGAAGTACAGTACAACAGAATATCGCTGCACGCCTGCCTTTGTTAAATAGCCTGAGCGATTCTGAACAGGAATCCGGTAGTTTTCTCGTTTGTGCTAATGAAATATTATAACAGCATGCATCCACCGAACAACCACATACCATCGATCATTCACTGTCATCGGCTCGGGATGGTGGCCTTTGGGTGGGGAACGTGGACGAAGAATACATCCACGGTATCCCATGCCTATCGTAAGAGGCGACTGAAAGGGGCGACACGTATAGGTTGGGGATGCAGATGAAGAATATGCTCGTGGTATCCCCTACCTATCGTAAGAAACTATTAAAAGAGGCGACCAAGGGATGATCGTTTTAGAACCATGAGACTACCTGCGATTCGTACCACTATGTGAGTAATACCATGGATTCGGGCGTTGCCTGTGATTAGTACGGTACCATTATGTGAGGAATACAATGGGTCTGCGTTAGCTGTGAGTAGTACCATTATATGAGTAACACCATGGGTCTGCATTACCTGCGATATGTATCACTATGTGACGAACACCAGGAGTCTACGTTACCTGTGATTAATACCACTATATGAGGAACATCATAGGTCTACTTTACCAGTGATTAGTACCATTATGAGAGGCCGGTGACCTGGATTTTTTACTTCTTTGGACAAAAGCATCATCTTCGAAAGCTTTGGAAGCAGTCCTTTTTTTGCGTATATACCATTGTTTTAAATTAGTTTATGGGGAGATGGGGCACTGCGGGTCGGATCCACTGATTGTTTTAGGTTTATCGTCGTCTTTTTGAATTCTAGTCATTGGATGGATTTTGAAATTTTGATAATCATATCATAGCACTTCATCACGTACCAGTAGGGGCCGATGACCTAGATATTAGGTCCCTTTAAACAAACATAATCATCATCATCATTATCATATCATCGGGATGGTGGAATGCTCTCCCAAATACATCAAGAATGCTGCGTCAAAAAGTATATTTAAAACCTCTTACGAGCACTTCCTCCGTAAGTGCTTCCAGGAAGGTACCTGCATGAGTGGAACGAGTGATTGTGTGCGAAAATGATGTTATGATAATATTGTAGAGTTAAAGAAAATATTAGGTTGATGCGATAACTCAAATTAAGTTACTTCTCGAGTAGTATTAAATTAGTTAAAATCTTTAACTTTCATGCTATAACTAGTATTTTAAGTTTGTCCGTTTTATGGTATTAATATGTAATAATATGCATGTGGTTAAATTTAAGAGAGGGGCAGGTGCCCTAATTTCATCAAGGATAAAAAAAAATACTCTATCTATGCGTGTTTATATCATAGGCCTATGTGATATTTCATACTACGTAATATTTTACCTACCGAGCTCGATAGCTGCAGTCGCTTTAGTGCGGCCAGTATCCAGTATTCGAGAGATATTAGGTTCGAACCCCACTGTCGGCAGCCCTGAAAATGGTTTTCCGTGGTTTCCCATTTTCACACCAGGCAAATGCTGGGGCTGTACCTTAATTAAGGCCACGGCCGCTTCCTTCCCACTCCTAGCCCTTCCCTGTCCCATCGTTGCCATAAGACCTATCTGCGTCGGTGCGACGTAAAGCAACTAGCAAAAAAAAAAAAAATTACCTTACATTACGAACTACATAAAAGTATTAATTTTTAAAATTTAATCCGTTTATCCGTAAGGATTGGATTCCCCCACCCACTCCCGCAATCAGCGCGGGATCCCACCTCTACCTCCTCAAGGGCAGTGTCCTGTAGCATATGACATTTGGTCAGGGATACAACTGAGGAGGAAGACCAGTACCTCGCCCAGGTAGTCTCTTCTGTTACACTGAACAGAGGCCTTGTGCGGGATGGGAATATTGGAAGGGATAGGCAAGGAAGAGGGAAAGAAGCAACTGTGGCCTGAAGTTCGATACCATGCTGGCATTTGCCTGGAGAATAAGTGGGAACCCCCGTAAAACGGCTTCGAGGACTGGCTAAGGCGGGAATCGAACTCCCTCTGCTCAGTTGAGCTCGAGAGCCTGAGTGGACCACGTTCCACGTTCAAACTTTGTGGCAGGGCCTGAATCAAACCCAGGCCTTCTACAGTAGCAGCTAATCACACTGACCACTACACAAGTATTACAACCCTAATATTTTGATGTATTGTTATTTGTAGAGCGTGATCTTCTGCTCATTTTGTCAACATACCTTTGTCAGTGTAAAGTGTTTTATAGAACCTTTAAAACAGAAATATCGGTAATCATCAGCTAACTACAGTCCGGCTCTACGGCTAAATGGTTTGCGTGTTGGCCTTTGGTCTAGAGGATCCCCGGTCCGATTCCCGGCCGGGTCGGCGATTTTAACCTTCATTGGTTAATTCCGATCACTCGTGGAAGGGGTGTGTGTGCCGTTTTCATTATCATCTACATCATAGTTGTGCAGGTCGCCTATGGGGAGTCAACTCGTAAGCCCTGCACCAGGCCTCTTCGGAGGCCACATGTCATCATTTTAGCTAACTACTCAACGCCACTCAGCTATTTTCAGCAATTAATTATAAAATTATTATTACCATTAAATTTAGAATGTGCTTATTGATCATTCACGCAAGTTTGAAATCTGTCCGGTCTAACACAGTGTGAGCGCTGTATATCCTGGGAGAGGGGGAGGAGGTAAGTCAAGTGGGGGAAATTAGTCTCCCCACAATAGCCTCGTGCTGCGGGAATTGGACCACACATGAAAAGTTGACACAATTTTGCGAGTTGAACAATTTATTATGGTATAAAATGAGTAATTTAAAAAAGAAACACATTAGACAGGTATGAAGAATTATTTAATGAACAATTGAACTATAAAGTGTAAAAAGGAAAAAATAGAACATTCTGTTGGCGTTCAGCTCTAGTGTTTACATCGTCAAAACGGAGGGACCTCATGAAGACACGGAAACTGTTTTCACTGAAATCGGTGCGAATAATCGTCGTACCAGTTCCATCAGATCTAAAATATTCTAGGTTCCGGTTAATTTCCTTAACAGCAATTAGAAAAAAGCATCAGAAAGTGCCAACACTTCTGAGCGTGACTCACTTTGTAATTTCACTTTGTAATTTCTCGTTAAGTGAATATTGATGTACTTCACGATGTCATCAGTCAAGTCAGGTATCATTATTTGAAAATAAACAATCATTTGGCATACAAGCTTGTCGAGAGGGTCCCTCTGAGCTCGGAAAAGTCTTCACTATGCTTTTTGATTGCGTTCTGGCATTCGTATTAGTAATAATTTGATTACACCGTAGAGTAATGTTATCCATCGCTTTCTACGGGAAGATCAGAAGAGCTTCAATGAATTTCTTCTTCGACTGCTTCAGATTCATAATCAATGTCGAGCGGATCGTCCAATATTTCCTCTTCCCTCTCTTCATCTGGTAATTGTTGGAAGGTCCGCAAAAAATTGATCGATATTTAATAATTATTTCCTGTAAATATGAAGCAATGTTGTTTATTTGAAATTTGAATTTATGAAACAAACAAAATATTTACCTCAAATTCCCCTATCCTTCCCCATAATGCCCCACCACCAATGTACTTTCCATCCAAACAACGAACTCTTAATAACAAACTTACTGAGGAAAAAGGTATTAGTAAGTAAAAGACATACCGTACAGTGTCCCTCGCACTGCGGTTTGCAGAACAACTTCATGTGCCCGCACAGCGGCTTCCGGACCGCACTTAACGTGCACTCACGAGGTCACTAACTTCCTCACTGAACGCTCTAAATACAGAGATTCGCCGATTGCGCGATTTGTCTGCCCACGTTGTAGGTGAGTATTAGCAGTTCCTCTTATTGACCTCCCTCGCGCCGTGAAGCAGCAGTACCAAAAAATTAAAATTTGGGGCCCAAATGCCGCGCGCGCGAACGCCTGGAGGTTAGTCTACTTCCTCGATACTCTGATACATTCTCTCTATATTCATACGACACATCACAGTACCAGAAACACGCAATAGTGGTTGCATCCCTCCACATAGGGTTGGCGTCGGGAAGGGCATTCGGCCGTAAAACAGGACCAAATCCACATAGGCGACACAGTTCATTCTGAACCATGGAGTGCAACTGGTCTAATAATGAATTTATACACTTTACCCTTGGGAAAATTGGCTCTTTTCTTGTCGCAGAGAACTTAGGTGGCTTGCCACCATTTCAATCATATTGAGTTTACTCGTGCTTTACCAGGAACGTTTCACCATCCGAGCTGATGTGGATAGCGAGGTATTTAAATAGGGTGGTTTTAATGAGATCTTGACCATTAATCTTCACATTCAATGTAGTCGGTTTTCGTAATGTTAAGCCGCATACCATTCACATTCATGCGGCCATTCCAGCTCTGTATCCTTTCTTCTAAGCTCTGACGTGATTTATCCGCAGGAAACCTGTCTGCATGGAGCTGCTGTGTGAAGTGACGGTGGTGAGTGCGAAGCCAGGTTTTGTTCTTCATTGTCCAGTATAATTTTGTGTGTACATCCTTGAGTAAATCAGTCCAATAAAGCAGTGTTTTATTATAACACCACACACAAAATTATAATTTTCATGTCAAGAAAAATATATTCGTCAAAGTTTTGTCCAATGCATTTCCGTACACGTTCATCACCGTGGCATTTAGGCCTAAGGCGTAATTTTCACTGATGTGGGTGTACTTCAGTTAAATCTATCTATCGGCTATCAACCAGCGTTGATGTGTGCCAACCTTGTATTGTACGTAATCGTTTATATTAAGCATTTGTAATGAATGTTTTGTGAATTTAAATTGTTTCGCATTAAAGTGACCGCGTGCGGATTTGGTTATCAGGCTCGGGTTATTAGCGCTGCGACAAATAATTAATGACTGCTAACAAATGAACATCGAGCTCTTGTCATATTCATATCGGCCACGCAGCCCATTACCAAATTAGCCATTTCAGCTCCATGAGCTTGATTATTTCTAATGGTCCGTTCTAGTGTAAATAGTGAAAAATTCACATTCATGGGAACTGTTTTGAGTATATCATACACGTAACGTTTCCTAAGTTATGGCATCTATAGGGGGTTTCATGCGTCTTCAGTATCCTAACTTTCTTTGGTGTTACATCATCCTTGGATGCCCGAAATTACTCGTGAAGATCAGAGATTCCATCTAAAATGTACCACTCATGTCATCAGTAAAACTTTTGATGATAACATGTTATGGGAAACGCATATTACGAACATAACCCAGAAAACATCCTATGCATTGCACATGCCGTGCGAGTATAAATACTTATTTTCTGATAACTTAAAAAATTGAGGGTGGAAGCTTTGGTTTTCTCTCATTTCGACTATTGTGATGCGATTTACAGAGACGCTGGGTGCACGTTATTGAGCGGATTGCAACGTGGTCAAAATGCATGTGTGAGATACGTCTGTTAACCTACGGTAATATGACCATGTAACTTCTTCAGACAACCACCTATCTTGACCCCGACTAGAAATCCGTTGCACTGTGCATATCTTATGCCATCTCCATAAACTCATTCATTATTCACAGCCATTTTACCTTGCTTCTAATTTCAAATACCTCTCATCATATCCAGCCTTAACACAAGATCTACTGGTGATTCCATCCTTACTTTACCTACCCATATAACTGCCATTTAATTCATTCAAAGTAATTGCCTGCCCTGAGTGGAACCTCCTTCCTGAAAGTATCAAAGGGTTCGGCACTATTCGCACTTTCAAAGAAGCACTTTGGAGACATCTTATGCACCAATAAGCATCATATGCAAACTTGATGCTGCTACTCACAACCATTCTATTGTAGAAGGTTAGCTTAAAATTCTTAATCGTTTTATTTTTCAAATGTTATAAAATTTTATGTACTGTCTCTTTTTTACGTGTAGGGTATTAGTTTTTAGAATTTTTCCTCTTATTACATTTAATTTATTTCAACTTAACTTAATTTCATCACTAAAGAGTTTGATAGCTGCAGTCGCTTAAGTGCGGCCAATATCCAATATTCGGGAGATAGTGGGTTCGAACCCCACTGTCAGCAGCCTTGAAGATGGCTTTCCGTCGTTTCCCATTTTTACACCAGGCAAATGCTGGGGCTATACCTTACTTAATGTCACGGCCGCTTCTTTCCCACTCCTAGTCCATTCATGAACTTTCAGTTTTAATACATGTGGAGTTATTCCAGATGGCCACCTGTGGGTATGCTACTTACCAAATCTGTATCGTCACCACCATCTGACAATAGAGTATCGACACAGTTGTATTCCTTAAAACTTCCTGGGATTAGGTGAAGAACGACTTCATTTATTCTCTTACAGTCATTATTGAAGGGACTTACAAAATAATGTTCTGTTTATAGTAAGCTGAAGAATTGCAGTCTATAAAACCGAAAATGTGACGGACCAATGAATCATTATTTATGCAATCATTGGGAACCCGTATTTTATCATTTTCTATTTCACTTTTAATTTCATTATTTCCTAATTTGTAGTAGCCATGTCGCGAATTCTCTTTAGGAAGGTTTTGCACGCATATTTGATTTCAAGTGCAATACGTTAATTTGTGACCATATTTGAGCATTCTGGATACATGCCTCAATTACTTGAGCTCTTCCACCTTTCGATACCCCAGGAAGAGCTTGGAGAAAATCTCCCCCGAATATGACAATCTTACCAACAATTTCTTTTTCACAGTTCACAATGTTCTTTAGTAGACGATCAATGTAATTTACTGCTAATGCAGGAATCTTCGAAGGTTCATGAATAATAACGGTTCATTTTCGCAAAATGCCTGCTTTTGAGATGTTCCATTTAATACACGAAACAGAACTTTCTGTTACTGGAACGAGAAAACCAAAAGTTTTGTGACCGAGCTCGATAGTTGCAGTCGCTTAAGTGCGGCCAGTATCCAGTATTCCGGAGATAGTAGGTTCGAACCCCACTGTCGGCAACCCTGAAAATGGTTTTCCGTGGTTTCCCATTTTCACACCAGGCAAATGCTGGGTCTGTACCTTAATTAAGGCCACGGCCGCTTCCTTCCTACTCCTAGCCCTTTCCTATCCCATCGTCGCCATAAGACCTATCTGTGCCGGTGCGACGTAAAGCAAAAAAAAAAAAAAAAAAAAAAAAAAAAAAAAAAAAAAAAACCAAAAGTTTTGTGAATTCTCGTACTATCTGGTAAGAACAAAGCTGCAGTTCCTGTCCTTGCAGCAGCGATTGCAATCTCACCTCTGCTTTAACATGAATAAACAAATGATTTTCCGCAGCCTCCTGGAACTTCTAAAGGAAATACGTTCGGACTTGATTTCACAGAACCCTCTATTGGACTAATATAGAAAAATCTGCATACCGGTCGAGTTGGCCGTGCGGTTAGGGGCACGCAGCTGTGAGCTTGCATACGGGAGATAGTGGGTTCGAACCACATTGTCGGCAGCCCTGAAGATGGTTTTTCCGTGGTTTCCAATTTTCATACCAGGCAAATGCTGGGCTGAGTGGCTCAGACGGTTAAGGGGCTGGCCTTCTAACCCCAACTTGGCAGGTTCGATCCTGGCTCAGTCCGGTGGTATTTGAAGGTGCTCAAATACGACAGCCCCGTGTCGGTAGATTTATTGGCACATAAAAGAACTCCTGCGGGACTAAATTCCGGCACCTCGGCGTCTCCGAAGACCTCAAAAAGTAGTTAGTGGGACGTAAAACAAATAACATTATTATTATTATTATTATTATTATTATTATTATTATTATTATTATTATTATTATTATTATTATTATTATTATTATTATTATTATTAAAGGACTTAATGAAATAAATAATATTTTTGTAGTAATCCTGAGATGGAGTCCATTCTTTTGATGTATAATAAATAGATAGGCGTTAGTTTTGCGATTTTCTTACACTGTTGTATTACATGTTTGAATTATATATACAGTATACAGATTTCTAGCCGGCCCCGTGGTGTAGGGGTAGCGTGCCCGCCTCTTACCCGGAGGCCCCGGGTTCGATTCCCGGCCAGGTCAGGGATTTTTACCTGGACCTGAGGGCTGGTTCGAGGTCCACTCAGCCTATGTGATTAGAATTGAGGAGCTATGTGACGGTGAGATAGCGGCCCCGGTCTAGAAAGCCAAGAATAACGGCCGAGAGGATTCGTCGTGCTGACCACATGACACCTCGTAATCTGCAGGCCCTCGGGCTGAGCAGCGGTCGCTTGGTAGGCCAAGGCCCTTCAAGGGCTGTAGTGCCATGGGGTTTGGTTTGGTATACAGACTTCTAATAGCTCTTTTCTGCATCCTTTCTAGATCCATTAACTGCAGAGCCTCTTTGAGAGAGATGAAGCTGTATAAGCTGTTGTGTTACTGGTCGTAAAGTTAGGAAGTCTACGGTACATCGCGGGAGTTCGGTCTGGCGCCGTAATGTAGCTAAGTTATTAGTAAACACCTCGTATTAGTTAATGAGTTGAAACCAGGCCAAGTTTCCCTGTTCAGAATGTGGTCAACCTTGAGACATGTCTTCCTTATATGTAAATCTGCCGAAGCTTTTTCAGTTGCAATTGTAACGCGGTGGTCAGCAGTCAGTGTTCTCACCGCCACTCTCACGGCAGGTAACAAGAAACTTCCATCTGATACCAGCCAAGTGACGAGTCAGCTGATGAAGACCTGAAGAGGAGCTGCCATACACCTCCAGGATGCGTACAAATTGGAATATTATTTATTAATTTGAAAGTGACTTGAGAAATCCTCTGCATCGTTTGGCACAAAGTTCACGAACAGTCCCTGAATTTCAAGCGCGAAATACAACGGAGCTGAAAGCTGATACTCTGAATGTTAAAGAGACTCTCCAAACTGGCGAACTTAACCCTGGCCTGTTCAATCCTATATAATATTTCTTCCAAAAGAGTTCCGATGGACTTCATGTGTGCGCAAAATAATTCTGATTACCTGTGATGATTCGGTGTCTGCAGGCGTGTGTTAGTATTTGTTTAATACCAATTGCTTGTATTTAAGGAAAAGCCACAGTGTCAGAATTTTGTCCTGAAAAGATTTTTTTAACGTGGTGATGGGTCTACTGACGAAAGTTCCTCACATTTCAGCACTTTTTAATGCCTTTTGTGTCAGACTGCGCGGATAACTGGTTAGCAGTATACTGATCTTTGGTCCGCCGAGTGAGTTGGCCATGCGGTCAGGGGCGCGCAGCTGTAAGCTTGCATTCGACAGCCCTGAAGGGGGCGTGGTTTATCATTTTCACACCAGGCAAATGCTGGGTCTGTATCTTAATTAAGGCCACGGTCACTTCCTTCCCACCCCTAGCTGTTTCCTATCCCATAGTCGCCGTAAGACCTATCTGTGTCGGTGCGAAGTAAAGCATATTGTATTCGTTTCGGCCGGATGTGGACCACGTTATTTCAATAGTTTGCATCCTTGAGATTTAATTCGTCCCCAGTATTCCCACATCGCTTTCTGTGAGCCTCTTTTTTTCATCAGTCCACTTCTTGCTCTTTTTTAACTTTGGCTTTTGTTGGAATCGCTGGTATGCTGAAATTTTCTTCTAAAGAGGAACACGTTCCTGGATGTCTTCATGCGTGATCCCTATTTCGATAGCCTAGATTGAATACCTCGTATCTCACACAGTTCTTCCTATCCATTATTTCCCTTAAGACTAGTCACGCCTTCCAGTCACGTTTGGGTATGCAGTCCATCAGAACAATGTTCGTTGGGTTTATTTTCCTATGCTTGCGAGTAAAGGAAAATGAACCTTATAAAAATTATACTCTAGGAGTTGGTATATACGTCACGCAAATATACTTTCTTATAGTACGGTACGGTAAGGTTCATTTTCCTGCAAACGTCGGCACTGGAAAAAAAAAGCACAACGAACACTGTTCTGAATGGACTGCATATCCATGTGTGGCTGGGAGGCGTGACCAGTCTTAAGGGAAATAATGGATATGAAGAACATTGTGAGATACGCGGTGTTCAATCTAGGCCATCGATTTCTCAAAGATCTTTTCCAACTTCGGTGAACCAAGGTTATTTGGTTATCTTGCTTACAAAGTAGGGAAAGATTCATACGTGTTATTTGGCCACAAATATTAATCCTCCGTTTCTGAATGGTGACCGTTATCCTTTACATATGCAGGTACAGTTCGTTGTTGTGCCGTCTCCTGTACTCACCATTTCCTCATGATTGCCCCCAGGATCTTTCTCAGGAGTTTTCTTTCTTTGGCTTTAACTTTTCAATCGGATCCTTCCTATCCATTGCACGGCAATCAGCTGAATACAGGGCCTCTGGACGAATGACTATACAATAATTCCTAAGCCCAGCGTTGATGGACACTAATCTCCTATTGTAGATACAGAAGTGTGAAAGTTATTAGACTCAATATTATTCTTTTCTTATTTTCATTGTCGCATTACCTATTACTTGCCTGCCCATAAAATGTTTCTGTGCTGCAATGGAGCTCCTTTACGTGTACTTGTATGTTTAAAGTAAATTATAGAAGGCAAGTTATATTTTCTTTCAATTACATCAGTGATTATACTATTGTCAGTAGAATCCTCTGGTAAATTCCAATGTTAAGGATTTTAATTTCTTTTTCTTGTGTGTAATTAGATAAAATGGAATTTCATGAAGTGGTTCTGTGATGTTTTGCTTTACTTGAGCACTGGTAATGCGCTGTGCTTTTTACTGTTTACAATACAAACTCTTGGAAACTGCTGCTGTAGGATTAGCAAAAGACCAAACAGAAATAAATTTAATCTCAATATAATATTTTAAAAGTATGTCCAAATGTACTTCCAAATATTTGGAATAAGGTAATACAGTTTTTGACAAAAGTTAGTAAGTCGGATGAATATTTGACTGAAAGATAGGGAGTTCCATTGAACAAATTACAATGAAAAATAGGGGCAAAAACTAAGGCAATTCAATTTTTTGCCTTCTCCTGTGAGTCTAATAATTTCCACACATTTGTATCTCTAGTTATTTGGTATTGCACTTTATTATTATTATTATTATTATTATTATTATTATTATTATTATTATTATTATTATTATTATTATTATTATTATTATTATTATTATTATTATTAGATTATGGGAGTTGCAGATTGTGGTGAAAGCTCTTAAAATGTAGTATATTGGATCTTGAAAAGAAATGCAGTGCGTATGATATCATGACAGTTGGGAAGAAAACTAGGAAGACTAAATTTCATATATCCCTCATGCGCTTGAGAAATATGTACAGTATAACCCAAGTGGTTTTCCGAAATGGAATCATTTAAATCACTTCTTTGAATTTACCACCTCGCTATTGTAAATATTAGGATTATTCAAGAAGAAAAAACCACAATTCTTCGGCTTTTATAGTAATATGCAATATATTTTACATACGTAGTAGCTAAAATTTGGCTCCGGCATCAGAACCGTTACCTCCCACCCGGAGGATCAGATCAAATAACCTACGAGAGTATGAATTCTCATTGTTTAATTCGATCATCCGGGCAGGTACATTTCTTAATGTATCTCATGTTAATTGACGAAGAATCCAGGTTATAATAACTCCACACTGGAACAAATCTTCACATCGAGCAACAAACAATCACAGTCGAGTGTGAATATTTGCTGGGAAGCTTCCACAATGAACAACTACTTTCCCTTGTTTATTCTACATCCCGATTGTGGTAATGTCCTTAACAAGGCTCACATCAGATTGCAATACAATAAACTTACCCACAGGAGCACAAATGAGATTGCATCAAATGTACGTTTTAGGAAAAATTACACGACAGGCATAAACCCACTGAATTTATCAACTTAAGCGCGATTTCACAGAATTCTCTTAAGCTTCGAATCGGTTTTAAGCGGAAGCTTAACCTACAAATAGGTTTTATAACGGACAGTGCAAGTGATAAACTGAGCTTCTCTTAGACTTGGCTTATGTTAAGGAATTACCATGTGACGAAAATAAGAAAATTATTTTAGCACACATGCAAACAAGAAAAGAAATACACACCAAGAATGTTTACAGTGCGTCATTTTCATTGTAGCTAGCGCTATGGATCAGTGGTAGAATGTCGGCCTCCAGATCCCAAGATAGCGGGTTCAAACTAGGCAGAGGTAGTCGGATATTTGAAAGGCGGAAAAAATGTCCAGGTGACATTCCATGTCATAGGGCGTCGGAATGTAAAAGTGGTGACACATTTGGTGCTTACCTTGTGACGTACCCACTTCGCCCACAGATGTATGACAAATTCATAACGTGGCGGGTCACTTTAATATTAAAATAAATAAATGATATGTCATTGTTTCTCCAGAAACAGTATCCCAAGGGCGCCAGTCTTCAAGCTTATGGCTTGAAAACAAAAGTAGATAATTAATAATAATAATAATAATAATAATAATAATACGTAATGAGACTCAAAAAACTCCCAGGGGTGAGGTGAACGGAACACAAATCATTAAGTACACTAACTTGGAATTTAAGGATCATTAATAATCATTTCATAAAATACAAATTAAAACAGCTATTTATTAAGATGAAAAACGTGACGTAACGGCGTTTTAACGACATCTGAACTTACGGAAGCAAAAGAAAAATTGAATGAAATTAATTTTGAAAATGAACTGTTGCGCGAAGACTTGCAGTAACTTATGCCATAAGCTCACCATATGTAGACTCTGTTGTCTTGAAGCTGATGATATGTGGATCTCGTACCGGCTGCCTTCTCTGTTGTTGGATTCCAGTCCTACTTCTACATTTCCTGTCCTTAACACTTCCTACTGTACTCCTTACATAAAGTCGTAATGAGTCCTAATTTTAAGTGCAAAACCACCATGGTTTATGTTCATGGAGAGAATACATTCGTATTCTTCCGCATTACGGAACAGTAGCGTAGCTAAATTCATAATAAAAGTTCTCCTCCCCTATACCAGTCAGAACCGGTCTCCCGTTGACTACCTCTCGTCATTGAGATAACAAGTCCCAATGAGAGTAACTTTTGGGTAGAATATACTCAGATGCGAAGTGAACCAAGTTAAAATCTTCTCCGATGTGTAGACGTAGAATCGTAGTAAGAGTATCTTCCAAGAGTGAGAATCAGAATGTCCGAAAGTCCGAATCTAAGTGACAATCTGCTCACGAGTAAGAATACGAGTATGAATGTGAAAACTAATGCTAATAAGAATCTGAATGTCTTCTCCAGCTCTTGTCGGTGGTATATATCGGTTCAAAAGTCTCCTTCCATCAGCCATATCACATGGTCCAGTAAGATTCGAGGTCTCATCCCTTCTCCGATGTATTGCTGTGAATCCATCACGTTGCTTCATTACGTTCATTCACATAGGCTGAACTTTCCCGCTGAAATAAAGCGTCCCGAAGCGGAGTTTGAAAAGTGGGTGTTAATAATGTATCAACTGTCTCTTCATGAGGTAGAGAGGGTAAGGTCTCTCGTAACCTAGATGACGTACTTTTCCTGGAATTGGGCTGAAATTAGCCTGCTGACTCTGGTCACCTCACAACGGCTATTGGAAAATTTACTGCAAGTTATAAATATGCATGATGTTGAAATACTTTACCGAATAATTTGTTCGTTCAGAATACGTTATAGCCGCGATACAAAGAAATGAAATGATGATTGAAATGGATGATAAAAACCCTATATATATATTAATTTAAACATGACCTATCAGTGATTAAAAATACACATCTTATCAATTAATTTCATAGTTCAATAATTAAAAACATTCAGTGATGTCCCAAACATCACAACCTGACAAAATTCGTTAAAAACTCAGCCATAGATGCCCAAGAAATATTCTGTTTACTCTGCCACCTAGTAGGCTTACAGTAAAACGGAACGTTGAGATTGATGAGCAGACAGCCAGATGGCGTCAAATTAAAATGTCTGCACATGGTTTAAGGCATACGAATAATATATACGGTATAATATTACTTTCATTGTATGGAATGACAGAGAACTGTGAGATTCCCACACAGGATTAATTGAAACGAGAACTGGAAATCATGCAGAGGAAAGCAGCAATTTTTTTTTCTGGTGATTTGCGACCATAGAGTAGTGTTACGAAATTAGCTCAAACTTTGGGCTAAACCCTCTCACCTTCTCCGCATATCTCCTCCACCGTAACAAATCTCCTGGCTTGAGAGATGGCGTCACCGTCTAGGAGGCCCGCTTCCCCCTTCAGGGAAGGAATGAAAACATTTTCGTAGTAGTAATATGAAGACTTGGGAATAAGGAGACGAGGTACTCGATTAAGCGGGATGTTCCGAAATGTTAGTGGAGAGTTGGCTTCGATTGACATTAGTAGACGAATAAACTTGAGTGGTTTATAAAAGTAGAAAAGATCATGATATGAAGATAAAGTTGGAATTCAAGAGGACAAATTAGGGCAATTGCTAGTTTATAGTACGAGGAATTAGGCACTGGAATGATTGACCAAGGGAGATGTTTGATAAATTTCAAACTTCTTTGATATCAGTTACGGAAAAACTAGATAAACAAACAATACGGAATCAGCCACCTGAGCAACAGCAGGTGATTGATTGATTGATTGATTGATTGATTGATTGATTGATTGATTGATTGATTGATTGATTGATTGATTGATTGATTGATTGAAGTGTTTTATGAACAAATATAGGACCGGTTCTCAAGAGAGTGGGACGGAGTGGAGGGAGATAAGCCGTGGCACCACCCAGGGTGGCATGTTTTAGAGGTGTGAAAATCTAAATGCACAAAGTGTGAACTAAACATGTTTCTGTATATGACTGTATACTGGTAGAAATGAGTTCAAATCATCCTCGCCGCCGTTGCTGTTGGAGAAAAGTCTGTAGTTCGTTCGTAAGCGCTTGAATGAAAAGAAAAAAAGTAATTTACGTTGTGATAAAACAGCGTGGTATTTACAGAACATTGACATTACCGACATATTTTTACAAGTTGCTTTACGTCGCACCGACACAGATAGGTCGTATGGCGACGTTGGGATAGGAAAGGGCTAAGAGTGGAAAGGAAGGTGCCGTGGCTTTAATTAATGTACAGCTCCAGCATTTGCCTAGTGTGAAAACGGGAAAAAACATTTTCAGGGCTGCCGACAGTGGGGTTTGAACCCCACTATCTCCCGAATGCAAGCTCACAGCTGCGCGCCCCTAATAGTACGGCCAACACGGAACGAGAGTTGATTAATACTGTAGTTGAATATTTATATTTCTTCAGAAGCGACATGCTGTAGTTGTAGTTAAAAGTTTAAAAATTATCTACCTACACTGTTCGGTGATGATGTGAAACTCAGGTCATGCCATGTCCCTGAAAACGAGAGGCCTCTTGCTCCTCACTCTGGGAAACAACAGTTTCGTGCACGCAATGGGGAGCGAACGGCCTTGGGTGTCCGCAAGTGGGTCGCACAAAACAGACGTAAACACGCCATTTTTGTGACAAGTGGTGTCTTATGAAACTATGGCCGAAAAGGAATAAAATACACTCTCATTCCATGACAGCCTGGGAACTCTACCTCTCTTTAACAAAAGACTTATTTTAACGTTCCTTAGAGATGAAGAAAGACATGCTGTTTTTGCGTCAGTCAATGCTATAAAATGTGCATGAACTGTTAATTTCCATAATTTTTTTATAAAACTGCTTACTAAAAATTAAAATTTGGTAGGATTGTAGTGAAGAGTTCGGCGTATGCCGGCGACTCGGTTTTAATAGCAAGTTGTACTGAAAACCCTGGAATATAATAGAGCCTGAAAAGATAGTATGATATGAATTATCATTTCCAAGAACAAAGACGCGTGAGTTGCGAACAAACCTAACATGATAGAATGTGAGATTGGGAATACGAAACTGGAACAGGTAACCCATTTCATGTACCTACTTAGTTTATGTATTCGCACCAGGGAAGTTGCATACTGTATAGTAATAAAAAAAATTCCAAACATGAATATGAACACACGTTTTATAGCCGTTTTTTTTGCTACTTGCATTACGTCGCACCGACACAGATACATCTTATGGCGACGATGGGATAGGAAAGGTCTAGGAATGGGAAGGAGGCGTTTCCAATTTCCACACCAAGAAAATGCTGGGACTGTTTCTTAATTAAGGCCACGGTCGCTTACTTCCCACTCCTAGCCCTTTCCTGTCCCATCGTCGCCATAAGACCTATCTGTGTCGGTGCAACGTAAAGCAACTTGTAAAAAATAAATAATAAAATCCAGCAAGAAAGATCGGCGTAAGTAAATTATACAGAATTTCAGTAACATAGATATAGCCTACAAACTTTGATGTATCGCTACAAGGTCAATTGTAATGTTTCTATTTTTTTTTTTACACTTTTGCTATAGGTCACACCGTCTCAGGTCTTATGGCGACGATGGGATAGGAAAGGTCTCGGACTGGGAACGAAGCGGCCGTGCGCTTAATTAAGGTACAGTCCCAGCATTTGCCTGGTGTGAAAATGGGGAAACCACGTAAAACCATATTCAGGGCTGCCAACAGTGGGGTTCGAACCCACTATCTCCCAGATGCAAGCTCATAGCTGCGCGCTCCTAACCACACGGCTAACTTGCCCGGTTTTTATAGCCGTAATCCCTACCGTAACTGAGGCTAAGTAGCCAAAGAGGATGAAAACGGATTCACTCAGTTCCTATTATTGTACTGCAAGTGCATTTTAAATAGAATTTTCCTGGTGTTGTGCTATCAAACAATAAAATAAATAAATAAATAAATAAATAAATAAATAAATAAATAAATAAATAAATAAATAGATAAATAAATAGATAAATAAATAAATAAATAAATAAATAAATAAATAAATAAATAAATTCTCTATGAATAGTTTGCTTAGTCATTCCTTAAATAATTTCATAGAAGTTGCAAATTTATCGAACATCTCCCTTGGTAAATTATTCCAATCCCAAATTCCTCTTACTATGAATGAATATTAGCCCCAGTTTGTCCACTTGAATTCCAACTTTATCTTCACATTATGATCTCTGCTGCCTTCAAAAGCTCCATTCAACCTTATTCATCTACTAATGTCATTCACGATATTTCTCCTCTGACAGCTCAGAAGATACCGCTAAGTCGAGGAGCTCGTCTCCTTACTCCCAAGTCTTACCAGCACACAGTTTGCTACATTTTCTTTATACTACTCTTTTGCCGGAAATCACCCAGAACAAATAGTGTTGCTTTCCTTAGGATCTTTTCCAGTTCTCATATCAAGTAATCCTGTACGGGTCCCATACACTGGAACCATACTCTAATAATAATGATGCTAATTGCTTTACGTCCCACTAACTACTTTTACGGTTTTCGGAGACGCCGAGGTGCCGGAATTTTGTCCCGCAGGAGTTCTTTTACGTGCCAGTAAATCTACCGACACGAGGCTGACATATTTGAGCACCTTCAAATATCACCGGACTAAGCCAGGATCGAACCTGCCAAGTTGGGGTCAGAAGGCCAGCGCCTCAACCGTCTGAGCCACTCAGCCCGGCGAACCATACTCTAATTGGTATCCTACTAGTGACTTGTACGCCCTCTCTTTTACATCCTTACTTCAACTCCTAAATATCTGCATAACTATATGCAGATATCTGTAAGCTTTCTTTACAACTACGTTTACATGTTTACCTGAATGAAAATAAGCTTACGTTCACCCCATCAACATAATAACTAAAACTAAGAGCGATCTTTCCTCTTGGTAAAACATACAGCATACAAACAAATATGTAGTTGTAGCTTCACACACTAGAATAGACACTGCCAAAACACAGGCTCCTAGCCTGTCTTCGTAACCTCAAGAAGAAGAGTTAGATGGTTAAGCAGGTCTAGCCTAGGATGACCAGAGGTCCCAGAAAACAGGGATTGACCTGATATTTCGGCCCTCTTCTCTATGTCCTAAAACTACTACTGGCCGCAGAATTGTTCCAGCTCTTTGCTATACCACTACTGGGTGAGTTGCCGAGCGGTTAGGGGTGCACAGCTGTGAGCTCGCATCTCGGAGATAGTAGGTTTAAACCCCACTGTCGGCAGCCCTGAAGATGGTTTTCCGTGGTTTCCCATTTTCACACCAGGCAAATGCTGGATCTGTACCTTATTTAAAGCCCCGGCCGCTTCCTTCCCATTCCTAGGCCTTCCCTATCCCATCGTCGCCATAAGACCTATCTGTATCGGTGCGACGTAGAGCAAATAGCGAAAAAGAAAGCTATACCACTAATTGGAATATTTTTATAGTTGCCTGTATTGCTGGCATAAGTGCAGTTAAATTGCATTGTCGTGGTTCATAATGTTTCCAAAATCGTTAATATGCCGAAGTATAAGTTGCGTCTAATTTAGTTAAGTATTTGTGACAGAAATTATAACGCTTCTTCAATAAGAAAAAGCCATACCGAAACGTAAATATTCACCCAGCGAGTTGGCTGTGCTGTTAGGGACACACAGCTGTGAGTTTGCGTTCGGGATATAGTGGGTTCGAACCCCACTGTCAGCAGCCCTGGAGATGGTTTTCCATTTTTCCCATTTTCGCAAGAGGCAAATGGTGGGACTGTATCTTAATTATGGTTACGGCCGCTTCCTTCCCACTCCCTAGCCCTTTCCTATCTCATCGACGCCATAAGACTTATGTGCGTCAGTGCAACGTAAAGAAAATAATAGCCCACTGTAACTAACAACGACTGTATATTTTATGACGCATGCTTCGTAAGAAATGTTCCATTTAAAAAAATAGCAAATCCGATCACCATAGTCTATCCGGTAATTGAAACATGTTCATTTATCTCCAAGGAAACTGGAATGATGTGTGTAGCAACACGCCCATTAGTTGTGATGCTGGCGTGTCTGTACACTTGACACTTAATCTTTCCTGACGATATTTTGCATACACCTCTAAGACAGCTGCTTCCGGTACTCGTGTACTGCAGGTGTCTCATTGTGTTCTCTCGTAAAAGCCGAGATCCGCTTTGCTCGCGTGTCTCGAGGTCTTGGACTGCCACAACTGTGTCAGCTGTGTGGCTTGCTGAGCTTCAAGAATGCTGTTCCGCACCGGTTGAAGTGCACATGCAGCTAACCCACTGCAGAATTAAAAAAATAATTTCATCTTTCGTCTTAAGGTACTAGATGTATCTCGAAACATCTACATTAGTGACTAACAGAATAACAGCTGGCTTCTCAAGCGTTCTCTCCAAACTTGGGCACGTAAATAAAATACTACGCAGCTGTTCTGTCTTGCGAAATACTGACTTCGTTCCCGTGGAGATTAAAATCGATTTGAGTACACTTACCGCATAGTAAGACCATATACCTATAGTATTGTAAGCCGTAGTGTTGAGCACTGGAAATACTTAAGTTGTGTGTGGATTTGTATAATGATGATGCTGGATTTAGAATGTTAAACTGGTAGTATTTCCTGTAATATTTTCTTTCCATGGAATTGCTTGTTGTACTCTTGTCATTGTTGTTGTTGTTGTTGTTGTTGTTGATGGGAAATTATGTTTTAAATTTACCTTATTATCACACTACTGTAAATGACCTATACCATCCGGATAATATTTCCCAATTGGGGTGTATTTGTTAATAATAATAATAATAATAATAATAATAATTAATCCAGCAAGATAGCTGCAGTCGCTTAAGTGAGACTAATATCCAGTATTCGGAAGATAGTGGGCTCGAACCACACTGTCGGCAGCCCTGAACATGGTTTTCCATGGTTCCCCCATTTTCACATCAAGCAACTGCTGTGACTGTTCTTTAATTAAGGCCACGGTCGCCTCCTTCCCACTCCTAGCCCTTTCCTGTCCCATCGTCGCATAAGACTTATCTGTGTCGGTGCGAAGTAAAGCAACTTGTAAAAAAATTAAAAAATATAATCCAGTAAGCAAGATCGACGTAAATAAACTATACATAATTGCAGTAATAACGATATAGCCTATATTCTTTGATATATCGCTCCATGGTCGATAGTAATGTTTCCATTTTCAAAGGAAGCGGCCGTGGCCTTAATTAAGGTACAGCCCCAGCATTTGTCTGGTGTGAATATGGGGAAACCACGGGAAACAATCTTCAGGGCTGGCGACTGTGGGATTCGAACCCACTATCTCTCAAAATGCTAGTTCACAGCTGCGTGACCCTAACCACACGGCCAACTCGTTCGGTTTTATGTTTTCATACGTGCTTGTTAAGTAGTCTAGCGAAGTGAAGTAGCCTAGTAACTTAATTGTGGAAGTATTAGAAGCACTTCTGTGTAGCACTATTCCCAATTTTCTCGTGATTCTGTTGCCTGTAAATATGCCGTCGGCCCTCGATTACCAATGAAAGTGAATAGTACAGATTCGATTCTGGAAATTGTTTTCAACAGAACAAGCATGGAATGTGCATGCAGTCGTTTTCAGTACTATCCATATTCACATGGATTTCAATTCGAAGTGAGTACAATACGATCCCAGCGACCTTGAGACTCACTCCGGACTAAGTTCCTGTTTACATGGCATTTTAAGAGCGGAAAGTGTACTCAAATCGATTTGAATCCTGCATATAAACGCACTAATTGTAAATGAACTCAGCGAGTACGGGTCGAGTGGTGGATTCGAGCTCTACACCGGCAGACGTCAGTGGTTTCCCATTTCCGTATTTATGCAGTGACTGTACTTTAATAAAGACCACGGACGCTTCCCAGTGTCGTCTTAAATTTTTTAGACGATAATATGACTTTAAACGGGGATGGCGAATGACTGCAGTAATTTTTGACCTTGTAAAGTAGAATGAGATCAGTTTCTCTTCCTTCTCATTTTCTTTTCTTTTCTTTTCTTTTCTTTTCTTTTCTTTTCTTTCCTTTTCTTTTCTTTTCTTTTCTTATTCTCTTTCAACGATTATCTCGTTTCTTTATTGTCTAAGTGATCCTAATTTCGATTTCTTAAAATTGGCAGGAGCACCCCTAGTTGACAAACCAAAAGAACTTTTTCTCTACCAATCCCCATAAGTTAATCACCACACCTTCAACTAGATGTCAGTCTACAACACTATAATAATAATAATAATAATAATAATAATAATAATAATAATAATAATAATAATAATAATAATAATAATAATAATAATAATAATAATACCTTTATGTCCCACTGACTACTGGTACGGTTTTTCGGAGTCGCCAAGGTGCCGGAATTTAGTCCCGCAGGAGTTGTTTTACGTACCAATAAATCTACCGACATGAGGTTGACATTATTATTATTATTATTATTATTATTATTATTATTATTATTATTATTATTATTATTATTACTATCTTGGCACTGAACAGTGTGTCCATGCGTGTTAACGTGCAGAGGACAAGTTTTGCATTCAGGAAACGAGTGGGTTCGAACCCGTCGGCTGTCCTATAAATGGTTTTCTGTGGCTTCCCATTTTTACTTCTAGGCAGATGTCGAGACAGTTCTTGTTCGTAGACCACAACAGATTCATTCCGCCTCCGTACCCAATTTCATTCATCAATCATCGTTCATTTCTTCAATAGCTCCTCAACAGAGCTTGGCGACAGGAAGGGCATTCGGCCGTAAGAACATTCCATATAATTTCATATCACCACATCCCTGTCCCCGTATCTGAAAAGAGAACTATGCATAGACGCACATATAATAATAATAATAATAATAATAATAATAATAATAATAATAATAATAATAATAATAATAATAATAATAATATCGACTTTATGTCCTACGATATATTTTTACGGTTTTTGAAGACGCCGAGGCGCCAGAAGTTTTTCCCGCAGGATTTCTTTTACTTGTAGTAAATCTACCTACACGAGACTGGCGTATTTGAGCACCTTCAGATATTACTGGGATTGAGCCGGTATCGCTTGATCTGAGAAGACGAGCACTTCACCGTCTGAGTTGCTCTATCTTCTCGTAACTTCTTTAACTGTGGTAGTGAAGTGTATCGACACCATTTCCCGCGGAAGTCATCTGATTCAGATTCACATTAAAATTCTCATTTACGTTTATTACGTATTTGGAGGAGCTAGGGAATGCGGATGACACAGAATGCTACTTAGTTCTCGGTCAGCTGATGGAGCGCTTTCTCAACACCCACAGCCTCCCTTTCTCTCGCTATCTCTGTTAGGATCAGGCTCTCTCAACTCCGACACCGTAACTTACTGGTCCGAGTTTAATGCCCATTTCCAAGCTGCGAACATTTAGCCAGCGTCTAATATAGGAAATGTAAAGCTGTAGGTATCGACAAGGAGATCAACAGTGATTCAGTCCTTGCTCGGAAATGTAAATGTAAATCGGAAAATGAGTCAAGAGAACTAAATTTTACAAGAGATAAGAAAACATATTTTCGAATGCTTGGTGCACGTAACCCCATCTGATTCTTCCGATGCACACTTCTGCCGAAGAGTCTTGCTGATCAGCGAGTCATACAATTGGTGATACTCGGTGTGACGTTCAATATATTACGTGGGTGCAAATGACAATGTACAGAGCGAATTTGTTGCGCGCTTGAGTCTCGTAGCTGTGAGCTTGCATTCGGGAGATAGTGAGTTCGAACCCCTCTGCCCGCAGCCTTGAATATGGTGTTCATTCGTTTCCCATTTTCACAGCAGGTAAATGCTGGAACTGTACCTTAATTAAAGGCACGGTCGCTTTCTTCCCACTCCTAGCCCTTTCCTATCCCCTGTGTCGGTACGACGTAAAGCAACTTGTAAAAAAAAAACATAATATTTCGTGTCTTCTGTTAGAACCATTAAATTCCCTTGCATGGAGCGTAACATATTTAAAACGCAATTATTTTGAAATTCACTCTATATATTTCTTTATAAGTGGCGTAGCGTCATATCAAGTGCAAATTCACAGACAACTGAAATATCTCCAGCACCATGACAGCGACTTATAGTAGACAGTGACATACTTCAAGCTTAACATTGTAAACACAATATTATTAAAAAAAACTAGCAAATGGGCCCGTACTTCGCTACGGTACTCTACATTGTTTACGGATTTCTACCTAAATTACAGTACACGCGGTGAGTGAGGTTTTATTAAATTGCGTGCCTCTTAGCGTTATCGAAGAAACGCCATGGGGAGGTCGCCATACGTTCTTTTCCGTGTAAGGTGCGAGTTGTGGAATTGTGATGATAACGGCAGGCTCACTTGCCTACTGCCATTCACAATCGAGTTGGGAAATTTCATTACATTGGCAGATCCCCTTGCCTGCTGCCGTTACAATCGATTTGGGGAGTTTTCGTTACAATGTCAGGCCCCCTTTCCTACTTCCAGACACATTCCAGTTGAGGAGTTTTCATTACAATGGCAGGCACTTTCCCTACTGCCAGTCAAACTTCAGTTTAGCAGTTACCATTATAATGAAAGACCTCTTTTCCTAATGCCAGTCACCTTACTGCCAGTAACACTCGAGTTTCGAAGTTTCGATTATAATAGCAGGACACTTTGCCTAATTCCAGTCGCATTTTAAATGGGTAAATTTGTTTATAATGGCGGCCACCCTTGCCCACTCACATACACAATCGGTTAGGGGAGTTTTGAACAAAATTGCATTCTCCCTTGCCTTCAGTTAGTCAAATTGAGAAGAAAATTGTCCATTACAATGGTAGGCCTTATTTACTAATGCCAGTTACACAGCTTTGGGGAAGGACCTCATTCCTACTACCAGTCAAAGTAGATGTGGGGAGAATTGATTACAATAAGAGACGTCTCCTGCTGACAGTCACGATCAATTTGTAAAGTAAAGGCACATTCTTTCTAGTTCGCTACATATCGACTTCAGTGAATTTAGATCAATATACGACAATATATGCACGTTTACAATAGTGCAGACAATCATTTACTGGTTTACTGCTCCTGAACAGTAAATGATATCGACAAACAGAATGCGCCGTCAGATGCCTCTTTTATAGTTCTATATGGCCGGGCCTATAGTATGTTCTCGTATCTCCCGTATTTATGGGTTAGAATGAGTTAGAAACTTCGATTAGAGTGAAATTTGGAAACTTTTTAACACTTTACTTTATTTTTCGCATGTGGAAGCTAGAATCATGACATTTGTCTCGCACTTGGCCATCGTACGTGTCAATGTGCGTGCCATATTTGATGACTGCATATTTCCTATAAGTGTGTCGAAATATGAAATATACGTGTGAAAAGCACAAAATTTACGTACAATCGAGAAACACAGCCAAATCTAATGTACAAGGGAAAGAGATACGACAAAAAGTCATAGGACCAAAGTTGTACATCACTCCAAATTGAACGAAGATTAGGCAATCCGTTTTGTAATACGATTTACAGTTTAGCCACCAAATACCTCGAAAGGAAGGTCTGCACCGTCATTAAAATTGCCTCCATATTTCGGTATTTTTCGGGAGTAAAAAGAGAACAATTTAAACATCTCGTACTTTTTCCGTCGGTTACAGGCTAAAGGCAATAATTTCGCCAAATTTAAATTCTATAGATCGTTTGGCAGATTTGCAGCCATCTTGACTTGGGGGAGGGAGTTAAAAATGAGGACTTTCAGGAAATTTTTAAGCCCATGAAACCTATAGGTTATCGTTTAGCTAAACTGTGTTCTTATGCTGAGCTCCAAATTTGAAGACTTCAGCGTGCCCCCCTCAGGGCATGTTGAGAATTGTCGATTTTTCTAGGGATCCTGAGTTCATGAACTCCTCTGGTACCAAGTTTTAAATTTCTGAGATGCCTGGAAGCGGCTCATTAATTCACGTCTATTTTTATTTTAATTTTTATACCTTTATTTATAAATCGCTCCAGATCGACTCGCCTTTAAATATATATAGATTTACTCAAAATTTAAAATATATTGGAAGCTTTCCTTTTTGGTACTATAATTGGCCTCCAATTTTAATTTACAAGTTATGATCACCGACGGATTTAACATTTCTGCGCCCCTAGACACAATTAACTTATAGCTCGCGCTTTCCAAGAAATGAGTCCGGCTCCATGGCTAAATGGTTAGCGTGCTAGCCTTTGGTCACCGGGGTCCCGGGTTCGATTCCTGGCAAGGTCGGGAATTTTAACCATCAGTGGTTAATTTCGCTGGCACGGGGACTGGTAGTATGTGTCGTCTTCATCATCATTTCATTCTCATGTGTGTGTAGGTCACCTACGGGCATCAAATCGAACGACCTGCACCTGGTGAGCCGAACATGTCCTCAGATACTCCAGACACTAAAAGCCATACGCTATTTCATTTCCAAAAAAAATGAACACTAATCAATTGCTTAAAATAACTTCAGAATATGGTACACCGAATAAATAATGCGAGGGTTGGGGCATGAGTCATTGCAACTACTTTTATTGGTATGGATGCGGGATCTAGCAGACAAATGGAAAAATACAGACGGAAGTGAGGAGCCCAACGTTCGGAGGAATGTATGAAAAATACTGAGTAGATTTACGTGGTGTAGGATAGAAAGCGAGAAACTGTGAGCCAGGAAATCCTTGTGCTACGTAATGTCCATCTCCGAGAGTTCAGTAACCTTTACGATAAACCCTCAAAGTAGCCCCCTAGATTATCCACAACTCGTTACCAATGATGTGGGAGACGTTGGATACCAGTCGCCTTACCATGTGTGAATTTTGAATTCACCGCGCTGTCAGTAGCCTCTCGTGTCCCAAATAGTCTCCCACGTAATGGTTCTTTCACTTTGGGGATGAGATCAAAATCGCATGGAGATAAGTCCGGTAAGCATGGCGGGTGTTCCAGTACTTCCCATGCTGTTCTCGCCTCCTCACATTCATTCTGCACCGAACCTGACCCACTACTGCTGTCCCATCGCTCTGTGCGTAGTACCACCATTTCGTGCTGTGCCCATAACACATGACCATTGTATGGTAGCACCGTAAAGATGTGGGAAAAAATAATTGCTATGACTTATGCGCCAACACTCGTGTTTATAATTTCTAGACCCCGGATGGTAAGGCATTTATATTTACGCAAACTTATGGAGTAACAAGTATACTTGGGGACAAAACATGACGACCTCGCCTCACACCACTACTCTCTCCAGCGGCAGCCCGATGTCCATCAGTGGCTTATAGGATTTACCACGTCTCTTGTAGCCGGAGCTGCCACATCGTCTACAGCACTCGACGCGAAGAAAGGGTAAAGACTGAAGAGAGTGTGGAAGAAAGTGGTTTGGCAATCTCTCGACACCAAACGAGGATGACTTAGAACTCATTAACTCAGCAGGATGCAGGGTGTGACAGACTGCTGGCTTCCAGCTCGCTTCCAGGAACTGAGGGAGTCATGTTTTGTCCCCAAGTATATACTCTACTGTGCAATATAGTTCTGTTATGAGATTTGCATAAACATTAGGAGTACGACCTATTGGAACCGCTGGAAATTGTTACTCTCGCTACATTGCGGAAGAAGGGGCTGGACGACACTTCCTACTAGTTTGCATTCTGACTTATTACTAGCTAATATCGGGATTGTAATATTACAAATTACCGGAATATTCAGTGCCTGACAACTTTTAAAGTTGAAAATTATTTCACCAGACCTAGAGGTTCTCGTCTCAGTTTGACGGTAGTGATCATTCCTCATTGTCGTTTTTCTTTTGAAAGTACATGTCAGAAAAGCCACTCCTCTTTAGGGATAATGATTAACAAGAAAGGGGACACCGACATGTCGTTAGAAATAAAACTGTCTTATTGAAAGTGTATGTTCCTTATTATTCAGAGCATACAAACATATTATTGTAGTTACTAACAAAAAATAATGTTAGTCAAAATTTTCCTCTGTCCTTAGGCCCGTGCCTAGTGGGCCTATATTATAAATCCTCCTCTGCTTTTGGTGGTCGTTCAAAGGAGCGGAGGGATGTTGAGAATGTCATTGATAGTATTAGAGCCGCAACAAGGGCAATGTTGATGAAAGATGATAGCGAGTTGCACTGAGATCCCATTAGGACCAATTACTCCCCTAATGGCTTCGAATTGATTTCATTGCTAGAGCTTGCATCTCCCGAGGGAGCTTACCGGTCGGTAACGCAGTGATCCACTTTACGGCAAGGAACTCAAATTATCATCCCGCAGTATTCTGGAGTTTCTAGCAGTCTAAGAATTTTTACCTTTACGTCGCACTGACATTGATAGGTCTTATGACGACGATGGAACAGCAAAGGTCTAGAATTGGGAAGGAAGCGAAAATGGGTGTGAAAGTGGGAAACCACGGAAAACCAACTTCAGGGTTGCTGAGAGTGGGCTTCGAACCCACTATCTCCCGGATGCAAACTCACAGCTGCGCGAGCCTAACCTTACGGCCAACTCACCCGGTAAATTTTCTTTTGGGAAAATCGATTTATAATAATTATGTCTTACATTATGTCTCTTAGTCGTGGTCATCCATCAACATTTGCTAGGTAACATCGCGTTGTACATTTTGTTTGGCTAATTGCAGATGACCGCCAGACATAAGACATATTTATATCAAAATGTCGGACAGGGAATCAGGTGTCTTAGAAAAGTTCAATCTGCGATTGTGGCAGGGGGAAATTTAATGTTTATTTTCGGGCTGGGGGTCTGTCTGGAATTAGCGTCATCATTTTACCGTAGACAGTTTTTCGTGGGCAGAAAACGACACCGTGGTTATAAGGTCACCAAAGTCCTTCATCTGGCTATACTAAGTCTTCGCCATGTTCTTCCTCACGTTATAGCCGTGTGCCAGAACACTACCTCGATATCTCGAATCACATCGAGAGCTAAATTTTATTTCGATTGATCGAAATTTCTGGATATAGAGAATACCGTTCTCGAATACTGAATACATTATTTTTTAACAGTATTTAAAAATATACAAACAAACTATTTTATGGCATCACTTTAATTATAATCCGTGGCTCAGGCGGCAGTGCGCCGGCCTCTCACCGCTGGGTTCCGTGGTTCAAATCCTGGTCACTCCATGTGAGATTTGTGCTGGACAAAGCGGAGGGGGGACAGGTGTTTCTCCGGGTACTCCGGTTTTCCCTGTCAAATATCATTCCAGCAACACTCTCCAATATCATTTCATTTCATCTGTCAGTCATTAATCATTGCCCCAGTGGAGTGCGACAGGCTTCGGCAGCCGGCACAATTCCTATTCTCGCCGCTAGATGGTGGCTTCATTCATTCCATTCCTGACCCGGTCGAATGACTGGAAACAGGCTGTGGATTTTCATTGTAGTAACTGTTTAGAAGACAGAACACAGTTCAGACAGTAGTGAAACAAGAAGCATACCTCGGTTAACACCTTTTGAAAAAATCCGTTAGTCTCTTCTGTTTGTTGCTGTTTACCTTTCCTCCCTTCATGTTGAAACTTCTCGTCAATACAACGCAGCCGAGATTCGTAAATGGAGCTTGTCATCCGCGTCTTCGGGGGTTGCTTTCGTACGTGACCGATAATTAATTCACACCCGAGAAAGAGTGAGGCTTCGCCAGTTTTCCGATCATTACAAATTTTAGTTTCTCGGTTCCCGTCATATTAGCTCCAAGCATCACTGTAAACATTTTTTTTTTTACTTGTTAACTGTTCCCCAAAACCACAAATATCGTATTGCACAGTTAATGAAAACCTTCAACCTGTTTTCCAGTCATTGACCGGGTCAGGGATGGAATGAATGAAGCAGATATAGGCTATTAGTACGATGGGGTCGCCACTCCCAAAGTGATTTATTAATGACTGATAGATGATATGAAATGAGAATGGAGAGTGATTCTGGAATGAAAGACGACAGGGAAAACCGGAGTACCCGGAGAAAAACCTGTCCCGCCTCCGCTTTGTCCAGCACAAATCTCACATGGAACGACCGGGATTTGAACCACGGTATCCAGCGGTGAGAGGCCGACGCGCTGCCGTCTGAGCCACGGAGGCTTCTTTTGCACAGTTAATGTTGGACAAAATTCGAGTTACACAGTGTTTTTTGTTTCAGAGGAGGAAATGTTTGCTTCGAGAAATCGAGAAATTCGTGTAACCGAATTTCGAGTAATAGAGAAATAAATACACGTGAAGAATAGGACAAACGGCCGGAAAAATTTAAGTTACTTCCAGATACTGAAAATTCGAGATATCGAGTTTCGAGATATCGAGTTTCGAGATATCGAGTTTTGACTATATATACAGGAGCTACAAATGGCGCCGTGTTTTAAACAGGTTTCTACTGTCGTTGACTGGCGTTGTGAGCTTGCATTCGGGAAATAGCGAGTTCGAACCCGACTGTCGGCAGCCCTGAAGATGGCTTTCCGTGATTTGCCATTATCACACCAGGAAAATGCTGGAAATGTACCGTAATTAACGCCACGGCCGCCTCCTTCCCACTCCTAGTCCTTTCCTATCCCATCGTCGCCAAAAGAACCTATTCTGTCTGTGTGACGTAAAGCATATTGTGAATGTCTTCCTGTCAGCTGATGGCTTGCCTAGTTTAAAGTTCGATTTGGTTTGGATGTCTTTGAGAATAGTTGTACATTTGGATAGTTTTGGATAGAATTAGATTCTTTTCCTAAAGTGTGTTTCATTTTATGAAGTAATCTAACTCAAAGTAATTGATGTAAAATAGAGGACGATGGATCTCTCAACCTGTTTGTTTTTTAAACAGTGTTAATGTGGAGAAAACTGGCAGTCGCCAGTCGGAGTTATGCCTTAAGTTTAGGCCTCGGCCCTTATTACAATATTACAGTTAATGCCAACACAATATCCTCGCACACGCTAAATTCACGGGTCCATTGACGGCTGTATCTCAAAATGCCAACCAACGACAAGGAAAAACATAACAGCATCGGCATCAATGATTTCTATGGGCTGACTGTGGAGATACGTCCCGGTAGTGAGGCGATCAATGAGATTAAGGCATCTTGTGGGAAGAATCATTCAAAAGTAGGCTTTCCACTCCATTTCTCTCTATCTGTTGTGTTGCCCTCAATATTTCTTGTCGCTACTGTTATGACATCCACAGAAAGTATAACGATTACATGTTGCTTCGTAGTTTCTCCTCTCGACAGAGTTCTTTTGATGTTCCCGTCCTACTTCACTACTCCTGTCAGTCTGTCACTAATCATCTCGATCTCGAATCGTGGAGATGAAAGGAAAATCTCAAGGTTTCAAACAAATCACTGCTGGATTCACCGAAGAAAATAAGCTCTACGATAAGATCACGGTGTTCCGAAAGAGTTGGCAGCGGGGTACGCTTTAAACTTGCATTCAGGAGATTGTGACTTCGAATGTTGGCATCGGCTGCTTTGAAAATTGTTTTCTCTAGTTTCCATCCTTTTCACACCAGGAAAATGCTGGGACTATGCCATAACATTAAGGCCACTGCTGCTGTCTTCCACTTCCTTGCCCTTTTCCATCCTCCTGAGATCCTAACATGAACTACTAACAATAGCAGAAAGAAAGAAAGAAAGAAAGAAAGAAAGAAAGAAAGAAAGAAAGAAAGAAAGAAAGAAATATAGTTGAGCCATTGTTTAATGGATTGATCCAATACTGCTGATTGTTCTCAGGTAAATAACTTCAAGACTCTTGTACCACTTATCAGAGACAGAAGCGTATTTAATAGTTCGGCTGTCTTTGGCACAATTATAGCATGCATCCTCCAAAAAAAGAGCAATAGTCAAGTACCAGAAACAACTACTGAAAAAGGTTTTCTGCACACGTAGGCCTAATATTTAATATTAAGCCCGCCAAGTGGCCATGATCGATAAGGCATCAGGTCTGTATGGTCTGACATCATGGTTAGCTGGTTCGAGTCCCATTGGTGGAAAAGAATGTCTCCATCACAATGTTGGCCGGCAGGGTAGAAGAAGTTGTGGTAGCCTATACAGCTCACTAGCTTGTGTACCAAAAGCCTGGATTCAATTCCAAACACTTCCGGCCGCAGTGTTCATATTGAGTGGGGGCATATGAAGCTGTTGGTGATTAGTCTGTCGGATGGAGACGTTAAGCATTGAGCAGACCCCTTGGTGTTATTCGACAGGAGTAGGCTATGTGCTGGTACACTTCCTTTTGCATCTAGTCGGGCACCAATTTACGTACTGCAAAATTGTCATCAAACCCATTACTTATTTCCACGCGAGCGCTAAAGAAGAAAGTACGAACAATCTATAATTTCATGCCTACACAGAATTCAATACACATACAATGAAATATTATTATTATTATTATTATTATTATTATTATTATTATTATTATTATTATTATTATTATTATTATTATTATTATTATTATTATTAAGTACAAGAACGTAAATAATTTATTTAACCATAAGAAATTCAATTTAATAAACCCTAAATAATATTTGGTATTGATAAATGATGCAAAGCGAAAGCATTATTCTTTCCCAACTCTCAGGGGACGTTACATATTTAGCTATGCATAAGACAGCCCTTCTTAACAGATGTAATATGGTTATACATGGAGTCCACTGAACCTAACTCATTTATCAAGCCACAAAAAATAGAATGTCCTTTCTCAACTCCCAATGCGATCTAATGTAATTTACATGGGTTGCAAATCCACGATCTCACAGTCATGCACTAAATAGATGAAACTCTTGACGTATTGTCAAATCAACACAGTATCGTCAGACTCGTTGGCTGAATGGTCAGCTTACTGGCCTTCGGTTCAGAGGGTCCCGGGTTCGATTCTCGGCCGGGTCGGGTATTTTAATCTTCATTGGTTAATTCCAGTGGCTCGGGAGCTGGGGGCTTGTGCTGTCCCCAACACCTCTGCAACTCACACATCACACATAACACTATCCTTCACCACAATAACACGCAGTTACCTACATATAGCAGATGCCACCCACCCGCATCGGAGGGTCTGCCTTACAAGGGCTGCACCCGACTAGCAATAGCCACACGAAAAGAAACAGTATCTATGTTCTCAATTACCTTAAAACAACATGTTGCTATATTTATAACTGTTGTCCTACCGGTAAATATCAGAGCTCACAGAGCTCACATACATTTAACTTTATATTCACATGCGTTAATTTTAGTTTAGCCTGCTCCCAATACTCTAAGAACGGTCGACATTCCCTCTTACTGAATAAGAATTTATATAGATATCTCATTTCCATATATGGAACTTTTAGGTGATCCTGTTAGCTTCTTATAGAAGCAGATCAAAAGACCCTGGGTTGCCAACTCGACGGCATAGAAATCCTCTAATCATGCTCTTAAACCTAACTCGTGGCAAAAACCTCCAGACATTTAACTGTTTGACACTTTTACTAGCGACACGAAATTATTATTTTAGTAGTATACGTCCATCCTGTTTCATGCCTCAGAACAAAAGAAGATTGCACTGCACAGTCACTTAGCTTTTTCTGATATCTATGAACTGTGCCCAACTGTGACATAACTGTGAGCTAGGAAGGTATGCCACAGTGCCGACACCGGGTCTCGCCGTCTCTCTACCTCCATTAACATCATCATCATCATCATCATCATCATCATCGTCGTCATCATCCCACATCAGATGCGCAGATAACCCATGGGACTCAAATAGAAAGACCGTCACTAGGCGAGCCGAACATATCCTCGGACACTCCTGGCACTAAAACCATACGATAAATAAATAAATAAATAAATAAATAAATAAATAAATAAATATAGAATTACGCAAAGCCAGAGCAGTCATCACCTGATGACTCTGTTGAAGATCGGAATAAATTTGCCAGTCATAGAAGTCTTCCTTTCATTTCTGCGGCAGAGGATCCGTCGAATAAATCTTCATAGTTCTCGTTTCTCGTTTGCTTCTTTAAGAAATATCTCCTCACTTAAGTTTGGACGTTTATTTTTGCAACTCATATTATGACCTTCGGGAAGGCAATTGACGTTTAATCACATTCCTTATATATTGGTAACAAGAAACTGTTTTTAAGAATACAGTATGCATATGTCTATGTGATCAAAACGTAGCACCACAAAACAAAAGACCACCAGGAACAAAAAATCCACTGACTAGTTAGCTTCCCATACACTGTCGCCCTGTTAAAAATTAAAACCGTAGAGTGGCAGCCTGTCAAACGCAGAGGTTATGATTTATGGTGGAATAATGCTTTTGTTACAGTCAAGTTCCCCGAACTTTCCGAGAAATTGTACAACTTGTAGGTGACAGACAAGCCGAGATATCATGGTTAAGAAAGAATGGGACAATGCCATACCGTTAGCCAGTAGGAATATCTCGACAAATTGAGCATGCCAGGTATTAAATGTTCCTTGGAAGGCTTTTCCTGGATAATGCTATACTGCACAGAGCAGAATAAGTTATAGGATTGTGAGAGACTGAAAAAAGACCTCATTAAAGAGAGCAGACAACGCTATGATGGTAAACGGCGTGAAAAGTCATGTAATGTTCATAAAGAGTAAAAGACCTTTCAGTTTTAATTATAGTGTTGATGGGGTGGAAGTACCTCATAAGGATCACTGTAAGTACCTAGGTGTTAATATAAAGAAAGACTTCATTGCGTTAATCACATTACGAGATCGCAAATAAAAGTTACGGATCTCTTCATAGGGTTATAAGGGTATTGAGGGCGTTGTATTAAGGATATAAAAGAGAGGGCGTATAAGATACTATCAAGACCCCAATTAGAGTATGTTTGCAGTGTCTAGGACCATTACGAGGATAATTTGATTCGAGAACTGGATGCGATTAAAAGGAAAGCGGCACGATTTGCTCTGGTTGGTTTCCGACAAAAGAGTAATATTACGAAAATGTTGCAAATTTTGGGCTGGGAAGAATTGGGAGTAAGGAGATGAGCTGTTCGATTAAGCGGAAGATGGCGTGGAATGAAATTAATTGGCAAATGGCCTTTAAAAGCAGGAAAGATCATAATATAAAGATGAAATTCAAGAGGACAAATATTCAGTTATAGGAAGAGGAATTAGGGATGGGAATAATTTATCAATGACAGTTTTCGATGAATTTCAAAGTTCTTTTAAATCATTTAAGGAAAGACTAGGTGAACAACTGATAGGGAATTTGTCACCTGGCGACAGCCTTAAATGCAGATCAATGTTGATTGATTGATTGATTGATTGATTGATTGATTGATTGATTGATTGATTGATTGATTGATTGATTGATTGTTCCCTCCCATTGTTCAGGCCTGCTTGTACTAGCAATCATTCTCGTTACCCTCATGTAACATTATTATTATTATTATTATTATTATTATTATTATTATTATTATTAATTATACTTCTGCTGACATCTCAGGCAGCTGATCCGAACTTGCAAAACAGCCCCCCTCCTTCCCCACCCCTCCTAAGTGCCCTGAACAGTAATACCCACCATTTTTCTCCCCTTAAAGGCGATGAAACGTAATTAACTCTCCGAGAGTTTCATCCCGAGGTAGGAGAAAAACAGAAGTTCAAGTGGCGTAGTAAGCTGTCTGCTTCCTCCAACTTTCTGTTTTTGGCAGCGCTGATGATGTATAGCAAGTATATTAGAAGTTACCTGGCATTTGGTGTTGACTTTTCACTCAAAGTTTAGAGCTTAAGTTATGAACAAGTTTGTACCTTGACTTGTTAACGCGAGAGCAAGCCATCTATAACCTGTAGACAATGGGTCTACTGGCGCCTGTGCCTGCACAATTTGTCTGGAAGAATAATTCGGTATTTATTTTCGCTATCCATATCTGAAATCATACGAGTGTAACCTCGAGCACCTACCTTCGTACACTTGCATTATAATGTGATAAAGACAAAGCTGAGTGGTTCAGTCCAGAGCCACGACGATTACCTGTACTTGAGGGGTATGAAAAAGAGTCAGCAAGGAGTGAGGCAGGGCTTCTGTTTGTCCTCTCTCCTTTTCAATGTTTATATAGAAGGGGCAGTAATGTAAATAAAAGAGGAATTCGGATAGCGAATCACAATTCAAGGAGAGGAAATTAAAACTCTGTACTTTGCCGTTTATATTGTTATTTTTCCTCAGACTGCAGAAGATCTGAAGAAACTGCTGAATGGTATGAACACAGCCTTGGAGGAGGAGTCTAACATGAAAGTAAACAGGT